>NW_020654810.1:17200295-17255292 GCF_003589595.1 Hyposmocoma kahamanoa
CGGAATCAGCTTAAGTCGGCCAGAAACAGCTTTATGCCTATGTTGATAAGGATTTAAAATATGGTTTCGTCGTCAGCCGGTGACGAGTCACATCGTTCGTGCCGTCGATGTTTTTTCCAATGGTTTTGAACTATTTCACTTGACACGAAAATGTCTGTATCGTCTTTCACGAAAGGAAACATAAACTTATGTATACTTATAGGTAGTCCTCACATGTTGCTGAAGACAATTTCGTCTGTGAAAGTCTGGTATCCATATTAGGATTAACGGGTGTCATAGAGCGGCGGGAGCGATAGGCGGACGTTGATTAGTCTTGTTTATCAAAAAATCTTACCTAATAGTCTCTTAGTGCTTGATATATCTACAGCACACTACTACATCATATCAGGCATAACATGAATAAGCTCATTGGTGTTTATAGGTCAAAAATTCTTTATATGTCCTCACGTTTTTTACTATCGGAAAGACTATCGCAATAATCCCTGGATCTCTAAGTCGCTACCTAGAACACTTACCGGAAGATAGGATGGGTTTCAGGAACTACATCTACTTATTAAAACTTGCAGCAAAAAAACTGCCAACGCCTATAAAATATATGCAGACGACTGACAAGGCGAAGGGTGATGGGTGGCGGCAGGGCAGGCGGCTAGATGGACCCCCTTTATCGACCCGTTTCTGCCCCAACGGCATTTCTAACAGCGAATCTGACATTTTGTACTTTATATGCAATGGTTTGAGTTTCATTACAGATTGTCTAAGAGAACGTTAACACATGCGTTGTTACGCGTTGCGGCATCTTTGTAATAAAACAAAGGGTTGTGATGTTGTAGTTTCAATCAAGGAAATGTTTGTTATTATACTGTAAAAGAAGTGTACTTAGGAAATGAAACTATTTTTCTCGTATATATTTCATCTAAATCGCGTACCTACATAATTTTTTTTTCAACCAAACCAACGTTTCGTGCCCTTTACAGGTTCTGTGGTCACGACTGACTCAAGACATGAAAAACAATTATAAACGAATTAGATTATTTTTATGATAGTGACGGAACGAACAAGCCATGTGTTTTGTGTTTCTTCGAGAACCTTCTTCAAGAACTCGCAACGGTTTTTAAATGTATTGTGACTCTAACTATAATACGACCCTTTGCGTCCATGGATTAGTTTGCTTCACGAAGCATTACAGTTAATAAATATTTAAGCTTTAGCGTATCTTCCCGAGGGTATCATTTACTTAAGGTTGAAGAAAAATACCGTGAGGCAACCACATGTCAATAAAACCTTTTCGAACTGCGTCTTCGACATTACTGTCACTTTTCATCGGATGAGATGGATGCCAAAAGCGCACTTATAAATAAATTAAACCCTCTTCTAAGAAGAGACCAATAGTCAGCGGTAGATCGATATATAGTTTTAAACGTAGCGTGATTAATGACATGACAATTTTTTAATCATTAGTTCCTGGTACATTCATCTTACTTATATTAATATAATCTTCAATGATTATCATTATGCCCTTCAATTCCGACTCCTATAACTGTCGAAGAATGACCAATGGATTCAAGCGCATAATGTATGTTTGCCAATGATAATTTATTTATTGAACTGCCGTACATCCCACACGAACCCTCCCCAACCCTCACTTCAATTTAGGAGGGTAACAGAAATACAACACACCATAAACACTGTTTTGACAACTGACGATCGCGTTTTGTTATTACTGCCAGATATTGTGTTTGCAATTTATAATCTATTGTTTGTCTTGTATTGTTACATTACAGTGTTGGCTAATTATATTTTTCTCAAACATGTTCGGGAATGTTGGCATTACTTTCAAATAACGAACACGGAAAGATTGTCATGTATGGACCGTGCGACTTATTCTCGGCCAAGGCCTGCAAAGTAAGTATGAAAATCCATTACTGTCCAGTTCAGTTCTCTAAATTTTTAAATCTACTTACTAATAATGAAGTAAGTGAACAGGCAAAAGAAAAACTCATACAGTCAACTGGCAAGTGTTCATAATTGCCAGTTCTTAAATGATTTAAAAATACCTACCGGTGCCGCTTAGTTAAAAAAAATGGCGGTTACGTTTAAAGTGTTTTGGTATTCTTTGTTTTTTCGTCTTTTTTGTACTTAGTTATTTTATGAAAGTGAGTGCTAGTGAGCGATAACGAAAATTCAGTAACAGATACACATTCAAACACATCATCAGAAGTTCAGTAGACTACTATTATTAATGTGCCTAGAAAAACAATATCATTTTCTTTTAGCAATTATCCTAACACGTCAAATATTACTTTTAATATTAAGTCATATTTTTTTAACTTTTCCTATTATACATCTTCCTCTCTTTAGTCTTTTATTATTTCCTCACATTGTTTTGAGAAAAATTCTATTCATGCCTCGGCTGGAACAGGGATTGCTTGACTCGTATTAATATAAAGCCTCGCTGGCGCTCGTCCTTGTAACTCATACTCGTCTAGCAATCCCTTACTTCCCGGCCTCTGCAATAATGTACTATTGTTAATCAGTTCTTATCGTGTCGACGTTTATTTTATTTTATTACTAAGTATGTTAACATTGAATAGTATGTTGCTACCTTTAATGCACTTTCCGTGGCCGAGTGGAAATTTTCCTGGGTACTAGGAGCACACAAGTGCTGTTGCTGAGACGCCGCAGTCACATCTGGTTAGACTATCATCCTTGAACCCCACATTTATACATCTCATCTCTGCAGTGACATGGTCACTGCAAATTGCAACCTGTTGGTTACTCTTGAGGAATAATGAAACCAACTGGCAGTGCACACTTGTGGCCCGAGAACAAAAAAGTTGCGAGAAGGGACACTCTCCGCCCCTCCTAGCTTTAGATACCGCACCACGCCCCGCACATCGACGGTCACATTGACTGAACGACAACAAGGCTGTCGGCGAGCCGTGATATGTGAATATAGTTTTCATTTATTCATTACGAAACTTATACGTTAACATGTAACATAATTGTACGTTACTATTTCTAATGGTCGTGATTTGTGCTGTGTACGGCTGTTTATAATCATCTAAACGGGATAAAGAGGAGTTCTTTAATTTTCTGAAAGATGAAACGAAGTAAGTAAAAAAAACTTATGTCTGAGACTTATTCAGTTATTGTTTTCTATAGTGCAGAGTGATATATAACACAGATTTATTAAATCAATATAATAAGACGCCATAAGACAAAGGATCTCGAATTTTCAATTTCTATCGCCGATAAATATTATGTAGTAATATTTACTACCTAATTATTAAATTAATTATTAACTAAGTAATAATAAACTTGGACACACAATTTCAAATACTTACCTTATTTAAAGGTACCTGTCCAAAATATAACGTTTTAAGTGCTTTTCATATATTTTTAAAATAACTCTTCAATATTATTCAAGTTAGTGAATTAATGAAAAATATGATATCGATATAAATACGTAATGAACAAGTGTAATTATTAGGATTCTATTAATAGAATTATAGATAACATTATTCGCGTTAGAATTTTCGCTATGTTGCCGCTCTGACCAAGTAACGTAATAGTACGAGAAAGTGATGGGTAACCCTGCCACTTCACGCACACATTTGCGCGTGTGCAGATAGTGCCTTGATGTATGTAGTATTAGTAGGTAAATAACTTTCGACCGTTGATATGGAGTGTCCGGGAGGTGCTTGTGGCCTTTGTCATGCGGAGGAAACTGTGACGCTTTTGAGGTAAACTCGGAAGATTTGGTGTGATTCAGTAAAAATACTGATTCGTTACAATTGTCAGGATATGCACTCGTATATTCTGTATTAACCTATAACAGAGCTCCACTGACGAGCACAAGTCTTCTCTGAGAATAACGTTTACACCAAAGCCTCTCCGCTACGCGAGCATAATCCTGGTCTAATGTATTCGCGCTAAATTTTACAAATTTTCTCCACTGTGTAGTTTCACAATTCTACAGTTTAGTCCGTTACGGGCGCTATTCACGTTTTCGTTTGTGGCGAATTACAGAACAATGTACGGAGCCAATTAATAGGCCATACATCATTTGTAACCCTTCATTAATTGTCATTCTGGGATATGTCACGTAAGCAACTCTTAGCTTTACGCGATCGTTTAAAAAGCATACCTACGTTAAGGAAAAAAATGTGTAATGAAAGCAGAGAAGTAGGAGAAAACAATCAATTACCTAATAAATTTTTTCACGGCGTTCATGATTGGCATGGGACCGGTAAAGGGCCCGAAGTATTGGCTTGTGTGAAAAACAAATACCTACATGCAATTTAGATCCGACAGTGAGTAAAAATCCCGAAAACAATTTATTTTATTGAAATCTTAATATTTACAACAAAATAAAAGAAAAAGCGAATTATAATCATGTCAACTGCAAACAGGTTAATTCCCGTCTTCCTCGCCAGCAGCTTGAAGCGGTTGGATTTCTGTGGCGTGTCGCTTCCAGCACAAATGCAGAAGGCGAAGGCGAACCTGAGTCTCTGACTGTGCCATTGCCGAGGAATACCGCAATATAGATGTATGGATGCATAAGCAGGTCCCAGAAAGAACTTTACAATTAGAGAACGTTAGAACTTGGACGGCAAAACATTGACCATCGAATAACACTCGTCAATACAAAAAACAGCCGTTCCTATCCTCAGAGCAGGTGTGAAATATCCTTTGATGACATCAACATAATGTAGGAGTATAACTGCCTCCGTGGCCGAACGGTTACCATGCCGGACTGCCACGCAGAGGTCCCAGGTTCGATTCCCGGGCCGGGAGAAATGTTTGTATGGCCTACATTTATTTCTCTCGTGAGTTTGGGTGTAATTTGTGGTTGTCTATATGTGTGTCCATGGCACCCGCGACACAGGGTTTCCCTAGTGCGGGGCTATGTTGAGTGTGTGCGTTATTTATTTATTTATTTATTATATCGTATATGGAGAAAGCGAATCTGGATTCAGGCCATAGCAAACTTTTTTTTATGATACCAAACGCCGGGACGAACCAGTCGAACCTGATAGAAAGCGACACGTACAAAAACTACCGTTTGGCAATAAAAAATAAGTACAAGTCAAAATGTGACTTATCGCTTTTTGTTCCCTCGCTTCTAACTGTGGAAAAGTTGATTTCATGCAGAAGAATAGCGTGCAATCAGTAAAAAGAAATTGACCATGAAGGGACTTATTCCGTTTTTGCGGTTGGTCTGTTTTATCACCATAATGACCCGATAAATAACTAACTAGCTATCACAACGAATAAAAGTACTGTAGTTCAACTAACCGATCGAGACAACTTCTTTGTATATTACTATACACATAAGGTTTATTTTTAAGCCGTTCTTTCCGTATTTCATTTGAAGATAGAAGTGAAATCTTCCATAAATTTTCTGGACTATTTCTTTTGTGTACCATTTCATATTTCCATTTACACGATTCAAGAGACAAGAAATGAAATTTAAAAAATCCCGTATACCTACCTTCGATTATCTCCGATCATGTGTAGCAACTAACACGTTGCGAAATATTTAACTGTAGGTAGTTATTGAACAGTATTTTATATTCCAGCATTTACAGCGTTCCTTCTGTATCGCTTTACCTTCTTCAAACTTCCACCCGTTGCCACTGTTACTTTTTTTATGACACCAATTAGTGATGAGACGAATAAGGCACTGCCACTGCGCCTGTCACTCTGAGTCATAAGTTGACAAGTCCCATGTGCCTGTAATTTCACCAGCATATCACCGGTGCGATAAGACAAACACTGTTTGGTGGCAGGAATAGGTAAGGTGGCAGTATACTTCCCTGGACGAACTCTTTCACAAGGAGCTCTACTGTTATTTTTTTATAATATCTAGTGACGGAACGAAAAAGTGGTGCGCCTGGTGATAAGCTACACGACTGTCCTTTACAGTTGCAATGCCACCTCAGAGCTTTATCTCGCAATGATCTGACTGACACTACAAATGTGACATAAGTACCTTATCCTTCAAAACCCGGAACGAGTAATTCTAACATTACTGCTTGGCAGCAGAAATAGGTAAGGTGGCAGTACTTCCCTGGACGAACTCTTTCTTAGGGAGTTCTACTGCTACTAAATTTAATTATAATTATTAAAAGTGCTTACACATATTTGTTATACTAAATTACCTGGTATATGAGGAAAAATTATCCAATTCAAAGTTTTAAATGAGATTGAGAAGCATCATTTATTTTATACAGGCCGCTATTTACTAACTACCGTCATGACGGTCGCAACGGCCTCAACGGGGCGCGGACCGATTTTGTTATAACTCAATTTTTCCAAAAAGTATTTATTCAAACATCGGTCTGTTTTCTTAAACGTGTTCTCAGATAAATGCTTGAAAATGTATAATTATATTTTCATAGAAATATGCTATAATGTTAATATTGTAAGCGATCGTTTACTAAAGTCATTTAGGCCTAGAAGTGCGCGCCTTTGCAGCGCGTTTGATGGTAGCCGGTAGCGTGCGTTTTTGAAGCATTTATTTAAAGTTATTTTAAATGGGATTCATTGTGTTAACTGACTCGTTCATCCTATCTTTTGTCGTAATAAAATACTATAAGTATAGTGTATATTAACAATAGTATTTTAAGTAAAATCGAGTTTTTTTTTATATATATAATAAGTCGAAATTTTTTTGCTTCGGGTTGTAATTTACAATAATCACAATAAACCACCTATTATGTCATATATTATGTTACTTTATTAATATTTAGCAATAATAGGTATTCATTAGATTTATGAATTAATGAAGTAATTAAATAATACAGTAAATCTGTTCTTTGAAAAAAAAAATACTGTCCAGATCATTATTGCATTTTTTTGTTCATTTATCATAGTCATGTTTATAATTCAGTTGTATTGTTTGTGATTTTACAATCAGCGGAGTAAATTAGTATGTAGATAAGTTTTTAAAGCAACGTATTGTAGCTATGCGGCGGATAAAGAACAACTTTGTATGATTAATTTAGGACTGATAAAATTTCATTGTTGTTGCACACGAAATACTACTAACTACTACGAACTATTTCGTGTTTCTATTGGTTTAACAAGGAACTATGTGATTATTATTTGTACGATAAGAAAATGGGGAAAAATAACGCGGGATAAAGAATTATTATAGAGTGGAAAAGGCTATCCTAATACAGTCATTTTAGAAGAAAGGATCACGGAAATGGAAGATACTAATACTTATATACACATCTATAATATTTTTATTGGTAAACTCACTCGTTGTAGTCATAAGTATATATGTATAATACGCCCCAGACTGGGATGGTTTGAATCCTCTTGGCGCCATGTACGGACAACGGCACATCAGACTACACATTTTTGTTCGAAAATAGCCTCCATTGCAACGGAACAAAATACGTCAATGTGTAGCTTGATGTGCTGGCGTGTGTACTATCAGCAAAATTGACGCGTTACCTCCGTAAGGGTTCGTTTTGCGTGAAGGGTTTGCGGTAATTAGCGGCCACCATCAGTTTGCTTTTTTTCAAAAACAAAAGGTTTTCTTTAAAAAAGGGTAACCAAAACAAGAAACGGCAACAATCTCAGCTTGAATACAAAACTGTTTAGCACTGGGCCTTCCCAGTGCTCAACTTCTACTGTTCAACTTTATTTATGGTACTTATGACCTGAATTTCTAAACATTCACAAATGTACGTAACATTTTTAAATGTTTCATACCTCTCTGTAATGGTGAAAGAAAATATCGTGATAAAACTTCATTTTGAAGACGGTAAGAAGACCCGGGCTCAGCTATGGAGCGTATGATGGTTGAAGATTTCAATAATAGTACCCACCATACATTACATTAGGGTCGCCACAAGACAAGCACAGCTTAGTGTGAGGCCAACTGTACATAATTATAACATTGTATTTGTAACAATGTTTTCAGGCATAGCATCACGATTGCAACACGTGTAAAAGTTAAAACACATCGTTGCCTTACAAGAGTTACAAACAAATTAAGCCACCATTTCAATTAAAATGACATTAATATAAAATATTTTAAATTATGTTTCAATTTCAGTAACAAAAACAAAAAAAAGATTAAACCCCAAAAAATTAATTAATATCATTATGAACTTTAAAAAAACGTAACGTTACTATTTTCAAGCTATTTCCATTACAATAAAAGTCTTAAAATTTTTCAAAAGTAGAATCTTCCACTTGGTGTGTTTCATTCATGGAATAAGTTTCACTTGTCAACCAAGGAATTATTGTATTTCTAGACATTTCTGTATTGTAATAGCAAATAAAAATAGTCCTATTATATTACATAATATATTTAAATACTTAAAATTTTACATGACAAGCTGTATCGTAGATCGAAAGAGTCTGTGGAATATACAGCACTGGTTTAGGTCATCACTACGTGTTATCAATATCATTAACATCTACACGAAGTTTGGTTTTCTTATTACAAAACATACCTATTCGATTTTCTTTTCTTTTTTCTCTATTATTAAAAACGAAATGCGTTTGTTATCTTATCGCGTACACGATAAGGAACGTGGTTCTAATTTATTTTAACAATAGAAGCGAATTAACGTTTATGATTACATTTTCAATTTTGCATCGATCACAACACAATGCAATTTTCATTCGCATGTTGATTCAATTAACTGGTTTTCTTTGGTATACTTACGTAATGAGTATTTATTACGTATCAGAGAAAATAATTCTTGAGCGTAGGGACAAATCTAGATACGTATTTTTTTAATATTTCCTTCGTTCATGAATATTTTCTTTTTCTGTATACTTAGTAAAGTATGTATTTTTTCTTTCTCCAATTTATCTTTATTAAGATACGAACTTACGCAAGCGAAATTTACGCGGTTAATAAATTGACGAGTTGCTTGTTAGCTGCGTAATTTTTGCTTAGATTTGTCGATTCGCTTAGGCGTACGTCTACTACTAGAAAAGAGTATTCTTTTCTTTGGTAAAATTAGGCACAAAAGACCCCTTAGTTTTATTTTTCTGCATTGTTCAATTGACTTATTTAGCTTGGGTTTGAAAAATAAGTGACAAATTAACGCGGCATTTTTTTTTTATATGAAGTGACGGGACGAACTAGGCATGTGGGCTTGATGGTAAGACACGCCTGTCCATAACAGTTGCAATGCCACTCAGAGCTTTAATTCGCAAAAATCTGAGGAGCATTGCCACTGCGCCCGTCACCCTGAGACATAAGCTGACAAGTCCCATGTTGGAGGCTGAAATAGGTAAGGTGGCAGTACTTCCCTGGACGAACTCTTTCACAACGAGCTCTACTGCTGCTAAATAGTAATATTTATAAGTAACAATACGTATAAATATTGCTTGCTGTTTAGTAACATAATTTCCGCTTAGGCCTTTGCCAATACATGGATTGAAGTAAGTATAGGTTATGAATATAAGTAAAGATAAGATAGTATACGTACTTGATGTATTGTATGTAAGACATATATATGACGAATTCTCAATTTCTGTTCGCATGTTCTTCTCCGAGTACTGAATGTCATATTGTAGGACATACAATAAACAAGTACGTTAAGAAATCTTAAGACTAACATTATACTTACCCCAAAGTGGAGCGGAGAAGAATGAAGAAGTCGTCAAAATTTTTTCGTACTTTTGACTGAATGTCGGGACAGAGATGTTCAAATCATCATCAACCCATTTTGTATGGCCCACTACTGGGCACGGGTTTCCTCTCAGGCGAGGGTTTTTAGGCCATAGTCGGCAACGCTGGCCCCATGAGGGTTGGGAACTTTCACGTTTTCCGAGGGTTCTGAACCTTCTTTGACGTGCAGGTTTCCTCGCGATGTTTTCCTTCACCGAAAAACTCATGGTACATTTCAAATTAAATTTCAGTGTAAGCCCAGATTCGAACCCACGGCCTCTGCTTGAGAGGCGGTAGGTCAAATCATTGAGCCACCCCGGTTTTTTTATGGTCATATTCAAATAAAGAAATATTATTGATACACGGAAGACACTTCTTATTCGCTATTTTTCTGTAGATAGTGGAACTTGAATACACAGTAAACAGTCCCAGACGAAATATACTTACACTATGGACAATACAATGTATATTAGTCCATTGTTTAAATTAAGAATTAGTTTAGCTCGAATGGGTATACCATGGACATAATTAAGTATAAATTATGACGAAAATATGTCATTTACATAGTTCTATTCAGAATTGCAAGTAATTAATTAGTTGTAAGAGACGATATGGCCAGCTGTCAGTCTATTTCAATTTCTTTAATAATAATAATAATAATAATAAACGCACACACTCAACATAACCCCGCACTAGGGAATCTCTGTGTCGCGAGTGCCATAGACACACATACAGACACCACAAATTACATCCAAACCCACGAGAGAAATAAATGTGGGCCATACAAATATTTCTCCCGGCCCGGGAACTCACCTACTCATTTTATTATTCAGGAGTTTTGGCCAAGTATACATAATTATTCCATCATTAACATAATGTCCATATTGAAGATAAGTAACGGATTTATAATGTCTAACAGCAAAGTTACAAGCGTTTCCTAACGATTTAATAAAACGATTTCATTGCGCAAACAATAACGACCCCTAAAATTAATGTCCTCAATAAACCCAACTTCGTGATTCCTTTCTAATTTATTCACTTACAAAACAAATTCGGCTCTGGCGCCCGCTTTCTCGCGGGTCACGAGTCTCACACATCCGTTCTCTTCTGAATGCACAATCGGAAATTTGCTATCTCTTTCTCTCACATGGGTTTCATTGTATAGCTTACGCGTTTTTGCCGACGAGCGACGTTGTCAACTCGTGTGCCTATGCCGCCGTCGCTGTGACCTTGTTGACGCGGTCTACTGCCGCCACGCAATGTTTTAATACTAGGTAGGTATAATTACCGAAGATTTATGGATATATTTTTCGCCGCAAACTTGAATGCGGTAGATAAAGTAGCAAGGACGTTTATTTGTAAATTAAATGATAATAAAACTTTTTGTTGCTATGATTCTTGGTCACGGATCACACCACCCCATACTTTCCCGGTAATGTTATGGAAAGCTACGAATAAGCCAGTAGACATGCAAGTGGTTATAAAATGTTAACAAGCGTGGCGAATATGAAAAATCTATCCATTAAGTTTTTCTATGCGTTTAAGTACTAATAAAAACAAAACAGATAGAGGTCACTCAGCCAAATATAAATAAGTAAAAAACAGTACGAGATTCTAAGAATGTAGAAGTATTCCGAGGGTAATGGTAGAGGGTAGACCAACTACATGACTGACAAAATATAACAATTGTGAGCCTAAGTAAACGAGCAGACGCGACCAAAAAGCATCAACGACGTCACTGCCGTACCTTTACTTCTTCACCTATTATTATTTGAGTTATTATTTTCAAAATTAACACCAATCTTCATCAAAATTTCAAAATTAACACAAATCATCATTATCACCACCATCATCACAAGTAATTTATTATTCGACCCACTGCTGGGCACCGGTCTTGTCTAAAAAGAGGGCAAAAAAAATTCTGGTAAGAGCGTCACACATTTTCCAAAGGTTGTAAGTTGTGATCAAACCTTCTTTGACAGGCAGGTTTGATCACGATCACTGTCGTACCACCTGTGCAGGTGCTGACCGGGCACGGCTGCTTCGGTCACTACCTGCACAAGGTGGCGAGGAGGGAACCGTCCTCGTCGTGCCACGAGTGCGGCGCTGCGGATGACACCGCGCAGCACACCCTAGAGGTGTGTAGCCGGTGGGATGAGCAGCGCCGCACTCTGACGGGGACTGTAGGGCAGGACCTCTCGCTGCCGAGCGTGGTTGCCGCCATGCTCGATAGCGAGGAGTCCTGTGAGGCGGTGGCCTCCTTTTGCGCAGAGGTTATGTCGCAAAAGGAGGCCGTGGAGCGGGTGCGCGAGGATGCGGCGGACGCGCACCCTCTCCGGCGCAGACGTACGGGGAGAAGGCGAAGGCATTTCGCTGCTCGCCTGATCCCCTAGTGAGACCAGCGGGCTCTGGACAGGGACTCCGGAGCCTGCATTGTACGGCCTCACTCGTCTGGGGGGCGGCTCGGAGGACAACCGACTCGCCCCTCCGTTGGCGCGGGAGCCCTGGCTTAAGCTAGGGCGGCCGGGCGGCGTCGTGGTGAATGTTCACTGATCCCACGGCGCCGACTCAACCGGCAAGAGGGAAACCCGGGGGGGGGGTTTTAGTGGGGTAGGCCCTCCAGTCTGGAGGGAGAGTCCCCACATAACCCCTGAGTCTCCCTGGGCTCAGGGGTATATCCATAAAGATTTCCCTCTCGTCAAAAAAAAAAAAAAAAAGGTTTGATCACGATGTTTTTGTTATAGGTTCTCCGATTTATGTATTAACTGTGAGTCATATGGTTATCATTACAAAAACATGCTGTTCTGTCAATTTACAAATACTGTTCCTATAGACTTTTCTTACAATGGCGGTAAAGCACATTTATGAATATAGAACCTAAGAATTCGATGCACCTACAAATAGATGGAGTTCTGTGGTTCTTAATGTTAGATATACGTAACTGGTTAATGATTTTACCATTTCAGTCAGCCGTGACCATGTAACGGAGCATTTGTGCTCTACGTCCGATTCGTATCTGGGGGTCTACTCTCGATCTCCGTCTGACATCCGTCCGAAACAATTACTGCAAAATAAGTAATATTTGACCAAATGAAAAGACGCGTGATGCGAATGAAGCTTCACACTTGATATTTGTCTTTTAATTTTGTCGAATATTACTTATTTGACAGTAATTGTTTCGGACGGATGTCGGACGGAGACCGAGAGTAGACCCCCAGTTCCGAATCCGAGAAATGACAGTCCGAAATGTCACAGGGATCATTTCGACCCCTCACACGCAAAGTATCGTATATCGAAATTGCCAAGTTTACAGGGGAGCCTTTTCAAGTTCTGAATTCACTGAAATAAGCATAATACGTGACTTTAGCATTTCTCACTTTTATTCGGCAAATCTCGTTACTCACATAGAGTATTATAAAATCCTAGATATCGCTTAGATGATCTATTGGATGATCACTTTATGTGAGAAACGAGCTTTGCCGATTGAGACGGAGAACTTTAAAACACTCCCCAGTAAATTTACCAATTTCGACATACGATACTTTACGTAGGAGGAGTCGATTTTCTCTCTGGGTGTACAAGCGACATTCATATTTTCTCCGATTCCAATCGGGCTTAGTGCACAAGCGACATCCGAAGTGGGTTCGAGTTTTCTAGATTTGTATAGTCTCCGATTCGGAACGATATGAACCGGATGCAGTGCGCCCGGGTCCGATCGTTGGTTTGTTTGAAAAAACAAATATAAGTAGGCGATTTATATCTGAAAAATAGTTTTATTTCCAATAGTGATACACATAATATGAATGAATATACAAGGACCATTAACAACCTAGACTTTCTTGACAGTCACAAAGCTTTTAATAATACTACCCCTCCTCACTAACTGCAGCAGTTCAGGTTTTATTCTTAAGCAACTGAGTTAAGCCGCTAATTATTAGCGGCAGCCGCAGATATCTATTATATATGTCTGCGGTTAATGCGTGCAGTCGTGAGTCACTGCGTGCTGTCGAGACGTCAGCTACAAGCTCGGCTGCAGTCCATGTGAGCAACTATTGACATTCTTATAAGGATTTAGATGTGATTTATTGTTTCTAAAACAACTGTTTTGTTTTTGAACGGCAACGATTATTTCAGGGTCTCCTCAACGTAATGATGAAACTAAAACTCGGTTGTGGAAAATACTTAAAATATTGTTTTTTGTTTACATTTGTGATCGCAAATTCTACCGCAGAGTAAAGACGGGGATTACGGAAAATGAAATGAAAATGAATATGGTTTACTTGCAAGCAAACACGGTATTGGTGATGGTAAAAGTGCATAATACTTGTACAAGCGTGTTGCGCCATTTCTGACGTGCAAAATTTTACATTATTATGTCATAGCAGTCGTTCTAATAAACACTTACAACATTATTCTGTTATCTATCTTTATTATTTATTAATTTATGTCAATTTTTTGTCATTATTTATGTAAATTATGATATAAAGTTTAATTTACAATATATAATGTATTCTGATCATAATAATTTAAATAAATTTATAAATGAGTAATTCTTCTAAACTGCAAAAACAATTATCTAATAATATTTTATACATATAATTTTTAAATTCCCTTTGAGGCATTTGTTTTACATGGTCAGGTATTAAATTAAACAATTTTATGGACATCTTATAACCATTTTTCATGAAACATGTAGTTTTACTAGAAGCGCCAGTCAAGCGATTTGGAAATCTGGATAAATATGAGTACTGTTTTTGTTCGAACAAATTTAGATTACTCTTGACAAACATACAGACCTCAAAAATGTATGTGGTGGGTAGGGTGAGTAACTTGAGCTGCTTGAATAAAGGTCTACATGATTCGAAGGGTCCGGCTTGGCAAATTGCTCTCACACATTTCTTCTGTAGTACAAAGGCTTTATCAATGTCAACACGATTCCCCCACAATACAAGCCTATAACGCAAGGCAGAAGACACGTTGCCATGATAAGCCATTAGCGCGCTCTTTTTATCACATTGTTTGCTCAAGCGACACAATACATAAACAAATCTACTGATCTTATTACAAGTCGCCTCTGTTTGTAGATTTAGAGAGAGTATATGAGCTATATGTAGCCTTAAGGGTCTTCCGTTTATGTTGTGGAACTGATGGAGCTTGGTTTTAGATAGGTTCACTTGAAGATTGTTTGATTTTAACCATCCTATGATCTAGGTAATGGCATGTTTATTTCGTTTGCGTAATCAGCGTTTTGGTTTTTATGGATGATAACGGCTGAGTCGTCCGCAAACAAGGTGTAAGAGTATTGTATCGCTGCCGGAAGATCATTTATATACAAAAGAAACAGTAGCAAGCCCTAAATGCTGCCTTGTGGGACTTCAAACATATTTTCTTTAAACTCTGATCTATGCGCGACTTATTCGGATTTAGAATTTACGCTATTTACCTCTACGCACTGAGTTCGTCCACTAAGATAGCTTTTATCCACTCGCAAGTCTTCCCTCGGATCCCATACAGCTCAAGTTTTGACAACAAAGTTTCGTGGCATACAAAGTCAAAAGCTTTACTCATATAAAAAAATACTGAACTTATAGGATATAGGATTTTATCGTTCATTTTTATGGATATTTCGTTAATAAGAGCATAACATGCTAAAGATGTTGACTTTCCTTTTAGAAACCGTACTGTTCCGGTCGAATTATGTTATGCTTTTTAATAAATGTTGTCAGCCTTTTCAACATTACTTTTTCCCAAATTTTTGATAATATACGGATCAATGTGATTGGTCGGTAGTTTTTCCATACAATACTTTTCGCCTTGCTTGAATAAGGGCTTGACTACTGACATTTTAAATGTAGTGGGAAAAGTTCCGTTAATTGATGATGAGTTTATAAGTTCCGACAATACCGGTGACAATTCGCTTGCGCAATGTTTAATTATTTTTGACTTAGATTATCATAGCCAGTAGCAATGGAGTTGTTTAATGATTTAATTAATGTTATTATTTCATTTTCATCTGTTGGCGCAACAAACATAGACGAATCAATATTTTTGATGAGGCTATAGAGTATATAGCTATGTGGTTATTTATTGTTTGTTAAATTGTCTTTTATCTTTGTCTTGAATTATTGTCCGCAATGCTCGGCATTTATTCTTCGCATTACTTAAATATTTCATATTGTTAAGTTTTTTCGCTTTATTTATATAATATGTCTTTAGTAAATTATTGTATTCCTTGTATTTCATTTTATTTGATTTATTTTTATAGTAAGATATACGTAACACGCGATTCTTTGCGCATGATTTTCGTATACCCCTCGCGAGCCATATTAACTTTGCATGGCATGTACTTTTTGATTTTAATTTTAATATTGGGAAGCATAAATTGGAAAAAAAGCTGTAATTGATTATGGAAATCAGTAAAAAGTCGTTTTATATTATCTGATAGTAGGATATTAGACCATGGATAGTTCGCAACGAAATATTTAATTTTGCAATATTCTCATGTATATAATCTCTTCTTGTCTCATACCAATACTTAACAGGTGGTTCTACCAATGGTACTGGTACCGTCAGTATTTGAGCAGTGTCATGGTCAGATAGACTTAATGTTGCAGTTGTGCCAATGGCTTCTTTTATGTTACTTGCAAAATGGTCGATACATGATAAATCTTGCCGTGTGGGAGTATTAATATTCAATGTAAGTTTATGATTACCTAAAATTCCATTTAATCGTTTCGTAAGCTTTAGCATTTCTGGTTTACTGCTCAAAGTATCAATGTTCGAGTCACCTGTTAAAATTATTTTGTTCTTAGTTTTTTGTTTAATTCTATCAAGTAGGTTTACTAATTTTTTAAAAATTCGTCAATGTTTAATTTTAGTATACTAGGAACTCTATAAATAGATTAATGTTGTGGTTCACAATCTCCAGTCCACAGTTTTCAAAAGTGAATTGTGAAGCCATTTGTTTGACAAATAGTAATTCTTTCACTTCAACGAAATTTCCATGTTATAATATGCATCCCACGTGGGTTTCTTTTTGTTTTTCTCTCTCTACGGAATGAATGGTCACGTGAGATGAATATTTCAGATAGGCATACTATATCCATTACATTTTGGTTATTTGATATGTCACTAATAGCAACATTTAACAAGTCTTCCTTACACATGAATCCCTAAATATTTTGATGAATAATTTTCAAAGTGCCAATGTTTTCATTATTAACGAAAAAAACTGTTATTAGCTTCAAATGTGCTCTTTGACCTTAATCTCGGTATATTTTCTGTGTTCATTATTTTAATAATTGGGTAATAAATAATAAAGCAGAGACTTTTGGTAAGGGCCTTTTATGATATTCATTTTACCAGATGTTTGCAAGAACTGTCTGATTTTATTGGGTTTTGGGACAAATGCTTTGCTGGTTATGGTAGGTACATAAGATTTTAAGTCTCCTGTAGGGTTTGGGAGCATGCTTTGTTTGCGGTAAAACTAGTTGGCACCTACGATGGCATAAAGAAACATTTCATATTGTATTATTAAAAATAGCTTAAATGTTAGGAAAACGTCAATGATTAACGTTGTGTGGAAAAATTGATTACACTGAACCAATTTCCTGAAAGTTCGTTGGTTTTCGCGACTGTTACACTGACAAGACAATGGAACCTGCAAAGAACCCGAAATTTCGACTTTATGTCAACTAAATTTGAAAAAAAAAATTAGGTACTTATTAGTTTAACAGGAAAGCAAAAAGTTAGTAAGTACCTAGAGATACCTTGTTTTTTACCTACGCAGTGGATTCCAAGATAGGCGGGTTGGACCATTAGTACTTTTAAACAATGACAGATGCTTAAATGAGTTCAAAGAACACTGATGAATTCCACTCTAGCGTGTTATTTAAAATGTTCTGTTCGACCAAAACGTTCAGGTAATAACTTCTGCCAACGTGTAAACACGGGTGCATTTCTTTGCCACCCAGAGCAACGTAAACGCCTTTGAACTAGGGTGAATTTCACCTTTACGATTATACAAATTAGGACGAAATTTGTCAGTTGATGTTAACGAGATGTTGGTTTATCGAGGTAAGAAATGTATTCGTATTCTATTTTTGGCTGCGGTAGGCGGTCGCTCGAATGCACCGCGGTTTTTTTAACCTTTTTAAAGAGCTTTTTGTTACTCGAGGCTATGTCTGGATTTAGCCTGTGTTTCCGGCTATTGTGCCAGTTTTAAATTAAAAATTCTACAGGCCTTAAATTTTTATCGGGAACTAATTAATTAAATTGACTTCATTCTAACAAGGTATTTTTATAAATAACAATATACTTGCTTAAAGTACATAAAGTAAACTCACAAATCTAAATAGTACTAGTAAACGAGGGTTCATCAAATCACTAAAGGCAGTAATTATGTTGGTAAATTATGAGAATTGATTCCGGCTATTGCCCCAGACTTCATATAAACAAATCTATTTGACCTCGCTTGGTACTAGCAGCTCCATCTATCGCCATCTATGTGAACGATTTAGTCTACGCCTAACGTTCATTGGCCAAAACAGAAATTATCGTCGTTGTGACATCCGAGATGGTGCTATGTCCTACGCGTAAAGAGTGAAAGAGATAGAAGAACAACAAACAACGAAGCCATCGATTCGGAGGTCACCCAGAGCGCATGTCAAGTGCACTTTGATAAAAATAACAGAGTTCGCGTGGACAAGGCTGCGTCTACGAAGGAGTACACGGTAAACAAAAGAACTATTTGAAAGGAAATTGAAATCGATTTCCCCTCACCGCTCTCCCCGTTTCATTGTTGTCGATAATGCCGCTATCTTTCGATTCTTTTATTTGTTCGCGTAAGTTCTTGAATGTATATGTATTAAACAGTAATTTTAGGTTACCGACTGTTAGATACTATTATTGCTAGAAAGTCTGTGTTATTTTCCTCATAAAATAATAAATTATAAACTTTTTTATTTGTACCAACTTGGATCATTGGTGTTAGTTTAGCTACTTATACTATTGTTCGTTACATACAAACACAATAACAACATCTATACTGATCAACAAAAAAAAGAATAATTGAACCAATTCAATTACATTATAAATTTCAACATATTTTATATTACAATTTAATAACCAACTAATTATCGGACAAATTACATGATTGAATTCTAAATAGCATTGAAATGGTTTACCTATATGGACCCTGCCGCAATAAGCAAGACACAGGCAGCCGAGACGTTCAGGATGTTGTTAGTGCTTGCACCTATTCTGCGCGCCAGAGACATGCAGCTTTTGAGTAATGGTATCGAAACCCACCGCTTACACATCCCTGACTCGCTGCAGCAGCGAGGCAGCCTCAGCAACGACCTGAACGCGTTGTTGTACTGCATACGTACAGCGTTGACACAGTCGAGTATATAACCAGGAATAGAGACGAAATAAGGGCCATATATTCCTGGTAGCACATTAGCGATACAGTTCTTATAAATATCAACTCTCGTTTGCACTGAAATACAGACAGGCCAACTACTGACCTGTGCGTACGTCTCCGTATATTCCAAAAAATATTCTGTATTTATTGTAATAAAGATAATTTCTCTGCCGTGCAGTTCTATTCGGTGGTGTGGGAAAAACAGCAAAACATCTAATTACAAAAAAAATGAAATATTAAATATGTAATTTTACAATTTTCGTCCATTATAGCAAAGCTCAAGTTAACTGGTCGATTTGAAGTGAAACAGTTGACGACACCCGTCAATTATTTCAAACTCGGGCTAGCCAATCGGAGCGCAGTTGTCACAATAATGATATGGCAGAATAGTTTTCAAACAAATTAAATGACATTTCGTCTCTATTTCTGGTTATATACTCGATGGTTGACACCTATGAGACACGTGAGTGGATTCGTACATTGTAAATTAGTTCTAATGTAACTCCTGTATTCTATATTACAGTGCGTAGGATTTACATTGGAGCTAATTGATTCATGTTTAAAATAATTTTTCATTCTGCATACCTACTCACAAAAACGTCAGAGGCGTGAGAGCTTCTTAGACTTTATTTTTTTCCATCCTGTAAGGAGAACTTAGACTATGGAACTATTTTTCCCATCTTCTAAGCGTGTGACGGAACTAAAATAGTTTTTTTTTAAATTTTCTATGGAATAATGGCCTTTGAATATCGAACATAAATTTTGAACTGAGTTTCACAACTCAGCCAGACCAAAAAGATCGAAGGAAGTACAAAACTTTTAAAAATAATTGTATCTGGCTCTATTAGTAATCTAGTTTAGTAGTAGGGTACACGTCGATGCATTGAAAAAAAAACAATCTCCAATTCGACTCGAATCTGGCGTTTTGTTAATGTTTTGTTTAAATTGAGCTAAAACCCATTAACGCCTGAATTCGAGGGCAAAAACTATTTACAACTACATATTTGTTCTAAATTTTGTTCTTTAATGATATTATTACAAAATGTTTAGTGCTTTCGTATCTAGACGATTCGATTTACCTTCCTGTTGAATCGATTTGTTTGAAAATCGCATTGAAATAAATCGATACAGAAAATCGTTAGATCGTATGCTCTCACAAGATTGCCAGGGTATTTATTGTGTGGAGTTATTTCTTTTTGTCTATAAAAGATTTTTGCATTGAAATGTGTAATAATTATGGAATTACCTATACCAAACTCCGTATTTACCGTTTTTGCTCACAATTTTGGGCACTTAGAATAATAACGCATAGAAACCTAGTCCGCACACGCTAAGTGAGGCAAATTAAAGCGCGCCCAATGGGCCTACACGAGCGGGCGGGCCTTCAGTGCTCAAGGTCAACTTGCACCGCGAACAGATCAAGAATTTTAGCTAAAAATGACGAACTGTGCGGTAAATGAGTGTAAAAATATGTCAGACAAACAAAATAGATACTAACATCACATTCCACAAGGAAGTAACGCGTTTCAACTTGTATTTTTATATAAATATTCACTAAAACCAACTAAAACCGAAAATTAACCTACTACTAAAACTAGCCTACATGAATTTGATTATTGCCTCACTTGTGACAGTTCGTTTGATATGAAACTATCATTCTATGCGTTATTATTCTAAGTTTGGGCACAAATGGGTTACACCCGGTTAAGACTTGGGCTGGTTTATTGGGTTTTAACCCACTGCTCTTCTCTAATCGCAATGGATTCTCGATTAAATAGGTAGGAATATACCGAGTACAAAAGTATCAATTTGTTATACAAAAATGTTGTCCCTCTCCAAAGGTCACACAGAAAATTTTGTGAAGCATTTCTCCTTCTAACGTTGCAATTAAGACATAAGACAATAAGTAAGTTATACGCGTTTATTGAATCACATTATGACACTTCCCTCTATTTTGGAACATGAGATTTTGAACGTATTAATTTGTCTGATTGTTTCGTTGCAACCTTTTCGTATTTCGCAATAATTGCCGCATTAGAAAAACGTTTTTATTTTTTCGCTATACAAAATAATTTAATGCGATTCGTCATCACTGGGTTAAAATCATGTCGATGTAACATATTGCCAAGTAGCGTGTGTCGAAGTTCAATTTTAGAGTCTTAGGGTCGTAGGGCCGTATTCCAGAACTCTACTCAATGCTCAAGTCAGGATTTGAGTATGGTTTAAAGCACTCGAAATCATACTCAAAACCCTGCCATTAGGGTCGTATTTCCAGTGCTTGAAATCATACTCATATCCTGACTTGAGCATTGAGTATACTTCTAGAATACGACGCTTAAAGAACAATAACAATATTTTATTTTATTTATTTTTTGTTTTATTATACAAACAGATTACAAACTAGCATAAGAAATAAAGCGATATAACATAAACTCTTTTGGGTTTTACCGTACATCGTACATCGTCTTATCGATTCACAACTCTTAAATTAAATACTAATTGCTACGTTGTTATGAGTTATTTTTCTACTACATTTATTTCTTGTCATAATTGCGACAGTGCGGTACTCTTAAAATAGCATAACAAACTAGTAAAAACCAACTTAAGAACTTTTCCCGAACAAATTCCACTGCAAAACATAGATGAGAATAAAGCAGCGTAATTTTCCACATAACCTACAACTCCACAACAACATAAAAGTTAACTTTTTTTAACGCCGTCAGTTTACAAAAAAAAAAACAAAATCTTCTGGTGTCATATCATTCAATGAGCTTAATTTAAAGATTGTCATATCATAACGCAAGAATGTGTTTTAAAATAACGAGAACTCGTAATAAGGAACGTGAATTGTTTTGATTTTGAGGGGATTTTGTATGCAGACTTTGAAATTGATAAGTAATCAAATTTTCGATTAACCGATCTCGAACCCACGTGCCTGTCTACTTAAAAGCTTCTTTTATTAATTTTTCACGTGTGATAATGCAATGGAAGAGTCTTCTTCTCTCTAGAGCAAAATTTATTTCTATTTTGGGCGTTATATTGAACCCAACGTTACCTTAGGGATTATATTCTAGAATTTTCCGCTCCGTTCTGGATTTCATATAACATCCGCACGGTAAATACTATTATATGGCTCCCTTGTGACACAATATGCTATTGAAAAAAAAATTGTTAATAATTAACAACACAACACAAATAATTATAACAACAAAAAACATTAATTGTACAAATTTATTTTGTATCAATAATGTGCTAAAGTCTGATTTATAATCAAAGATTTGACGTTTAGTAGACTTCGGGACCTTAGACTATTTCCATCCTCTAAATTCGGGACAGGCTAAGGCATAAGGCCAGTATTTGACCCTTAGACTATGGTCCATCCTCTAAGATTTGACCGTACTGTGAAACTGTCATACTGTCATTTTATAGTGTAAATTTCTGCATTATTTTAATTTTCTGACATTTTATCGTATTAATGAATAATCGTTATATCTATTCTGTTGGCATTCATCTATCGTTTTTTTTTAATAGAGTTATAACGGCTTTTGCAAAAGGCTACTTTGTGTGGTGGCTACTTTGAAACTCTCCTTACGTTTAGTAGGTTGCCAGATGGTTGCTAGTTTATGATGAAAAATAGTGTTGTCTTTGCGGATTGACTTCACCCACTCACACAATAGGACATCAAGGCTAATAACATGTAATGCATTAATTTCAAAAATTCAAGCGTTTTGACATAATAAAAATACTTACCAATTGTAGAACTAAATGTAAATGGAATAATATTTAGCAGATTAATAGTCAAAAAACGTTTAACGTTCTTTTGTTACTAAAACTATTTCAGTGATTATAAACAAAAATAGCAAAATATATTTTCAAAGTGATATTAGTAGCAGTTAATTTTTTACCTTTATTTGAAAATAAAAACGCTTAAAAATAGATATTATTATCAGAACACTGGACTAAATTGCGTATTTATAGAGAGAGATACCTAGTCAGTCATCATGTTACTTAGGTACTAAAATTTTCTAGGAATGTTATCGGTATTAGCAAAGTTGCTAATGGACTTCAAAATACTGTTATTACATTTCCTCTTCCAGTCCCTGTAGGGTAGATAATACAATATCGAGATAGGTAGGTCACTTACTGAATATTGCTCGTACAATTTCACTCACACCTTCATATTTCCTCTTAACGCACACTTCGTTCAACTTTAACACCCCATTCCATAGATTTCCTATCTCTTTTCAATTGCGTATCTCCATCTCGTTCATTGAAATTTCCCTCTTTCTTTTGACACACTTGCAGAAAAATCTACCCAGGCAAAACCCGACTGTAGCGACAAGGCACAAAGTTGATTTTACTTTAATGTAGCAGAGGGAAAATCGTGAATATTTGCTTACACAGTTTGCGTGTGTGAGAATTTAATTGACCCCTACAGTTGCAAGAGTATTGCATTACTACGAAACAGAACTCGCTACGATTTCATCTTTTCGTATCTATTGGTCTCTATTTGTTAGTATAGTTTAGAGAAAGACAATAGATCATGGAAATAGAGCTCCTTCGAGAATCCCATGACTTTAAGGTTCGTGGTAGTAAAATGTTCTCGTAGTAGAATGGTCCGTGGATCGATCTGTCCGACTCAGCAAGTATACATGAGATTATATTGCCACTTGAGACTCATTCACAAATTATTTTAGGCTACTAGCAGAAGACTCCGTGAGTATATCCAAGAAGATAGCCACGAATGTAGTTTTAAATATTCTTTTAATCAACCGAAAAAATACTTATGATGAATCCATTTTGCCACTCCGTTGTTCTAACCAATAGATTCCAATTTTTCAATGAAAAATATCAAATATATATATATCCTATTCAACACTTAAGTACTTAGCTATTAATTTTATTATGTTTATATTATTTATGGCTTTCCGCATTAATCCTCCGATAAATTCGAGGAAACTTCACCCTCTTGTAGAGCTATTTCCACTCACACATCGACATCTAACGTACTGAACGATGAACCTTGCGAACACAAGCACAAACTGTGACCACCACACACGAGTCACTACAATGTGTACTTTACACACAGATACTGATAATTACGCGATTCTGAACCTTAAGCCCATGGTTTGCCTCTCAATGTGTCCTACATTTACCGATCTCCGAGATAACCTCAAAATTCGAGTTTTTGACTCGAAGAGGTCATGTTATTCAGTGTTTCACGTTTAACCTAAAATTTTAATTGTAAAGAGACTCGTTAAGGACTTTAATGTAGCGTAATAAAGACCAATTTGTTGTATATTTGTGTGGGTGACAAATGTGTATTGGATTTTTAGAATTTGTGGCTAAATATTCATTGCAGGACGAACTTTTTGACAATGTGTTGTGTAAGGACCAAGTTTGACGCTCTTGTTTTATGATAGTTCCCTGAAAACACCAGAAGTCGATAAATGAAAGGGATTATCGGCCTACTAAAATGAGCGTAAGTACTTTTGGCGTACGTAGCTGTACTTATGCGGTGTTGAATGGTGTCTGTAGATAGCTATATTTTGTTAACTGATGATTTTTTATTACAGCTTTGCTTTTGAAGGGTTGAAACATTACGTACTATAGAATTACAGCAGAACATAAAATATAGTATTACGAAGAATTCATCAATATTAAACAGTTATCTAAGAAGATAGAAGTCAAGATTTTCTTGATTGTAAAAATTATTGTTCTTTTTTTATGACGTAAATGAGATAAAAAAGTCGTGCGCTCGTTACTACCAGTAAGTGACACGCCTTTACACGCCTATCCATGACAATTGAGTACCACACAGTTTTAAATCGTGAAGATCTGAAGGGCACTGCCTCTGCACCCGTCACCCTGGGACATAGGTAAGCTGACAAGTCCCATGTGCCTTTAATTTAAATTCGCTATATTTTTGAAAGAAAAAGAAAATCATAATTATAAGCGTCTCATTGAGTTAGTGAACGAAGCCACAGGCTTTACATATTTGTTTTAACAAACTTTTTGTTTTTTTTTTTCAGTTATCCATCTGGATCCCTGTGTGTTATAACACAGGGATCCAGATCCAAATGCACTTTATCCTAGAACACTCTATCCGGAGTTTCTACTGTGAGTTTACGGGATAGGTCACAAGCGATTTCATAATTTTTTGACACATTTTATAGTTTACTACATCGTTCGTCCCCTGCGGTCACCAGAAGAAGTAAAACTTTCCATACAAAAATTGTACGCTGTCGCTAGCGACTATCGACATTACAATTCCGCGGTAAAGACACTGAACGAATTTAGAAACGGTGGTTTCCCAAAGAGTCATCCCGGGAATAGAACTCGCGACCTTCTAATCTAGCGCCCATAATGCTAACCGTAATACTCAAGCAATTTTCTGACACCAAAGGAAAGATGGATGGCGTGTGTGAAAGACGATTATGTGTATGAAGGGAGGGAACAACGAAATGACAGCTGTAAGGGAAGAACACAAGACACGGCCTCGACCCTTTAAAAGTAAATTCGTACCTAAAAGATAGGTAGATATATTAGTTCATATAGTAAGGAAATTAAACTATTTTTTCTTCTGTAAATCGCGTATATTTGTTTTTTCAAACAAACCAACGGCGTTTCGGGTCCTTTACAGGTCCCATGGTTACGGTTGATTAAGATGGTAAAGTTATGTCTAATATTAATGCAAACCACTCTATTTTCACTATTGTTACGAAAGTTATTAATTAAATACCTTATTTTGAAAATTTTCAATGAAACATTCCAATTTACGCAACACGTTTTTTACAAAATTATTTTATTTTATAATATATTTTTTATTAAATTGAATTTTATTAATAAGTAATAATGGTAATTAGAATCAATCAAAACATACCTATTAATTAGTACTGCAGTCTTTATTCAATATAGTAAGACTATCACATTCACATTCACGTTTCACATTTCGTACTCATTGTACAAATATAGAGCATCATTATAGATTTTAAGGTTTTCCTGGTTATTCAGTAAATGTTTAATCAGTAATTACAGGGTTCTTGCCTCGGTATGAGTTTTTTGTTTTCCCGATATTTCGGAACGATTACACGCTCCATGACCACGGGTTATCCGATATATCGGGAAAATAAAAAAGACTCATACCGTGGTAAAACATTGTATATAATAAAAAAAAATATAATGCATAATTAAAAAAAGGTGTAATAAATTATGAGTGTAATAAAGCGTTACTAATTGGATATGCAGGGTGCTTAAAAACTGTTTTTGCTACAGAAGTATTTAATTTCAACAGAATAGCAATAGCAGTGTTATTTAAATTTATTAACTGAGTTTCGGTTTGCAAATGTTGGTGACAAAATTGTAGAACCGTATTATATGTACCGTGTAGGCCCGAAGTAATGATCAAGACGAAATGAGGAGTTTGGTGGAGTATTCATATTTTAAAATTTGCTAGTTCATTTTAAGCAATTAATTCTTCCCTCTAGCTTTAAAAGTGATTTAAGTGACTTTTCGCAATTAACTTTTAAGTAGACCTACACTCCTGTTATAACCCCTTTGTTTCCTCCTAGTATTTTAGACCTGATTGTAATAAACAAAATGTTGTTTAAGATGATCATATATGACTTGACTTTAGTTTATGATATCAGGTGACGGGACGAACAAGTCGTGCGCTTGGTGGTACGCATCACGCCTACTCGTAACAGTTACATGCCAGTCAGACCTTTAAATCGCAAAAACTTTGGCCGCGATTTGCGGTCGTTAGGCTAATCCGTATTTACATTGAGTGACGGCGACCTGTCGACCTGGTGTAAATGCGCCCTCAGACTTAAAGTAACTAGTTTCCTTGGAACAATAGGTTCGGATCCTATCAAGCACTACGATTATAGCAACCATTTTAAGTAATTTAATCATATTGTAATTATACCATTACACCTATATGTCTCAGGATGACGGGCACAGTGCACCTAAGATATTTGCTATTAAAAGCTCTAAGTGGCACTGCAATTCTTATGGATACGCTTGTCGCTTACTCGGTAATATAAAAAAAAGGATGAAACTGTGGTAGCCTAAAGGTTTGACCCACTGCTTCTCCAGTAGACGCTGTAAGTTTCTCCTCTAAGTCTCTCAGAATTTATGTGCGAAATTAAATTTTAAATATACTATTCGGTGCGGTTCTAAGCTTTTCGGTGAATGAAAACATCACCGTGATGAAATCTGCACGTCGAAGAAAGTTCCCAACCCTTGGATTGGGCCAGCGCGGGAGACTGTTACGAGGAGATCCGTGCCCAGAAGTGGGACGTATAAATTGGTTGATGATGAAGTATTTTGGTAGGCTAACTTGATTAATGTCGATGTTTTTCAGTATAGTCGAGATATGTGCAGTCAAGAGCACGACAAGCTTGACACTTTGTAGTTTGGACCGTTCTTATCTTAAGCGGCATAGAGTTGGATTCAAATCTTTAGTGTCAAGCTTGACGTGCTCTTGACCCTGTGCGTGTATCTAATACAACTCGAAATAAAAAAAATATTTAAAAATAAACTGAAAACGTCATCAATTATCGACTGTTACTGGTTTGCTAGACTTTCTGTGCGATGATGTGTGAAAGAAATTACATTAACGGAAATCGATAAAACTCTCGATATGAAACGAATTTTTTGCCGAGTTGTCGGTAAATTAAGCAGAAAATGACGCACCCGCGACGAGGGCAAATTGTGAGTAATTGGGCGATATTGACAAATTTATTAGACTGGTATTACCAACACGACCAGTAAAATAGTCGACCAAGTCAATAGAGTATAATCGCAATATTTTTTTTATTTGATAAGACTAAGTTTTGCTTCAGTTTACGATGATCGAATTTTTACCTTTTTTATGGAGTTAGTGATAAACAATTAACGGAATACGGTGTTCCGACAAGGAGTAACATAGAGTGGTTTAACCACTGTTAAGTTAAAACCGTTAATTACTTTTCTTTTTTTTCCGGAATTTGATTTCCGGAATAGTTTTACTGCATCGTAAGATAAAATTACTCATTTAAGAAGTTGGATTTTAAAGTAATTGAGGGGCACCATGTAAAAAAATGTAGTTGTTTACTTTGGTGAAAGGTTAATTACCTTTCACCAAAGTAAACATTTTTTATGAGCTACAAGCAAAAGCTGATTTTAACTAATGCGGACATTATTTATTATTATTATTATTTGTATATTATAGTTATCAACGATTATCGTTATGAATTCAAAAAAAGTAAATACTTACCTAATTAATATTTGGTGGTTTTAACTACTCCAACTTCATGTCACTCCTGGTATCTATATACGTAGACAGTTATCTACTAATTTGGAACAGCCTATCTCGACTATTTGTGATAAAGAAAACACAGTTGCTTACTTCTTCTAGCAGTAGAAATACAACTTACACAAACGTTTTAAAATACGCTGTTAAACGTGATGTAAACTTTAATGTAATTCCTTTGTTACTGCTTTGTGCGCTTATAAAATCTTGCTCGCACAACCGGCTGCGTAAATATTAAACAGCTAATAAATTAATAAAGCCGCAGGGTAAATGAAATTACCACCCTCTGTGGTCCCTTTTAGAGAACATGGTTTTGCAACATACAGAGATCGTGGTTTTCTTTTGAAAAGTTAAACAAATAATTGTTATATGTGGAAATGTATCAAATTGTAAACTAAACTTGTTAATTTACATCATCAATGTTTACTCTCAGATCCGAAAACAAAACAACAACGTAGTTATAACGAACAGCACAAAACTGCATTTGAAAAACAACTTTTTTTGTCATCGAGACAGGATTCGTTCATATTTTTTTGCGCTCAAGTTACAACAGTGATGATATGTTATGATAGTATATAATCCTAATATGACTTCGCAAATATTTAGCGGGGCGCCCTTGGGACCAGCGAAGTGGCATGTAATTTTCCGGTACACAAAGTAATCAGACTTTTTGTTTTTCTAAAAATAATATTTTTCTATCCTAACTGACGTACTTATGTCATATAGGGACATTGAATTAACTTATTTTTTTTACGTAGATGCAGATACATCAATAAGATAAAAACTAAATGTTCGGAATATTTACTAAGAAAAATGGAAAAGAATTTCTACGTAGGACCACCATTCACCGATACTGTCAAATTTTCAGCTAGGTAGCTGAAAATCTGGCATCACATCATCGTTTTAAATTTATTCTCAATGTCGTTTGCCTTTTATTTTGCCCAGTAACAATTAATTCTTTTTTAACATCGTCAGTTCTTCTGCATGCGATGGCCACATCGTCATCAAGAATTGTAGAATACGGAGCAAACAGACGGAGGACAAACGTTTGTGACTTTGCAGCTGTAATTCCTTAAGTACGGATACCTTCGTGCAATATTCAGTGCCGGTGAATGTCCCACTCTACAGAAGATTACTTGACGTTGTACTTGCTCACGTCACGATCCTCAGCATGGAGGGGCCGACAGAGGAGAGAGAGTATTACCATTTTGTAAGGCTGTTTATAGCGAGTAACAAAAGGGTCAGACCCAATTCAACTGTTGAATGCTTTGACGGCAATTAACTACATTAGTAAACGTATGTGACGGCGAAATTATCTAAACACTTGTGACGTGGTAAATAATACCGCATACAAAATTGTAACTACTTTCTTAGCTTATATTATTTCAATATCAAAATGTTCAATGTAAATAATTGAATTTTGTCAGTTACGTTGTTGATACTTCTCTATAGAGAAGCAGTAGGCAACAACTATACAGAAAGCACTTGGAAATCGCACTGTCAAGCCAGTAGCTCTGCCGCCCACTAACTAAAACGCGGGTAAGTGACAAATGGTCAAATATCCGTTTTAAATAGCAAAAGATAGAGCACAAAATTCTCTTTAAAAAACAGTTAAAATTAGTTAACGTGTTCGACTTATCGTAACTTACCCTAATGATGCATAGCTGAAATATCAATAAACAATTTCAATATTCTAAAACTGGCTTATGGTTTTAAATGATATCTCAAAAAATTATTTTGACACTTAGCCGTGTTCTTGTCAGTGGACAGCAGAGCCGGTTTTTTGACATCCATATAGCGAAACGGAGTATCCTGTAGCGGTGGGTGAGCCGAGTTTTTTAAATCCATTAAAGTAGAGTTTCACACAACGAGTCAACTCGAGCTACTTTTTTATGAATTCGAGCTAGCTCGGTTCTACACTCGGTAATACAACTCGTCCTATGGCTAGTATCCTGTACTAGCATATTATCATATTAAATTTTACGGTAAATGGCATTACAGTCCATGAAAGGGTAAAATTAGGTAATTATTATCGATTTTTTAGGTTTTCGCCATTGTTACACATGGGAAATGAAACAATTTTTCCGAATTTAAATCGTGTATATTTGTTTTTTCAAACAAACCAACGTTGGGAACAGTCCTCTGGCGTGCATCTATCAAGACCTATTTCATGCCCCTGAGGAAGATTTCTCAGTTTCTGAGACCCGTGAAATGTAACATCCTCTTACAGGACCCAAGAGTTTACACGCTTGACTGTGAGTTCGGCCTCTCTTATATTGGACAAACGAATTGAAGTATTTGTACCCGCGTCAAAGGACATAATATATAGCTGATGTCAAACACCGTCGCGTAAACAAATCTGCAGTCTACGAGCGTATCATAAACCTACACTTTCATTCAATGAAGTTGGACAAGCCCGAGGTCCTTGCAAAAGAAGTCCGTTATCTAACCAGGCTGTTGCAAGAGGCCATTGAAATTAAAAAAAACATCCTAATCTCAACAGGGAAGATGGTTTCTTCGTACTATCAGTTTAATCCAGTATTTCCTCTAATGAAAAATCCCAAACAGACATAAGACTGCGGTATTAATTAATGTTTTAATTTTTTCTGATTTCCATTATTAATTAATAATAAATTTAACTTAGTGAAAATTCATATTATTAAAATAAAATAATTTATAAAACATAACGTAGCCTAAATTGGAATGTTTCTTTGTAGAATTAAAAATAAGGTATTTAATTAATAACTTTTGTAACTATAGTGACAAAATAGAGTGGTTTGCATTAATATTAGACATAACTGGCTGATGACTGTACGACGTCAGTGAACCGTGACCATGAAACCTGTAAAGGGCCCGAAACGTTGGTTTGTTTGAAAAAACAAATATACGCGATTTAAATCCGGAAAAATAGCTTCATTAGGTAATTATTGTTATTTATTTGTAACTTATTGCAACAAATGAAAATATGTAAAGATCTTTTAAAAACATCGAACTCTTCAACCGGGTACCCAATGCTAAACAAACCGAACAAGAGTGAAATGGACGAGTGGAAGGCAATAAAGAGAAACAATCAATAGAGGGCAAACAGCCCTAATTACAGACAGTGACAGGGACATGTACCTAAACAAATATGGCACTGGGGGCGTGTGGATAATTCAATGATTAATTAATTTGGTTGATTGTTTTGACCATGGGGGGCAGAGATAATTTAAAAACAAATATCGCATTAAATATATTTTTTAGTAGCAGTAGAGCTTCTTATAAAAGAGTCTGTCCGGGGAAATACTGCCACTTACCTATTTCTGCCGCCAAACAGTAATATGAGCATTACTTCGTCCCGGTTTTGAAGAGTAAGGGTGTTGGTGAAACTACAGGCACATGGGACTTGTCAACTTATGCCGCAGGGTGACGGGCGCAGTGGCTAAGATTCTTAGATCCCTAAGATCTTTGCGATCTACAGCTCTGAGTGGCACTGCAACTATTATGGGCAGGCGTGTAGCTTACCATCAGGCGCATGATTTATCCGTCCCGTCCCGTTTTGAACTTCAAAAAAATCTTTTTGAAGTTCAAAATCATCGTTTTTCATTTCACGTTCACAAAAATCATAAGATAAATACCTACTCACTCATGTATATAGGTACTATAATTTACGCCTCAACCTACGCATCGTAAGCTTCTGAACCCAAAAAAAGTTAAAGCTACATAAATATCTAAAGAGATTTCATTTCCGGTAACAAAATTTATTTACGTTTCACCGTAAGGTACCAAAGAACACCAGTTGAATGGCTGGGGTGACATTGACCTAGTTCCCCCTTTTCTCGCCCCCGTAGGGAACACGCCCCGCTCTTTCCCGGTCTAAAAATAGATTAGATTGTACGCAAATTTAATTTCATTTTTACTTTACACGTATATTTAGACGGCTTGAAGACTTATTAGGTATGTAATCAAAATGTGTTTGTTACTTTAATAAATACATTTTCAGCCGGACTATACAAACGAACAAAGTACGCAGGTGGTGTTGAAATAATCGCATTAACTAAACTAATGGAACATGTATTTTGATTGAGAATTAACTCTGAAAATAGTCTTTCGGTAGTTATATAATAAAAAACACATTCAGATTACCAGTACAGTTAATTAGTAGGTATACTTAAACCTCTCTTGACTTATATTCAATTTAATCTGACATCTGATAGACATTGTTGGAACTATTAGAACAGCTGAAGAGGGACCCTCGTCACTGAAATACACTCAGTTTTCCGTATTTCAGAGGAAAGTTCTGAGATTCACCGGTAGATGGCGTTTATAGTGTTTCAACGTTCTATTAGGATAGCCTGGTTTAAGACGACGCACTTTATGTTTGAGACGGAGTAGAATGAAAACAAAAAGTGTTTGAAAATCAGCTATTGTTTTATTAATAGTCTACTTATCTGACTCTTACATAGTAACGTGAGAAGTAGTTATATTTATTAAAGTGATAGTAATTAATAAAAAAGTGCAAAATGGGATTTGCGTTCTCTTACACTGGGCTATGGGTAAGAGTACGCATGCGCATCGGTAAGAATAGACGCAACACTTTTTTTTGATAGGACATCGTTTATCGGTTGCACAAATCACCACCATACCTTTCTGGTAATACTGTTCTCACACTTTACTGCAGTAATTTTAACAAGTCATTATTTGTACTGCATATATTGATAATGCATGATTGACAACCGCGATGTCACTCGAACAAACGAAGACTATAGCGCGATTGACGCTCTGTATGCGATTTTAACGCCCTACAGATGTATGCGATTTTAACCCGACGTCCATTTATTGGTAGGTCAATGTTATTATTATAAAAATGTGCACACATCTGATTTAGAATATTTTTTCAAATATTTTGCAATCCACATTGCGCAGGTACTCTTATCGGATGCGTCATCAGGCTACGCTATAGCTACCTATGTACTTTTGGTTACACGCTTAAGAAATATTGATTTTTACCAACTTTTTACAATATTTTCGGGAGCAATAGGAAGAGATATGTGTACTTTTACCTAACTGATCAGTAGGCAGCGTGTCTGTATGTTATTTGTTAGTCACTTTTTAATGTATTCAACCAATAGCAAACCGGCAGACGGTTCATATGATTAAAAGTGCTAACCATCGCCTAAACATTGCGATATTACAGACTATATATAAATAAAAGTTCACATAAGTATCTTTCAAGTCCTTAATCCTGCGCTCAAATCTTAAGCCGCCTGCTAAGTTACGATTGCGGTTAATGCCTTGCTATTTCTTGGCGAGGCCTATGTCGTGGTGTCAACAGTCATGAGATTACAATAATATACAAAGGATTTTAGGTATTATTATCAATCTTTCTACCATAGATATTCGATATATTCTCGGCAAGTACTTATATGTATATGCAACAGGTCAGATTATTATTACTCTATCAATGCGAATATTACGAGCTCTTATACGATCTCTATATAAAATTTATACGCAATGGAGAGGAGAACTGTTTTATTACGCAATCGAACGGTACCTACGTAAATAAATACTTTTATCTTCGGGTTGTTATAAAATACACACTTATTTAATACCATTAATCGTCCGTCTCACATTCATATTCTGACATTTTAATCGAATAACACGTACCTATAAACAATGTTAGGCCTGACGCCCGTTGGCCGGACCGCACGGCACTGGATCCTTCGGTATCCCTGCGTGCTGCGGTATCATTTGGTATGACATACCGTCGCGACATTATGTTCGCGCCTAGCTTCATTTTATATCAGATGAACTGTTGTGTGCTTCTGGAAAGTAAGTAACTATTTCTAGAAAGCGTTTCTTTTTAGAAAATAACGTTATAACCCAGCTCGTTTCGTTTCGTTTTTCGATAAAGACGTTCTAACCCAGCTCTACTACAAAGGGCGGTTAACTACTATCCAAAAAACAAAAAGTAAAAAATCATAATAGATATATTGACTTTAAATCACCTATAATTTCACCTTGAACAAATAAGCGACCTTGAAATTACAATATTTCGGAGAAGGATTTACACGATATACGAGAGTAAAAGAGACAGTTGCGGAACAACGGCACAAAAACTTAAAAAGAGGGTAATATGAGATGAGTACGCCGCGTTTCGCAAAAGTCTTGCTTTCGGATCATTGAAATAATTTTGTAGTACTTTTTTTCTACTCAAGTCACCAAAACCATTCTACTATGAAATTAAATTTGACATTCAAAAGCTTATTTTCAGCCTGTGGAAAGCTGCTAAATCATTCGTATTCCCTTTATTGCCACTTGGATTTTTCGACGTAGTGTACCTAAGTCTCGTTGTTGTGCACTTTCCCGGTCACTTTGAAGAATGTACTCCCAGATGAATGTAGATCGCGTTTATCCGATGATCGTGGGGGCAAAAGGATTGAACTACCAATCTACTAATAACAATAATGAATTTTGAATCATTGTGTATAGGATACTTGATTCCACATCTAATCTCGCGATGCATTCGCGTTGCATAGCGCTGGTCGTCCCATGCGCCGCGCCTTTCATTGTTACGCGAATGTGTGCGTCCGTACACGGCGCGCAGCGGGTGTGCACACACACAAGCGTAAGCGGCACTATTACGTTTGTATGGAATTACCGTACGTGTCGTTATTAAACAACGTTGTGACTGTGACTTAAGCCGAATGAAGCCCTTTTGTGTACGCCATAACCGCACAAATGGTAACACGAATTGTAATACTGCCTTAAGAACGAAAAAGACACAACTATGCTTACTTTACACAGCAGATGCGCCTTTTTTCGTTCCGATTAGTCGTCATATTTTTAATCGACTCCAAAAAAAGGAGGAGGTTCTCAATTCCACTGTATTTTTTTTTGTATGTACGTGTCGCGATAACTCGCGATAATTTGTGAACCAATTTAATGAATTTAAATTTTAAGAAAATATACCGCCTCTAAGGGTGGCAAACTAGGGGATGAATGACTTTTGAGTTCGGGTTTTTTAGTACTATGGAGGTACTGACATTATGTTTATTGCTCTTGTGTGTTTTGTTTTACTTTAAGTTGTTTTTGTATTTTTTAATTACCTTTATTTTGTTTTGTTTGTCTAAGTATTATTAATCTATTAATTATTAATACAAAGATCGAACACTCAGAAATAACACTCAGAAAAAATCCCTTCGATCCGGTCTGGCATGGTATGCAAGAAGACGTCGGTTCGAATCCGACCGGATCGAAGGAATTTTTTCTGAGTGTTTTTTCTGAGTGTTCGATCTTTATATTAATAATTATAACAAACTAGTGGAGTAATTTCACAAAAAAATAATTGAATATCAATTCAATAAAAATTTAATTATTATTAATCTATTTTCTATGTCTATGCAATATGGCGTTGCAATAAATGTTTTTCTATTTTATTCCATTCATAACCTCTTCGGTTTTAGTTTCACTTCATTTTATAACAGGTGGAGCACTTACTAGAGGTGTAGTTAATTTTGTTTGATAAACGGTTATTCGAGGTACCCACAAACAATATTTAACACTCCACTTACTACCTACTTACTTAACTATAAAACTTTGGCCCATAACTGTGTACTTACATCGTAAATCCACTTCGTTACACGTTCAGTATCGATATTAAACCTTCACATTGGATTACATATCATAAGTTAGGGGTAAGTTCACTTCACCTATGACATTTTACATTTTGCGTGGGCCAAACAGCGGATATATCCCAATAATTTAATCACGTGTGATGCTCTGCCTTTAAAATTGATTTTAGTCGAAGGATAAACGCTAATTGAACTTTGAAAAGGTCAAATGTTTTAATTAACCAAGAGACCTCTAACTGACAGTATACATACATATTATTACAATTATTCTTAATAATTTGACAGAACAAAGTAAAGTTTAAAAAAATAATTTAGTAACATTATTACATTACACCTCTTATAGGTAAATATCTATGACGAAAAACTAATTTTCTGTCGAACTTTCGACGGCTGATTAGTAGAAACAGTGGTTTGTATTGAAATGTATTGAACTAATTTAAGTATTGAAACAAACCATTCAAATCGAATTAGAATTAGTGTAATTACTTGAATAAAACAATAAATCTAATTTATTTATATATCAATCTACTACCATCTTGATCAAAAGTAACGTCGTCGACATTTCTAGCAAATTGAAGTTATTAACATGTTATTTGGGATCAGCAAAATGAGATCTACCACTCCCTCTTATCGTTTTTTTCATGTTTCTGTTTAATTGTTAAGCAATTGACATTTTTACTAGAATAATAGTAGTTTATGTGACTATTACATAATGAAAGGCATTAAAATACGAGTGAGTGTATGTGAAACGAGTTGACAGGCGAGTTTCATAAAAACGTCGTACGGGTTTTTTAATGCCTAATTATGTGCAGTTACATACACTGCTTTATCTGTACACATATTGTAAGCTCTCTATAAGGTGTTAAACAACAAAACGAAGTAAATGGCGGCAAGTAAACGCTTTTCTCACGCATGTCACGGAACCGTAGTTTTTTTTATAGACAAACTAGAGTCGGCCCCAACTATCATATCGTTCGATATCAAGTAACGTGTGAGATTTGTGAAAATGGTGTGCTATTGACATTTCATTTCGAATAAAACTCATTTCGACTTATCTTAGAATTGAGGTCGAATCAAATTGTTTTGTTTTTCAGAGACGCTCGAAATTTGAATGTAATAATAATGATAAAATGGAATTTGATGTTATTAATAATGCAATAATAACATTTTCACAGATAAGAATTTAGTTCTAACAAAACAGTTTATCTTTATGCTGGTCGTAATTTGCGGTTTTTGAACACATCATAGATGGTTTATGATATGTGTGTAGATAAAACACTTTTTCTACTCCTGTACTTTAATCCGTCAATTATAATTTCATATACCATGTGATAGAGGCGCACTTTTTAGTTCCGTGTTTATAATAACGAGTTGTTTGTTAATTAAAATATCAATTAAGACGCTACTCAAACGCTATACTGCCTCCCTATTGGTTAAATTGGCCTACAAGTCTTGCAAAGGGGCCACAAATCTTTAAGTAAAAAAAAAAATGGCTAAAATACATATATATGCGGCACTGGGCCAGTTCTATTCTGTCTCTTTGGTTTTTGTTTTGTAGCGTTTGCTTGGCTTTCATCTAAATATGAAGAGGCTGTATGGTGGAACCTTTGCCTACCCTAATAAAATGGGTTAAAATTTATAAAGAATTGCGTTGGTTGTCATTCATGGTCACAAAATATACAGTAAATATTGGTCCTGTTTCATTATTTTACTTACTCGTAGAAAAAGTATTGCATGCAACCATTACATAATAAGATCTTAAAATCTCATACCTATTACTTAGACCACTCGGCAAAGCCTCGTAGCCTGTCAATAAGCAACGATTGCATAGAATACTATTAAATGCCAATATCTCGAAAGTTACCGAAATGTAAATGCAAAAGGAGTATAGTTTACTGCTGACTTACTGATTTTTATCCAAATTTAGTAGTTTTTTAGCCGTTATTGTCCCACTGCTTGACGCGAAGCGTGAATGTACTCCAATCATCTTTAATTATTTCGGGCTATTGTGGACCAGTCGTACACAGAGCTGTCTAGGTTGTCATGTCACTTTTGTCGACGACGATAGCTATATTCCGAAAGTTCGTTAGTAATTCGAGCTAATTTATTCGTGTCCTCGCGACTGGAATGCCTCCCGGATTTTGTGCCGACTCTAATTCCACGAGTCCTGGAACGCGGTTGGCTAATTTCAGGTTCAGCGCACTGCGTTTCATTGAGCTTTGTGTTTAATTTCGGAACTTCAGGAACCGCGTTTGAACACCATGTTATATGACAGGCAAAATGAGTATATCGGTGAACGTCCTTTTAGTGTCATTGGAAAGCATTTGGAAAGTTACCTTTTATGAATTTCATGGCGCCGGAAAACTTCATTGGTTTGCTTATTAAACATAAACATGCCGTATTGCCATGCCTAAATAATACACACATCAAAAGTTTTTGATGGTAAGCGACACGCCTGCCCACAACAGTTGCAGTGCCACTCTGAGTTTTAAATCGCAATGATCTGAGGGGCATTGCCACTGCGCCCATCACCATGAGACATAAGTTGACAAGTCCCATGTGCCTTTAGTTTCATCAGCACCCTTACCTTTCAAAACTGAAATGCTGTAATGCTACCATTACTGCTTGGCAGCAGAAATAGGCAAGGTAGCAGTACTTCCCTGGACGATCTCTTTCACAAGGAGCTTTACTGCTGCTAAAAGTAAGTAAGTAAGTGTCTAGGGATCAAGGTATTTTTGAAGTTAAAGAAAAATATCTATATAAATTTATTGAAATGTTTGTTTATATAGTTATTTATTTTTTAAATTATGAACTTGACTACAAAAACATTGGTGTTAAAATAAAATTTATTAAAAAACGTGATTTTCCGTATTTGGTAAAAACGTGCTTGATCCCTAGAGACTTTTGATGCGAGTACATGAAATAAATGACATGTAAAATTTTATGACTCTTCTGTTATAATCTTAGAGGATGGAAAAAATTATAGAATATAATAATGAATAAAAAAGTTACCGACTAAATTCGTTCGTAAAATCATTAAATTTCTGTTCTGAAAAGTTGTCATCTTGTAGATGTTACCTTATTACACTAATGGTGCAATATGAGGAAACACTTTTATTTTTCTCATAAAATTATGATTATGTAGCGTAACTAAAAAGGTCACGTTCTATTTAGTAGAATAAACAGCGACCCGAAAGTTGTTTTTATCACGTTTAAGCATTTTAAACTCAAAGTCGACGAAATAGGGACAAACCGAAACTTATCGGGGTATTTACGGGGTTATTTCACGTAACATTCTAAAATTATAATACAGCTTAAAAATTACACGGGTGACTTGCTTTATGCCGGCACAAATTGCACGTTTTATATGTAAACGAATTCGCTATATAGTTAATGTAAATTCATACCTTGTCGATTTTCTAAGGAATAAGTACTTGGTACTTGGTATAACCGGCTGGAGTCCGCAATTCGACGACAAGGCGCCTATTTTGCGTGCATGCTTACATATAAGTAATAAGTAATTACAATGAGAACATAAAAAAGTGCTTTGATAGCATCAACCATGTTTACATATTCATTAGTCAACAGCTTATAACAGCTAAAGTTTGTAACTTGAACGTATACTTTTTCATTTCTCTCATATTTTCGCAACTGGTTGGAAATAAAATTATTGTTTCGAATTAAAACCACGTATGTTTGTTTTTTCACAACAATATCTTGGTTTATTTGAAAAAAAAAACCTTGTTATAGGTACGCAATTTAGATGAAAAAAAAAATAGTTTCATTTCCAATCTGCACTTTTTATTTACCTAAGTACAATAGTCTTTTAGGTATCTCATTTGCAGAAAAGGGGCATTGTATTAAAACTATAGGTATAGATTAAAACCTAATTAAACTAAATAAAAAGAAAAAGTTTTAACCCATTTCTGCCCAGAATCATAACAAGAAACGACGAGCACGAAATTGGTATAATTAACCCACTCACACTCAACATAACCCTGAAACCCTGTGTCGCGGGTGCTATGGACACACACATAGACAACTAGAAATTACACCCAATCTCACGAGAGAAATAAATATAGGCCAAACAAATATTTCTCCCGACCCGGAAATCGAACCTGGGAACTCTGTGTGCCAGTTCGGCATGGGGTTACCTATCAGTAGTCCGAAATGATATTTGCCAGAAATAACGTTTGGTTGAAATTCCATAACCTCGAAAGTAAATTTGAGAGGTATTTTTTCTTTTAAACCTAACTTAACCTAACCTAACCGAACCTAATCGTGTCTTTGCGATAAACATTCAACATATCCTGTAAGAACAACTGTTTCGTTATAATTCGGTTTTCGGTGTAATGCAAATTCCAACAAACGTTATTTCGGACAAAAAAATTTTCGACTTTGTTATAGGTTACCCCGGCATGGTAACCGTTCGGCCACTGAGGCAATTAAATTTCATAGTGTAAAAAATATATTTTAGACGGAAAAACGGCATCTCCGGGGACTTTAACTCATAATTTAAGGAGTTTGCCTCCGTAGTTTCTCAGTCGATAAAATAGACGAACAATAGTTATCGCTACGACGCTCCAAATACAAAACTTAAAACTTAAAAATTCTTATAAGCTTTATCTGTTCTTTCTATAGCAAATGCGAATAGACCGTATACGTAACACTTACATTTGTAACACTAAGTGATAAGTCCAGTGTTCCTCGTCCGTCCAATGTATCTCCCGTACAATAAAACACCGGACACGTTGAAGCAAGATGTCCCATCGTGATATCGTGACCGGAATGCCCAAATGGAGACTAAAACTTGTATTGTTTGACGACAATCTTGATTTGCAATTGGTTGAACATTTGAAATAGACCATTAAAATTTTGTAAAGCAAGCTAACAATGGGCATTAAAGATCTTAGACGATAATTACAAATACGCCTACGTGTAATACAACCATATTTTACTACGTAATAATGAAGTGTCATCTTCCGTAAGTGTAAATAAATGCTACAACTGTATCAATATCAATGATTTCGCAATAAATCTTTTTACTTACTACCTGGTTCAGGTCTCAATGTTTACACATATCAAATCGGATTCTGCAAATACAATGCCAGGTAAACACATTGTTATGTGTACAGCATAATTCATATAACATGACGATGCATGTACTACAGGTTGGGAAGGATGTTATTGATCTTCTGTCAATGCAGCGAGTTTATTGAAAGTCCTTGTTAATAACGGAACAGATGTCTACAATTTATAATAGGTTTAGTAGCAGCAGAATTCCTTGTGAAAGTTCGTCCAAAGACGTACCTACTGCCATCTTACCTATTTCTCCCGCAAAGCAGTAATTAATGTGAGCATTACTGAGTTTCGGTTTTGAGGGTGCTGGCAGAGAAGGGCAGTAGGTTGAAGCCCAATCAACCCGCTCGTTCTAGGCCGTCTCTTGATGCTGGTGAAATCAGAGGCACATGAGATTTTTCAACTTATGTATCAAGGTGACGCGCGCAGTGGCAGTGTACTTTGCGATTTAAAGCCCTGAACGGCACTGCAACTGTTATGGACAGGCGTGTCGCTTACCACCAGGCCGACGACTTGTTCGTCCCATCACTTAATATCATAAAAAACTTTAATACGTATGAGAGTTCCAGGGGAGGAATCAAAATATTTGTAGTTTCCATCATTTTTAATAACCATGTTATAAGCCATGTTTCTGTGTCTCTTGTTTAGTTCTGAACCCTTTAACCACAGAAAATTCCACATAATTAGTTAAAATAGTTATAATGTTCTGTGCAGAACAGTTGCGAAAGATGTTTAATAAATGATTATCACTAATATCAGGATTCTTACCTCGGTATAACTTCTTTTTATTTTCCCGATATTTCGGAACGGTTGCACGCTCCATGGTCACGGGTTGACTGGACGGCGGCAGATGACAGCTTTAAGAGCAAAGATATCTGTCTACCCTCTTGCACTGTCAACGACTACCTTCATCGCGATTTGTTGTGGCGTTACCATTGTCACTCACTTTTTTCACACAAACCACACTCACTGTATGTACACGCGAAACTGAACTCGAGGTGTTTTTGTTTTTATTACTGCACGCACTAAGAATCGGATTCCATGCATTGGACAGTTTAAAACCATCATCACGGTTAATTGTTTTGTACTTCGTGATCTCGATGGCTTCTCGTACCAACCGTGGTGTGTAGTGACGTTCTATCGAGAGTACCTGGGGGCTATGCAACTCGATCCGGTGGTTAGTGTCAGTCTGTGTGACATGTTGTGCTATAGCCGACTTCTGTGCATCATTGTTTTTTACTGCTCGGATGTGTTCCTTCATACGATCGACAATTGTTCGTTTAGTGTGACTGATATACGAGATCCCACAACTACAGTTCACTTTATAGACACCCGGTGTTTGTAAAGGAAGGTGGTCTTTTGGTGAACGTAACATTTTTCCTATTTTGGTTAAGGAGATGAAAACAATTTTTATGGAAAACTTCCTTAGCAACCTGACTATTTTATCTGTACATAGGGCAAAAAACTGGTAGTCTCTGTACGCCAATTTGCTTCTTCCTTTTGTGTATTAGTGTACGTGTTTTTATTTCGTGTCCATTCTGTCAAAAACCATCCAAAACCATCTTAACGTACTCCTGTTCCTGTGGTAGGTGGTGTGCATCACAAAGATCATAAGCTCTATTGGTTAATGACCTGACGACCGAATGTAGGTGTTTTGGGTGATTATGTGATGTAGCATGTAAATATTTGTCCGTTGGTTTTCTGTACACAGAATGACCGAGTGAATCATCTTGTCGGACTTTGACCAATACATCCAAAAATGTAAGCGCGCGATTTTTCTCAATTTCACGAGTGAACTTCACTTTGTTATGGGTGTTGTTAAGACGTGCTAAATGATTTTGTATATGTTGCTCCTTCCCTTCCATTACGCAAAATACGTCATCAACATACCTCTTCCATAATTTTATTGTTGATGGTGCTGACAGAATGGCGGCGTGTTCATAGTGTTCCATCCAAATGTTGGCAACAATGGGAGCAACGGGACTGCTACGCTACACCATCAATCTGAAGGTAGTATTGGCCATTGTACAGGAAGTAGCTAGTGTTTAAGCAATGTTCAAGTAATTGAGCAATCTCCATTGGGATGTTATTTCCTTGAAGTTTCACTTTGATAACATCGATGCACTCCTTTATTGGAAGGTTTGTGAAAAGAAACTCAACGTGATGACTAACTATAGACACATTCTCGTTAACTGTGGTACTATTTAGGATCTCAATGAAATACCTGGAGTCCTTCACAAAGGTTTTTATTGTGCTTACTCGAGGTGTTAGTGTACGAGACACATATTTTGCCAATTCAAACGTGGGTGAGTCTATCTGACTCACTTTTCGTCGTAATTGTACGGTAGTTTTGTGGATCTTTGGCAAACCATAAAGCCTCGGCGGTTGGACGATACGTGGACGTAATAGTTGTTTTTCAATATCAACTGGGATAGCGCTCCTACGTTCAGTAATAATGGCATACGTCTGTCGTTTCACTCTGGCAGTCGAGTTGTATGTTACATGTTTGTATGTCCTGCCATCCTCCAGTAAAGCTTTTATTTTACGGTCGTATTCTTCAACGTCCATAATCACAGTGGCGTTTCCCTTGTCTCCTTCCAGTACTATAATTGTTGTATCAGCCCTAAATTCTTTTACAGCCATCAATTCCTGAGTACTCATGTTTTTTGGTGGTAGACGAGCGTGTCGCAAGGCTACAGCCACGTCTTGACGTAAGGTTTCAGCATCACTAGCTGGCACCCTATTACAGACAATGGCTTCTTCAACATCACATATGACGTTTTCAAATGTAATGCGCGTTGGGGTAGGAGCGAAATTTAATCCTTTTTCCAGGGCGTTAATTGCTGGTTCAGTCAGTACCTTGTTAGATAGGTTTATAACTGTTCGAGTTCCTTTCGAGTTATCATGGTACTTACTTACCGGTTATTGTTTACGAATCAAAGTTGAAAACTTATTTTTGTGATTTAATGCACATAGCTCAGCAGTACGCTGCGCTTGTAGAAACGTAACACGATCATATAACTCGAAATATTTTTTACTTAACCGAACACTGCATTCCAGATGTAACAGATATAAATCACGCGACACTTTTTCAAACATGTAACGGTTGTTACGTATCAAACGATGAAGCAGTTCAATGCTCGGTTTATACAGAATGTGCGCAGAGCCGTAAATGTCTTTCTGTGGCCTAATATTAACACATTCTGGTATAATATTCCTCATTCATCATTCACATTGTCCCGGCACTTAGTTAAGAAAATAATAAACTCCCGAAACACTCCCGCTTTTTTCGCACACGTTCTAGTTGATGTATTGTTTTTACACATTCCGGCCCGTACCGGTTTGCTACATAGATTTTAAGACTTTTGTGGTTATTCACTAAATGGTTGTCACTAATATCAGATTTCTTACCACGGTATGACTTCTTTTTATTTTTATTTCGGTATTTCGGTACGGTTGCACGCTCCATGGTCACGGGTTGACTGGACGGCGGCAGATATTAATGTTGCAGTGCCAAATATGTTCCGTTCTTGGAGTATAATTTTTTTAACAAGCCGAAAGAAATGGTGGTATATTAACCCCTTTGCCGCTGGAAAAAACGATGTTATGCCATTTACAAAAAAGACGATCTAAAGCTAGCGCCCGGGTGCAATCAATATATTGGCGCCTTCTAGTAGACATGCGATCAAAATGGAACACTTTCAGTTATATTTCCCTCACTTCCGCGAGGCGCCTCTTAAAACCCTGTGAACACATAGGTGAACACGGCACCGGATAGAGCCCAGAGTGCATTTTTTAATAAATACGAGTATCAAGTGACGGGACTCACAAGTCATGTGTTGGCTGGTAAGCAACACTTACCCATAACAATCCTTTTTGTTTTTTAACCGACTTTAAAAAAGGAGGAGGTTCTCAATTCGACTGTATGTTTTTTTATGTATTTTACGCGACAACTCCGACCGGCTTTTGTGAACCGATTTTGATGATTCTTTTTTCGTTGGAAAGAGGGTATCTCAAATGTGCTCCCATTTAAATTTGAAGAAAATATTCCACCTCTAAGGGTGGCAAGCTAGGGGATGAATGACTTTTGAGGTCGGTTTTTTTATTATTCTATACTGTTTTATCCATCCTTTTCGAACATGTTACAAGTGAACGTAGGCAACATAGACTGATACTTCCCCCACCCAAACTTACCATATTTAAAAATAGCCCACATTACTGGTCAATAGTAATATGTAATAAAATTCCATGCTATATAACACTTATGAAAAATCCCTCCTCATACAAAAGTGCTATTACTCAATAGAAGAATTTTTACGCGATAAAGAGATATAATATCCCTAAATTAATTCGTCATTAATAATAATAATTACTACATAATTGCATTGTTCTATTGAGAGTGATTTATTAAAATTTTTGTTATTTAAAACAATTTAATAATTTTGTTGTGTAATTTTTAATTAATATTTTTCATTTTTGTTTATTACTTTGATTATTTTCTGTGTTTAATTTCCAGCTACATCCTTACAGGGTACATGTATTGTAAATTTTAATATGTACTTTACATGATTGCTAATAAATAAATACCTACTGATATACAGTTGCAGAGTCACTTAGAGCTTTGAAACGCAATGATCCTGCCCCTGCATCTATCACCCTCAGACAAATTGATAAGTCCCGTATGCCTGTATTTTCACGAACACCCTACCCTTAAAAACCGGAATGCAGAAATGTGACATTACCGCTTGGCCGCAGAAGTAGGAATGGCAGTTGATTGTTATTCAAATATACTAGTAATTATTGATATAAACAGAGACACTCTTTGTAAATAACTGATAGCGTCGGTAGTATGGTGGTAAATAAATTGTTATACCACGCACAATATCACATCAGTACGTATATCAGTTTAATTACGATAGATAGATTAGTACAGGTGAGCTCTATAATTCAATCAATACGTGGATGTCGGATGCAGACTACCCATTTCCCGGAAATATTCCTTTGATGTCGCGTCCATGGGGTGCCATTTAGCCCGTAACGTGATTGATTCTTTAGGTACCAAAGTTTATTACTGTATCCTATATTGTCTTATAGTCGTTTATGCCTTTCTTTCATCTATGTTACGATTTAAAATACTATACGTGGTTATAGCAATAAAAGAAACACGTGTTAAAGTGTTAGGACCATGATGATGAATATTAATGAATGTAAATTATTATCTGACTGCGTAAGGAGCTAGAAAGATTAATCAAGCTTCAGAATCCTGTTTAATTGAACGCACCATAAAAAGTTTTCTAAGGAAATCACCACACTTATCATCGTGATATCTAGCAGCAGTAGAGCTCCTTGTGGAAGAGTTCGTCCAGGGAAGTACTGCTACAATACCTGTTTTTGCCGCCAAGCAGTAATGTTAGCATTACTGCATTCCGGTTTAGAAGGGTAAGGATGCTGTTGAAATTACAGGTACAAAGGACTTGTCAACTTTATGTCTCAGGGCGCAGTGGCAGTGCCCCTCAGATCTTTGCGATTTAAAGCTCTGAGCGGCACTGCACCTGTTATGTACAGGCGTGTAGTTTACCATCAGGCGTACGACTTGTGCGTCCCGTCACTTGATAATAATAAAAAATTCGGCTTAAACTGGTCAGAAATTTCTTTTTTTCAAAAAATTTCAAATTTTGGTCAAAAAATTTTTATGCAATAAGGAGGAAAAAGGCGTTGCGCGTTTCACTTTTGCTCGAACTGCCCGCAATGCTCAACGGCTTTTTCACTCTTGTTACAAGAACAGAAAGCTTTTATGCGATTTCGTATGGATAATTGATCCGTAGACTACAGGATGAGTCAAAGAAACTGATATACGTACCATACGTACATTCAAAAAACATGACCCTCCTTCTGGGGCAGTTCAGAACCCATTTCGAATTTGAATTAATTTAATTTCTGTACAAAGAGAAAATCAATTGGATTTGCGCATTAATAAAGAATTTTATTGTGAGATGCTATGGAAATACTCATACAATATTCGAATTTGTTCTAAAGATAAAGAACTTATACCTCAAATGTAATATTCTAGATGATATTCACGATAAAAAATATATGTAGAAATCCAATATTGTCGTATTATTCATATAACAGACGACATGATTGTTATTAGCATTTTTATTCAAAATTTGTCGAAACATTTTCTTTTAGATTAAGCAGTAACTTAACGTAACCACGACAATATTATTGGATGTCTTGCGTTAGTAAATCGAAACTTTCTTTGTTAACATATAACAATAAAACCGATTGTGTAGCATCTTTCGGAACGGACGTTGTAACATAGTGTAATCACATTACCCGCAATATAGAGGAAATTCGGGTCTGTATACGCCCATTTACAGAACATGGTTATCAAAATTGACGAATTCTCGTTTATTTTTAACAGCAAATGGCAACAGACGACAGCATGAGCGATGATGTATTCGAGGATGAGACTTTGCGGGCTCCAGCACAACGGGGGACCCCCTCTCCTACCGGGTATAGAGACTATCAGCCCCCCACTGACACCCCGTCGCGACTTCAACAGGACGACGACGTCCCTGTACATAAGGTAAGCAATCTAATATACATTTGTTAATGACGCAAACGTCAATAAAGTTATAACACAATTATAATAAAGACTAATTGGATTCTAATATCGTTCTTCCCCTCGCTTTCATTCCAAAATTCCTAGGTGACAGAGTCGTAACATGACAACTTCCCTATTTCCCTGACGTCATAGACATGCGCCAACTGATTAAATACTTAGCAAAGAGAATTCCAAATATCCTGACTCAAAATGTGCAAACATAGACACATATCTGTGCAATCCATTTTAGACATGGCATATAACAGGATATGTACCCAGTGGCGTACCTTAAGAAATTGTTTAATCTAGGCATAATACAACACGCTAATCTAATTAACAACATTTTCACTTCATTATGAACATTCATTTCACTTAATAACGAACAATCGAAACGCCTGACTATTTTATCCGACAGTGTAATCTCGCAGCGACGGATTTCCCAAATAAAACACCTGAAAGTTTCATACAACGACGAGGATATGCTGCCGTGTCGGTGTCACGGGTAATAAATCCATCGTCTTTTTCACTTCTTCGAAAAACTGTACCGCTTTAATTACGCGTTTTTTGGGAGAATTAGAGTAATTAGAAATGTACAGGTACAAGCTTGAAATGAAAATGGAAATCAAGCTTTTCTCGGTGGTAAATAATGTAAGTTGTATTCGTATTCTATGAAGTAATAATAGAGAGACATTGCATAACAACTTTTATTATTTTTTTAATATATAATGTCAAATGACGGGATGAACATGTGCGCCTGATGGTAAGCTACGCTTGTCATAAACGGTTGCAGTGCCACTTAGAGCTTTAAATCGCAAAGATCTGCGGGTCACTACCCATGTGTCCGTCACCCTGAGACATAAGTTGACAAGGCCCATGTGCCAGTAATTTCACCAGCAGCCTTACTCTTCAAAACCGAAAAACAGTAGTGCTGACATTACTGCTTGGCGGCAGAAATAGGTAAGGTGGCAGTACACTAAAATCTTCGAATCTTCTCCACGTCCACATCTATATTTGAAGAAAGTAACCGATCTAGTAGATGTAATGCGATATTTTTCGTTAAATATCTTCTAAGTTAAAGAATAAACTGTTCTGTTCTCAGAAACGCCGGTGACAATCAAGTTATTGCTGGTACAGATTAATTATTCAATTTTAATTTATTTTGCTTACGATTGGATAGAAATGTGAGAAACGACTGTGATGATTAAGATATTGTTGGATTATTACCTGTGTTTACACAATGCCGCTAGCATCACAAATTTGTTATACAAAGTTTCTCATTTCGTTTCCGATTATTTCCTAATTAGACGTAAGCGGTACAGCGAGTTCTGTAGGCCCTGTGCAACCAGCAGGGCTAGCACGAAAAGGCGCGACTGTCGCGAGAGCGACATAAAGTGCGAGATACTGCTATTCTCGCATTGAGATCTCGCGCGACATATCTGTACTAACGCGACGCGCTTTTAGGGTATAATTTTAAGAATCCTTCACTTCCATTACAACTGCGTAGCATAAAGCTGCCTCAACAACTGTAACAAATACTACTGAGTGAAGAAATAGATTTCTCAATGGCGCTACGGCAAAAAAGTCGTAAAAAACCTAAATAAAGATCTTCAACAAACACATTATTATATACATTAAATTCGTAAGGTCCGCTGGTTATTTCCGTGGCTTAGTTAGCATAGCGTCTAGCACGGTTTACTAGTAGACGCTGATTGGAATCCAGCCGGATTAAAGGATTTTTTTCTATGTGTTCTATTATTGTATTAATATAACTGGAACAAATAGTTAACGACGAACTTGTGCTCTTGTACTTTCGGGAAAGGCGGCGAATTTCACATGAACAATTTTGATACTGAAATATTAAATGAATGAACATTATTGAAATACTATCGCTAGCATTTACTGTACACCTTGTTATTTCGTTTATATATCGTCGATTTAAATTATAACAGTAAAAAGCCAAACTGACTAATAAACAAAAATAGGGTTCGTTTGTATTAATACATTATGTAAATATGTGATTTTAAGTATTTTATTTTGAATTTTGCCCGCTCACGCGATGCGCTCCTCCTACCGCAAAATGGCGGCTATTTGGTTTCGCAAATTAGAAAAGCATTCAGTTTAAATACAAGTTTTTATAAATAAAAATTATTATTCTGTATTGCTAAATAAATACCCTCCGTACTACCAACAAAATCATCTCAAATAAAATGCAGTAATACACCGCAAATCTTGCACTTAAAAAGCACTAATGAAATTTTTGGTGTACTTGGATAAATATGATATTATTCCGTTTGAGTGGTTCTAACGTTTACCATGAAATTACTCCTTAAAGTATATAGTTTATAAACATTTATATTCAGGGTAAACTTAAAAAACGCTACTTACGGTATGTTTTCAATAAATAAACACCGAAATCACCAGCCCAAACAATAACACACACGATTGTCGTGACGTATTTTTGAAGCTGTTTACTTTTTTTAAATGATAGACCCAGGCATTAAAAACTTTATGGTTTGCTAGAGTAGTTACCGAAATAGCAATTAATATTAGTTCTTTTACCTGTTATAACTTCGATATCCGATAAATCGGTATAAAATCATCACCGGCACCTCTAGGTGTGGTAGGTATGCGTCTACGGCTGCATGTATCGCGTGAGCGGTTATCGTAGATATTCTTCCCTGTGAGACAAAAATTATATTACGAGTAATTTACCTGTGTTATAGATATTTTAATAGATTTATTTAATAGATGTATTTGAAAATGAAAGTATTTTTTCCATTCCAAAATCGTGTAGTTTCAAAATTTGTTTATTTTTTTTCAAACAATTTTGTTTGAAGCAGTTTGTACCATTTGTTCCCAAACCATGACGAAGTTGACACTAATAGCCGTAGGATTTGTAAAGAGTGAAACGTTGGTGTGTTTGAAAAAAATTGCCATTTTTATATTCAAAATTAATGGTTCTTTTTAACCAACTTCTAAAAAAGGAGGAGTTCTCAATTTGACTGTATTTTATTTTTGTGTGTGTATGTTACGCGAGTATTCCGACATTTGTGAATCGATTTCGATAATCAGTACCATCTACAGTCCCATACAAATTTGAAGAAAATATTCCACCTTTAAGGGAGTCAAATCAGGGGATGAATCCGGTATATTGAGTTTCATCCACTTCCAACAGAAATGTTAACCGATTTCAATAAAATTCGGCAAATACAATTATGTATTCCACACATTGTTGACGTCGGTTTCTTTTTATAAAAAAGTGTTATTCAATCGCGAAAACTTGAGAACACAATAGTGTTTACTGCATCTACAACAAACACTTTTATGCACTTGAGCAGCGTATAACAATTACAAGGAAGACCCATGTACAGCTTTTACCAACAAAATGCTCTAAAAGTATATGTAATTAATTGTTTCTATAATGAACTGGTCCTTTTACTACTTTGATTCCCTGTTGCTTATTTTAGTTACTTCTGCAGACTTATTACGAATGCAAAAGCCGTTCAGCAGAATTCCTTAGCAGCAATTATACAACTTAAAATTTCTCGATAGAGTACATTTTATGGTATTCATACTTTTAAATCGCAATTTAAAATGTTCTTTATATCACTCAATCTTGCAAAAGATGAAAGGTAGACTTGGAAATAAGTAAAATAAATATCCACAGGGCATTGGGGGCACGTGAATTAAATTGACATTGAGAGGTGAAGTTATGCTTTGATAATGTTAGGCAATTTATTCAACCTTTGACTGTTTTATTGAAGAAAAAATTTAGATATAAAGTTTTTCTGAGACTTTAATAAGAATGAAGCAATTGAGAGTAGTTGCTCGCCGCCGCCACCTTGGTCACTCACAGGGCTGTCAGGGCTTTGATGCGCAATTTTCGTTGTGTTATCGCCGCAACAGCGTGAAGAATGATTGAAGATCACGGACTAGTTCGAAACATGACGAGCATAAATTCGACTTAAATACGTGCATTATCCGTTAGCTTACTTAATATGTCTGAATTATTAACACTCTTTAAAATAGAAAGAGAATATTTAATAACAGGTAAATTAAAACTTCAACACAACTTGCTGAACAGCCATTCTCAGGAAACAATTGCAAGCAATTCGTACGTAAACTACGAAAAACAAAAAATAGTGTACAAACAAAAGAGATACGCTTTTAGTGTTCAAGAAGCAGGTATAATAGGTTCGTAATGTAGGTAAAATGCGACTCAAAGAATTACCGTATAACTGTTTTTGCGCGATTGCAGCTAAGTACAATATGATTAATTATACTATGTATTCGTTATATTATTACCTCCCTTCGCATTATGCAATAATTTCTACTTTTCGAATATTGCTTTAGACAATGCGATAAAAATCTGATGAATGTTGTTCAAAGAACTAATGCGTTTCCGCAATTGGAAATAGAGCACATTTATTTAAATAAGTCATAGTTTTTAATTATAAAAAAAAACTAAGTGTCCGCTATACAATTAATATACGCTATATATATATTAAACAACGGATTAACGTGTTTGTTGTAATATTAATTTATTAATGTAATGTCCACATCTATATTACCGTCATCGAGTATATAACCAGCAATAGAGACGAAATGTCATTTAATTTCTTTGAAACTATTCTGCCATATAATGACATGGTACGGTGACAACTGCGCTCCGATCGGCCATCCCGAATTCGAAACAATTGACGGGTGTCGTCAATTGTTTCACTTCACATGGTGATTCCGTTTGTTTTGCAATTAGATGGTTTTGCTGTTTCTCCCACATCACCGATAGGAACAGCCCCTCATAGTTAGAGATATTATCTTTTTTACAATAAATACAGAATATTTTTGGAATATACGGAGACGTACACATGTCAGTTGTTGGCGCTGTTCTACATCAGCTTTCTAAATTGTGATTTCAGCGCAAACGAGAGTCGATATTTAAAAGTGATATAAGGCCGATGAGTTACCAGGGATGGATGGCCCTTATTTAGTTTCTATTTCTGGTTATATACTCGGTGATTACCGTCAATGAGTGTGTGTTGTCCTTATATGATAAAACAGTCCTGAATTCTATTAATTCTGATAGCAGAGTCTTTAATTAAAACTTTATTGCGGCACAAATTACAGTTGCTTTTAATTTTCTTCATCAGACAATTCTGCTCGGCGACAGCGGAGTCGGGAAGACATCTCTTCTAGTGCAGTTCGAGACGGGCAAGTTCCAAGCAGGGAATTTCTCCGCAACAGTCGGTATAGGATTTACGGTAAGTTCTCATACGATTTCAAAGACTGTAGTAGTAGGTACTTGGTCTAGCTACTTTGAAATAGAACTTTGGAGTTTCTGCGGTCACTGCACTATTTAATACTTAATTTCGTATACAGAACTCTAAACAGAACTAACTCATTAGCAAAATTGAGTTTGAGCTCACCTCCAGTTTAAATAATAAATAGGCTTGAATGTTGCAGAATGTTGACCAAGAGAAGAAATGAGCAGTCTTATGTCATAATAGTATAAAGAAGTAAGTTAGTATTCTTTGATTGATTTAAAATCGACAAGGAACTACCATTCCCAGTTTTGTGAGCTTGACCAAGTAAGTAGTTCCCCTTTGATGTTTTCCTTTTCTCTGTCGTCAAAGAACTACGAACTTGGAATTAGTTTTTATAATGGACTTTATTCCTAAGTCTACTTAAGGTAAGTTGCTCTCTGTGACTCGAGAACAATAAAATATGCCATCACAATATTAAGATCTCATATCTGTCGTTTAACTATTTAAAACAGGCGTTTTTATATTACTTATTACTTGTATATTCACTACTTACGCTTTAAGTATTTGAGTCATAACGTATTCTGAGTTACTACACTCCATCTGTGCATACCCTCATAAAAATCTACTATATAATATATACGGTGAAATAACAGTGACGTGTGAAATAAATTACCGCACACATTAAACGACAACTATGTAGAGTTCCTTCTTGTGTTCCACCATTGGGAGGACATAGGTCCTGCTGTTCAATTGATTTCCAATAACTTATCCTCGAGGAAAAGTTTTCTATAATAACACATAAAGAAGTTTCATTTTATTATATTTTAAACCATATTTAAGTATGTTTTTTCTTAAATTTTTGTCTGCTGGCTCTACACACAAAGTCCAAATTCGTGATAAATGCTGTTTGACACCTGCACTAATGAGTCAACTAGCGTACTGTCAATTTGAAAATGAATACAACGGAAGAAACGAATCTATCTTTTCTTTAGTCGTTTATTTACAAATGGCAATCACATTATGCCAATTATGTTTCTAATTAGGTTTTAGTAGCCATTACCATAATAATAATAAAATCGTTTATTTATCTCATTATTAATTAGTGAGGAGCGGTGCCTCCTCACACAGGATATGCTTAAAAGGAGGCTCCAGCCATTATTATTTAAGAAATAAAGATTTTATTAATTATTATTATTATTATAAAAATGTAAAGCTCTACACTGTGTTTAATAACCATAGTGGTGTGAGATAAAAAGGTCTGTAGCTCAGCACAATGTCGGAGTGTTTCACAACGCCGCTGATTTTGTGCTACAGCCTGCCATGTTCATAATAAGAAGAAGAACGAACACACATTATCATTCTAGTTCTAAGATTTCAAGCCGATTATTAGATATATATATATATATATATATACCATACATGAATCTTTATATAGATTACAGAACAGTACAAAACAGGCTAATATTAGCACTCTAGAATTGGCCTTACTGAGCTGTTTGTTATCGACAAGATACGGCATTATATGATAAAAAGCACTTATTTTTAATACTTCTGTAGCGCTTACATTTTTTACATTTTTTTGCAGCGGAAATAGTATTAAATTTTTAACTGCCTCCGTGGCCGAACGGTATCATTCTGGTCTGCCACGCAGAGGTTCCGGATTCGATTCCCGGGCCGGGAGAAATGTTTGTATGGCCTAAATTTAATTCTTTCTGTCATGAGTTTGGGTTTAATTCGTGTGTAATTTGTCTCTGTGTGTGTCCATGGCACCCGCGATATAAGGTTTTCCTAGTGCGCGGCTCTGTGTATGTATTATTGTTATTATTGTTAAAAAAAAATTTTGAATCTTTTAAATATACGCTCACCTGGGAAGGAGCCTACCCAAGCGTAGTGAGCGAAGCTTTCTTGGCGCCTAATAAAACTATACAATCTTCAAATTAACCTAATGTTCTTCGACCGATATGCATGACATTGTAAACTAAAGTTTTATATATATATATATATATATCTATATCTATGTGTGTGTGTGTGTGTGTGTGTGTGTGTGTGTGTGTGTGTGTGTGTGT
>NW_020654810.1:17255302-17276123 GCF_003589595.1 Hyposmocoma kahamanoa
TGTGTGTGTGTGTGTGTGTGTGTGTGTGTGTGTGTGTGTGTGTGTGTATACATATACTCTACTTTGTTTTTATTGTACTTACCCACTTCTTATTATCGGTACCTAACCTAAGTAAGGACTTATTTATTCCTAGATATTTTTATTATTAATAATAATAATCATTTATTTCGGACTATAAATCCATAGTGTTCGGACTATAAAACCATAAATTCCTTTCTGACCATTTATAGTATTTTTTTCTTATTCATTCCGGAAACTTATAGTGCTCCCCACGTAGTAAATGATCGAAACTTGGTCACAGATTACTTAGGTAATAGTTAATACGTAACTGATACATCACTCTCATACAAAATCCAAAACACCTACGTTATGATAGCCTATTAAATCTGACTAATGACTTATTACGAAGAAAAAGGAACCTAAGCAGGCGCTCAGAAAGATGAAAATACGTTGCTTGCTCCATGTGCGGTCGTGCGGAACCGACTGCGCTAGGATTGTGTGATGTACATTATGAAAAAGACTTGTCAGACTTTAAAATTTCCATTATTTATTTAGTATTAGTTAATTATATTTAAGTTGTATTATTATTATTCTTGACGAATATTATAATGTTTGTATTTAGTATTCTTGAAAGTTATTACATAAGTCTATTTTGGTTACCACGGCAATAAAAATATATGGGACTCTCCGATGGTGAGTTGCTGGGTGCAGCTGCACACGACACCAAGCCGGTAGCAGTGCCTCGAGCCTTTCTATAGGGGAATCTCGTTAATAAATATTAAAATGTACTTTCCCAGTTGTTACTAACACACATTTTTAAGTTATTGTGTTAGTAACACTATGGATTTATAGTCCGAAATGAATGATTATTATTATTAATAATAAAAATATCAGGAATAAGTAAGTCCTTACTTAGGTTAGGTACCGATAATAAGAAGTGGGTAAGTACAATAAAAACAAAGTAGAATATATATATATATATACACACACACACACATATATATATATATAGAAGATAGAACACAAAGAAATTATTCAAAAGCCGTTTGCTTGAATCTACCTTACATAAAATAATTGAAAATACATAAATTTCTTACATTAGGCTTAATTTTAAATATTTGAAATTTGCATAATTCGTTGATTACAACCAACCAACTTAAATTATTAGGAATCGATGGCACAAAGAATTGAAAATAATGTGATTATTGTAAAACACAAGATTAACGTTTACCTTTCTTCGTCTTTAGGTAATAAAAAAAATTATAATTTATTGTCAGTATTCCAACTTCTACACCCATTCACTGTACAATAATGGCGCAATTTTGACATTGCAACGTTTTTACGAAACTTGGCGTACGACCATTCAGATGTGCGTGCAACACTCTCTGAGGGCTTGCGCCGACGTCGGCGTACTCAGGCGTAGGTACTTATCGCGTAACCTTGAGTGAGTGACGGAACCCTGGCTTGGTGTAATAAACCTACATGTGATCGTACGTCATGATCATAATTTCTATTGTCACCAGAAAGTCACAAAAGTAAAACGAACACGTGAAACAAATTGAGTACATAATTATAACATGTAAAATTTTCTCCTATTTAAACATAAATAAGCTATTGACTAATTTCGTTTGAAGCCGTGGTAGCCTAATGGTTTAACATACCGCCTTTCAAGCAGAGACCGTGGGTTCGAATTATGCCTCGGAAGGTTTTCGGAATTTATGTGTGAAATTTAATTTGAAATGAGCTTTTCGATGAAGGAAAACATTGTGATGAAACCTGCACGTCGAAGGAGGTTCATAACCTCAGAAAATGTGTGAAGTCACCAACCCGCATTGGGCCAGAGTGGCTGACTATAGCCTAAACACTCGTCTGAGAGGAGACCGGTTCCCACAGTAGGACGCATAAATGTGTTGACGGTGATGAGAAAATCGGATAGGTGGTGACAGTTAATTTCAGCATGACGCGCGAGCATTCATTAGCGAGTTGTAATGGAACCCGTTGCATGTTATGTGCTTTTTGCAGTGAGCAGACAATAACTAGATACTCATTCTAGCGAGTGAAGACTGTTTCACGCGTACAGTACACACTAGAACCTCGTTATTGTATCTATCACGTTATAGTTACAGCTCACTAATAAGTAGTGAGACTTAAAATAGGCTGACGTTATTATCGTTGTCGTTGTATTTTCGTTCGTAGATTCTTTGAACCTCTCTCCTGAAACGTTGTAGGGAATTTTGCTGATGTGAGATTATACCAAGTGTGCGAAATAATGCTCCAGATGTCTGATTGTTAATTATACAACTGAAACAAAATATTTACAATAAACGGCTATTTTATTTCTAAATTTTTAAAGGGTCTGAATAATGGTTTTAACAAAATATTTGTGGTTATATTATATTTTGACTACCTCGGTCGTAGTCGTGGTTGAGTGGCTTGCACACTGGTTCGATCCCCGGTTGGGTCGATGTAGAAAACTAACTTTTCCATATTGTCTCAGGACTGGATATTTGTGGTACCGTCGTTATTTCCGATTTCCATAACACAAATACTTTAGTTACTTACTTTGGAATCAGAGCAAACGTGATGGTGTCTAATATTATACTATTCTTTTTATATTGTTTTTCGACAAAGGTCACAACGAGTGACGAGTGACTCCACAAACGGTGCATTGTTTCACGCGTAGCCTTTAAAATATACTTTTTTAAGCTTAAATTTTGTTTAGTTAATTAAGTTCCAAGCTTTTTGATTCAGTTCATATTGCGGAGCGAGGAAATTTGGTTACGAATTAAACTTTATCCCTATTGTTGTTTCAATAAAAGTCTAGTTAGTAGCTGTAACGCTCTTTGTGAACGAGTTTGTCCAGGGAAGTGCTGCCACCTTACCTATTTCTGCTGCCAAGTAGTAATGTGAGCATTACTGCGTTCCAGTTGAGGGTGCTGGTGAAATTACAGGCACTGGTGCTGGTGTGATTTGTCATGTTATGCCCCAGAGTGGTGGGCGCAGTTGCAGTGCCCCTCAGATCTTTGCGGTTTAGCGCTGAGCTCTGGTACTATAACTGATATGGACAGGCGTGTCGCTTAACACCAGGCGCTCGAATTATCCGTCCCGTTACTTGGTATCTAAAAAAATAAATTAAAAAGTACGCTACTGCTTTTGTGAAAATACATTTATATTTACTATTCGATGTCATATTCATCTTCCCTGTAGATGTTTCTAATCGTAATACAACGCTATATCATTTAAAACCGAATTTAACCCTGCAAACAACGTTTACTTTGACCGGTTTTTCGTATTAAGTTGAAGATTTTTCCATTTCAACACTCAAACTCGATTTAGAAAACCTTATTCCACCTAGATAGAGTTTAATATTCGCAAACGAACCCTACCATTTACAACAACTTAATAAATGTAAGTGAGACGCCTGCGAAACTTTCTCGGCGCAAATAGAAATATTTCAGTTTTCAATACTTTGGTTAAAATGTTTTATTTTCATGATGGATTTTTCAAAGAAATATCTATTAAATGCCAAGATTTTTTAAACACGAAAAAGCACTATATCTATCTACTAAAATTTTATGCTTTACTGCTTAAATTTATATAATACTTCGCTGCTTTTGAAGAATAGTGGCCCAACGCAAAATGATTCCATTTTGACTTATTAAAGTTTATTCAGAAATTGCTAAATTTTATTGTGATTTGTAGAATTTGTGTTCTTTTAATTGGTTAAAATAATCACACATCAACACTGGAATGGTTTACGATTTGTCAATATTGCGATTTTTGAAATTTGTCAATATCACAGAATTTTTAGAACCCTCTTCCTTAGATGCTTTTGAGATAGGCCGCTACTCTAGAAAACCATCGTATTGTAGTATACCAAGTACAGAACTTGAGTATTTTGCACGACTCTAGTTCACTTACTCGCTTATTGTTTAGGACCGATATACCAATTATAAACTTCAATGGCTTATGTAATACTTCGACAGCTTTCAAATTATTCTCAACAGAACAGAAACAGAAGCCAGGTACATACGAATTTGTTTTATCTTTGGGTCAATAAAAACTGTTTTTTTTTTCGAATAAGCGGGTATTTATAAAAAGCCAGTTAGTAAATATTACTTAGGTACTTACTTTCACGAGTTACTTAGCATAATGACGAGTGATATGATTTATGCGTTATTGAATCACGTATAAAAATAATTAATTATACACTATTTTCTTTATCCTTGAACAAACGCGAGCCTCAATTTATAAAATATTATAATAATAAAATATTATATAAGAGCCCTATTTATAAAATATTGCAGTGGCTTCCTGGTAGTTGAGAGTCGTAAATTACATTTCAATTGCAATAAAAAAAAAGAATTTTCAAAATTGGTCCATAATTGAGGGCGACATCAGATGTCTCCCTCAATTACATACAGCCGAACGTATAACCTCCTCTTTTTTTTTTATGTCGGTAAAAAACTAAAACGAGATGTTCGACAAAAGTGTCTCATCCGCATGTTTTGCTGGTCTTATCCTTCCACGTTACTGCCTCGTACCTTTGATATGTTTCAGTTCATGGTTCGAAGTAATGATGCAATCGCTTTGAGTCACTGTGCTTAAGGCAAATTACAGACAGCGCGTCACGTAACTAGCAACACAGTTAGTTAATCGATTACTATAAAAAAAAGCGGTAAATAATTTACCTTCATTTGATTAAGGATTGTTTACAACAACATTAAGCACAACCTAATGTACTAAGCAAATTAGAATATTGCAAAGTGGACACCAACAGCGCGTTATTACCAATTAGTAACGACCGCATCCAATTTGTTCCCCATAGCCCCTAACCTGAAGCCCCAGGCCTGCTCAATGCCGTATCCAGAGCGACGAGGGGCTCGTGTGGGGGGGGGGGGGCGGCCCAGACGGGGATCACTCAGGACCGCTCCAGGAGTTACGATCAGTCGCTACCCGGTGCAGGACGAATATAGTCGCGCATCTCTCGCATCCGACTGAATACGCGCGAACTTTGTGCCGCGCTTAAATTTACAAAGTTAACATTTCATTTGTAATTGGAAGTGCTGTGTTATACATTTTGAGTACACTTTATATTGGCGCTTTTTTTTGGTAGGGAAATTGTGAGAAAATATCGTAGTACGTTTAATAAGTTTCGTACTTAAAGTTAATTATGTACCTACTATCCTATATTTTTTCAATTAAAACACATTGTCTGACTATATAAAGTGTATATAGTTTTGCTCAAGAGGTCTAATTTGAAGAGGTCATTTTAAATGGCAAAACTAAAGGTGAAATTGATCTTTCTCAAAGGCTTTTGACGTCGTCGATTTGATTACATCGTAAAGTTACCGTGAACTGTTAAATTATCAGTATGACCTTTGTCAATGTAGCATACTTAATCGTATACGATTCGCAGGATGAAAGCAAATTTAATTACTATTCAAATAGACAAATTTACATACGGCTTTGTACTGGGATACCGTAGTGTTGAGAATGAGGCTACTAAACAGGAATTTAGATTTAGTATTTCTAATACATAATCGACGTTTATAGGCATCGAGTATATAACCAGAAATAGAGACGAAATGTCATTTAATTTGTTTGAAAACTATTCTGCTATATGATTACTGTGACAACTGAGCTCCTATTGGCTAGCCCGAGTTCGAAACAACTGACGGGTGTCGTCAATAGGTGTCGTCAACTGTTTCACTTTAAATCGACCAGTTGACTTGAGCTTTGCTATAATGGACGAAAATTGCAAAATTAAATATTTAATATTTAATTACCGATGAAATGTGATTCCGTTTGTTTTGTAATTAGATGTTTTGCTGTTTTTCCATCACCACCGAATAGAATAGTACGGCATTATTAGAGATATTATCTTTATTACAATAAATACAGAATATTTTTTAGAATATACGGAGACGTACACACAGGTCAGTAGTTGGCCTGTCTATATTTCAGTGCAAATGAGAGTTGATATTTACAAGAGCTGTATCGCTAATGTGTTACCAGGAATATATGGCCCTTATTTCGTCTCTATTTCTGGTTACATACTCGATGTTTATAGGTTTTTATTTATTTCATTTCGCTACGAAGCATACTAAATAGTGATTGCGTCAAAAAATTCTAGAAAAAGGAAAAAATATTTTTGAATTTATTCAAAAATGCACTTGTAGAGAATTGATATGCGATCTCTTTACGTAAACTTGAATATTTGATTATGGTTCCCAATGTTCTCTGTGTCTACTTATATTGATTTCCGACAAATAGTCCCAGGTAATACATTAAACATTTTATTAGAATGAATTCGTATATCTCGTTCTTACTTTTTCGCGATTCCCACACATTAAATCCTGTATATTATGTATTTTTAAATAGACCTACGATTCTTCACACGATTCTTCTTCGGACTCTTCACAGGTCTCATGGCCAGTCGTGGAAACAAATGTACGCGATTTAGATCCCAATTTCCAATTTTCTTTTTATCATATCGATGGCACACACTATGATGCTTCACTCGTGGTGAATTATTTATTTCCAATAAAGAATTTGTATCCATAATTTATCAATTACTAAAAAGCTTAATTAGTTACAAAATGAACTATTTTTTCTGTTTTAAATTGCGTATATTTGTTTTTTCAAACAAACCAATGTTTCGGGCTCTTTACATGGCCTGGCCTTATTCGTCTGATATACCGTAAACGACACGAAACGTTGGTTTGATTGATAAAACAAATATATGCGATTTAAATTCGAAAAAATAGTTTCATTTCCTATGTGCAAGAATCGCGAAAACCTAAGAGTATTTTTTTGTATAGTTTGAATATTATCATATATTCATCAATATTTAGAATTCGCTATAAATGGCAGATACAAACATTACACACATACACGCAATACAAATATTTTTAGGAAGAAGTTAAATAACGTCGTTAATTATCGAGCGCTCTGTTGTTTAAAAACATGCTGCACTCTGTTGTGGATTCCGTTTTATCATAGAGCCCTTTGTGTACGCGGGCATCGAGGCATGGATTCACTCTTCTGAGCCAGTAGGGCGGCAAAAATCTCGTCGCCTGACCCTGTATTACTTTTATTAAATCAGCCAGCTTATCCGCGCTGCACACCTTTCTGCATGAACGATTCAATGGAACGCCATGCCTCTTCAAAATAAAAACCATTTAAGGCCTGTATATTGATGAAAGATTTAAAAACGTCTTGAAGAAAATTTACGTCTAATTTAAGTTAAACGCTTATATTTTTAAAGTACATTGGAAAAAAATTCGCATTCATTGAGGAAATTAAAATGCTTCTCTCAAAGGGAAGCCTGAATTTCCTTTGACTATCATAAAGATTACACGAACAAGTATCTAATAAACTAACTGTTACGTAACTACTATGAGTAAGTCATAAAAGGGAGAAGTTGCATAGATTATGATCCGTAACTAGTTCTTTAATCATTTGTGAGTGTGAGCATTACTTGCCAATGCCTTTCCTTCCACACGGTTCTTCACCATCTTGTCAATCATCCACCACCCTAGCTCAATCCTGATTGAATACTTTAACTTTTTCTCTGACATCTAGGCAATTTCATTGACAGAAGAACAATGGTACTGAACATATATCTATATGTAGCTTTACATAGAATAATACCATTCGTATGTTTAAAATTTATTTTGTACTCGATATCCTTTAACCTCCTTTGTACAGAATAGCAGCATAGAAACGCAAGCACTGCAATCGAACTGAAACTAAAACCAAATAAAAGAACTACTTCTATTAACAAGTCTACTCGTATGAGTAGCATTTGGTTGTTTTATTGTAGATACAACAAAATTTGTTTTTGAGAGATTTAATGTCATCATTTAACATAATATATTCAATTAACTGACATGATAAATATTAATACGTTTGTATTGACAATACGCATGATTAATGTGTACACATGTGGCGAAATTACCATTAGTTATATTTGGAAAATAAAATATATTGTCAATAATTATTTAGAGCTGAATTTATCTTTGTTAGTCAATGCATTCGAATTATACTGACGGCACTTCTATAAATATATTCTGAGCAGATTCAGTTTCAATTTCCCTATGTGACTGTAAGCACCTATATGAACATGGAAATAATTAAACACCGTAAGTTTCCTTTCTTTATAAAACAATCTAGGTATACATGAGTAAAATATAACGTCGTGAAGTTAACCCAAATTATTTACGATGTATATGTATATACCTCCATGATTTTAACACATGTGAAACAAAATTTGAATGAGTTGACTCAGTGAATTATAATATCGAATAAAAATACTTGGTACGTACGTGTCTAGTGATGTGCAGCGGAAAAAGTTTAATATCCGCTCGTGTTCACTAAGCTCTTTACACTGTAATTATGAGAGAAAACGTTCCTGCACTTTGCTTTTAGTTCCCAACTTTCGTTTTAACTCTGAAGCAGTAATATGGAATACCGAGGTTAAGGGACATTTTCGTTTTTTAATACAGATTTAATAATTATATACTGTAAATTATGAATGAGTGTTATCATATGATTGCTGTTTTGAATGATCACACTTTTTTAACCGACTTTAAAAGAGGACGTTTTCAATTCATCTATACTTTTTTGTGTGTAGGTTATATTGTAAAAAAATGCCATTTTATACTGAAAATACATGGTTATGTTTAACCGACTTCTATAAAAGGAGGAATTCTTCATGCGACTGTATTTTATTTTTGTGTGTTATTGTATATTATATATGTTACCGCGATTACTGCCACATTTGTGAACTGATTTCAATTATTGTTTTTTTTATTGGAAAGGGGGTACGTCAGTTACGGTTCTTTTCAAATTTAAAGAAAGTATTTTACCTCTAAGGGTGGCAAATTAGGGGATGTGTCTCTTTTATTGAATTTCACCCACTTTCCGTTAACTGATTTCAATAAAACTTGGCATATAACTGTAATTCCAAAGAAAAAAAATGTTATGGTGACCCAGAGACGATCTGATGACGGAAATAGCTGACAGATGAGGATGAGATTTAAATCTTATTTAAACAACCATTCAACGGATCGGCTACTGGGTCGGGTAAAATAAAATACTTTTTATACTTTTTTATTGCTCTATGTGAATGTGTTTTTTGTCTATAGTCAGCTTGGGTTCTGTATTTTTTATTAAATTAGTTTTCCCAAAATATAATTTAAAATTATCGAGTTCTTAGGTTTTCGCGATTGTTACACATAGGAAATGAAACTATTTTTCCGGATTTAAATCGCGTATATTTGTTGTGTGTTGTGTGAAACCACCAACAGTCGAGGGAAGACCTGCCATCTTACCTTACGTGAGAGGTGTTACAGACAAGATCGGAAGAGTCCTCAGGCGTGCATCTATCAAGACCTATTTCAAGCCCCTGAGGAAGATTTCTCAGTTCCTGAGACCCGTGAAATGTAACATCCCCTTACAGGATGCAGGAGTTTACAAGCTTGACTGTGAGTGCGGTCTCTCTTATATTAGACAAACAAAGCGAAGTATTTGTACCCGCGTCAAAGAACATATAGCTGATGTCAAACACCGTCGCGTAAACAAGTCTGCAGTCTGCGAGCATGTCATGGATAAACCTACACATTCAATGAAGTTTGACAAACCCCAGGTCCTTGCAAAAGAAGTCCGTTATCTGCCCAGGATGCTGCGAGAGGCCATTGAAATTAAAAAACATCCTAATTTCAACAGGGAAGATGGTTTCTCCGTACCACCAGTTTGGGATCCAGTATTTCCTCTAATGAAAAATCCCAAACAGACATAGACTGCAGTACTAATTAATATGTTTTAGTTTATTCTAATTTCTATTAATAATTAATAATAAATTAAACTTAATAAAAATTCATTCAATAAAATAATTTGTAAAACTTAATGTAGCGTAAATTGGCATGTTTTCTTTGTAAAATTAAAAATAAGGTATTTAATTAATAACTATTGTAACTATAGTGAAAAAATAGGGTGGTTTGCATTAATATTAGACATAACTGGTTGAAGACTGTACCACCTCAGTCAACCGTGACCATGGGACCTGTAAAGGGCCCGAAACGTCGGTTTGTTTGAAAAAACAAATATACGCAATTTAAATCCGGAAAAATAGTTTCATTTCCTATAATTTAAAATTATTTTATTTATTTTATTGAATATCATGATATTTTCACCACCTTGATATTCATATGGTTATTGTGGAACCCCTCCACTAGTTTGTTGTTATTATAAAAAATAAATATTAGAGAACATCACATACGTTGCTCCGATCCCAAAATAAGTAACTAAAGCACTTGTGTTATGGAAATCGGAAACAACGACGGTACCACTAACACCCAGATCCGAGACAATATAGAAAAGTTAGTTTCTACACTGACCCGACCGGGGATCGAACCCGGGACCTCAGAGGTGGCGATATCATCGAAACCGGTTTGCAAGCGACAAAATCACGGAGGTCGTCATAATAAACAAATTTACAAAGATCGACAAACACAAAGAAAAATTGCTTTGATCCGGCCGGACTCGAACCAGAGACTTTTTCGCCAAACCGGGGCTACAACTATTCCAACAGAGGTACGGAACGAGTTAGTAGTAGACCTTACCAATTTCTCTATGTGCTAGTTGCAGGTCTTTGTTTTTGGTTTAACGGCTTTTTTACCATAACGCTTTCCTGTGAGAAATCTTTATTTTTTTTTTACTTTGATATTAGACTTCAGCTAGATATTCCCCCTACTCCTCAACAGTCAAAAACATTTATTGTTTTCAAATAAATGCTAACAAAAGTCTACTAGTATCCATTGACCTTCATTGTATCAATAAACCATGAAGTCTTGAATCCTTGTTGTTTAGATTGTAAATCCTAGTGAATTCCTAATTCAAAAGTAGTCTCTTGTTTTCTTCAGCATCCAAATATTGTGTACAAAAGTGCCACAAAATGAGAAAAAAGATAGCTGGATATTTTCACTTTTGAAGAAATTTGGGAAATGTAAACTAATTTTGCATGATTTGCAAACTCAGATTCTCGAGCAAACAGTAAACACACTTTGTAGGGTACAGAAAGTAGAATTCTGTTGAAAATGTCTATGTTGACAAGTTTTGCGATTGGGTTACTATCCCAAAGGTTGTTCAAAGAGAACTCTATGACAACAAACGAGTATCAATTTCATGAACAACATTTCGTAAGTTTGCTTTCGAGATTGTTATCATAGTATCGTGATGAAGTTTATAGATATAGAGCGTTTAGGTATGTTTTTTTAAACTGTTGTCATGATTTTTTTACGTAAGGGTGCCGGTGAATCTATACAGACACATGGGACTTTTCAAGTGTCTCAGGGCAACGGGCGCAGTGACAGTGCCCTTCAGATCTTTTCGATTTAAAGCTCTGAGTAGCACTGCAACTGCTGTGGACAGGCGTGTCGCTTATCACCAGGCGTATGACCTTGTTCGTTCCGTTATTAGTAGGTATCATAAAAATCCGTCTGTTTTGTTTTTCAAATCGCTGTACTACATCTAAATTTACTTCAGTAGAATCGTATTACTCAATTAACTTTGATTTACAAGGAAATTTTCCAAAGAGACCTCTTAATCCGGAAATGTTTGTTATTAAAACAATCTTTGCAACGTCTACCTGTTGGTACTTGTACGTAATTATGTGAATGTTTGTTCTGAATACAACTTTTGATAAATTGAATTTAACCTTACCTTTGTGTGTTTCTGGGAAATAATTAACTCTCTACACCGCTTTGGCAGGTGCCCACGCGGGAAAAACTCATTTTAAATGGAACCAAGCTACCTTGACGATTTTGACAGCTGGGAACAGCGATAGAACGTAACTTAGTAATAGAGCGGTGATAGAACTTAGTAATTATCAAAAATAGGAAACAAATAAATATCTATCTTCTCCATAAACACGAATAATAAACTATAGTGGTTGTACACCACTTTGGCGGGTGAGCACCTGATAGGAACATTTATTTTAAGTGGAAAAAAGCTACCTGATGATTTTGACAGCTGGGAACAGCGATAGAACGTAACTTAGTAATAGAGCGGTGGAGTGTTGCTGTGTTAGCTTAGTAATAATTATCAAAAATAGAAACAACTAATTATCTATCTTATCTATGAACACGAATAATTATTTAACTCTCTACACCATTTAGGCAGGCCTGGACGGAAAATTAATTTTAAGTGGAACCAGGGAACAGCGGCAGAATACTGTTAATTCTATGGCTTATTCCACTTAAACTTACTGAAGTGTAAATAACAGGGTCTTACTTATTATTTTATTGGTGGAATTCATTTAAGAGTATCATCGCCATTGAACATAATTTAGTACACTGGACGCTGGCAGAAATATACTCTATTAGGAGGAGTAAAAGTGCATATTGCATTTAACGAAAATAAGAATACATGCATTACGGGTAAAAGTCACCTGTTATTACATTTTTCCACTTGTCTTTAACCTGCGCGCAATTGCTAGTGATCTTATACGGATATGATTATTAAATTACTATACTATTCATATCATTCAAGCAGCCGGCAGTTATCTATTAAACTTTGCACTAGGCTCTTGCAGTGCTACATCTGGCCAGTCGTTCTTTATGGATGCGAATCATGTACCATAAAAGACGACCTCAGGAAGAAACTTGAAGCGTTCGAAATGTGGAGCTGTCGTAGAATGCTCCGCATCAGACAAAGTCACGAATGTCGACGTCTTTAAACGTATAGCAAAGAAGGTACAGTTGGTACGCACTGTCAAGCAGCGGAAAGTTACCTGTTTGGGACATGTACTGCGACATGACAGATATCATCTATTGCACACTATTGTGATGGGAATAATAGCTGTGAAGCGGGAGGTTGGAAGAAGGAAAAGGTCATGGCTTCATAACATCAGGGAGTGGACCGGCATTTAGATCTATTAATTAATTAAGATCTAATGCCGACCTTCGATAATGGTACTTGAAAAAGAAGAAGATACTATTCTTATCTGTTATGACTACCTATCATATTCTGTAGTGATACTAATTAAAATGGAGTGCCAAAATCACCAAGCTAGGTTGATCCCACTATAATTGACTGTGAGCTAAAAAGCAGTTCGTCAAACGGGCTTACTTGCATTTGCAGTTGCTACTAGTCCACGAGCGTATGTTTGGAACCACTTTGGAATGGTACCGCGAACCGTGAAGGAGCAATTTTAAAATGTCGAATGCCGATTGTGTTCCGTGTCGATTTCTAAATCTGCACGTGTAAAAAAAAAAGCTTGTTCCATCTCAATCAAATGCCGATATTCTTTGTGCTTTTTTCCTTTTACATAACATTGTTTTGCTCCCAAAAATGGTAGCAGAAGGTTGATGAAATATTTCAATTCCCTGTAGTAGTGAATTTTAAACCGCCACGTCAGTTGCAATGGAAACTTTTAAACGCTTTGAAATGGCTATCGATCTAAAATGAACTAACCCGAAACCTATTAGGAAGTTAACCGTGCAAATGAAGTCCAGTATTACAGTTTAATAGTCCATAAAATATACATGTTTAAATAATAATGTTAAATATGGAGTCTGGGAAAGTAAACACAAAAAATTACAATAATCTTGTGCAATATTAAATATTCAATTCCAACAATTTTGTTCGCATTTGTGAATTAGTTATGCACTTACATTTTCATTTGCAAGTCACAAGAAAAGACCGTTCCAATTGTAACCATATAAATTATATTCCAATGCAAAATTCAACGTCTATTTTATTTTAAAGCTGAACGTCATACTTTAGTATAAAACTTTATAATTAGTCACGTAGTTAACAAAATAGTTTGGGACAGATACATTTCAAGAACTTTTGATAATTGTTAATGAACGTCTTAACATTTTAATTCTGTCACGTTGGACGGAACCGTGCGTCTTTCATATCGTAGCAGACAACCACACTAATTACCTGGTCTTAGACTATGTAATTTCCTGTACTATGAGCACCAGAGTAACGGAATTCAATCCGGGGCACTTCCCAGAATACCCAGATCAGAATTAATTTAGAAAAATTGTTTCCCAAATTGGTCCTACCACACAGTCGCACACGCCTCTTGTTCTCTCTCATACATACACGCATACGCAAACACTTATTCGATTAATCATCATCACCACTTCTACTGAAAGCCATCCACTGCTGGACAAGGCCTCACTCAAAGTTCACCAACAACGACCAGTCTCGCGCTGCTGCATCCAGTAGCTTCTCACAAACTTTCACGCCAAAATAAGGCCAAAAAAATTTCACGTTCAAGTTCATCTTTATTACATTCGTTGGTCTTATTTGATTACATACTCTAGTACAGGCCATAGCAGCACATCAATCATCAAACTATACATTGACTGATCTTGTTCCATAGCATTGGAGGCGATATTCGATCAAAAGTGTACTTGTTATACATGCATAGACATCGTTATAATTATTTATTTTATACTGTATATATATTATGTTTATTATTGTAAAATAATTGCTTGCGAACTTAATGAATGTAAATGCATGTTTGCGTCTTCACTTAGCTTGGATACCTGTCTATCTCCCTCTACAGCCATGTCGACATTTATACAAAATGCTACGTTGTTTGTACGCTTTTGAGAGAAATAAGTAAATTTATATCATATGTCGAGGATCAGCTTTTTTACCCAAATCACACGCTGTAAAGAAGAAAACAAAAGTATTGCAGATTGAATGGCGTTACACTTACAAAGGATCTAGTTCACAAATCTTAAAAAGGAGAGAGAAAAATAGAGAGAAAATTTCTTCACATGAAAATTGTGAATAATGAAAACGCGAACATGATAACTGTATAAATGCCAATATCACGGAGTGAACTAACGCAGTCTAACGTGCAGAAGGATCTTAATTGGCGAACTTCGAGTGCAGAGTGAGTTAAACTACTATTGTCTTTCAATGTGTACCAGCTGTATTGTGTTGGTTTCTATAAGTTTTAAGCAAATTTGATTTCGGTTTGTTTGAAAAAACAAGTATACGCGATTTAAATCCGGAAAAATAGTTTCATTTCCTATGTGTAACAATCGCGAAAACCTAAGAACTCGACAAATTTGATTTATAAGCAAGCTACTACTACAGTTTTACTTAGAAATAATGTTAATGACACAGCATCGATAGAGTTATATTTCGTTCAAATACACCATAACGCTTGTCTCTTAATAGAGTAACTAGAGATTAAAGACCCACATGCTCCTGATTAGTATATGAGTCTGGGATAGCCCATGTAGCGCCCGGGCGCAATCAATACCCTAGAGCACTCTAACAGGCACGCGATAAAAAGGAATACTACAGTTATATTTTCTCCAGTGATCAAAAATTCAGGTGCAAATGGTGCAATTATAAATGATGTTGGGAATCAATAGCCTCTGCGCCCCTAAGACCCTGCGCCCGTGTGCGCCGCACCCCCTGCACCATACATAAAACCGGCACTGCCCAGTAGAGGTGCACGATTTTTTGATTGGAATCATTTTTTTGAATCGTAATTATGCCTCTGAATCGATCCACAGACCGGATCGTATGTTCTGGAATCGATCTCATAAAAATCGATTCAAAATTAATATCGGTAAAAAAAATTCTTTTGTTTTGACAGTCTTTTTTGCTTCAGTCGGTTACGAGTTTCATTTAGAGTAATAATAGCCAGTGAGGAAAAACATACAACAACAAAAGTAGCGACAATCGCCAAATATTGTAGACTTATTGTACTTACATGTAGCCAAATTGCTTTTCTTGCAGGCTAATATAAAATGGGTGTTCAGAAAGGAACAGTCCTGTTTAAGTTATGCATAAGATCTAGACGATTCAATTTAATATTGAATCGATTTACTAAAAATTCACATTGAAATATATCGCTAGATCGTATACAGTTAAATCGATTTTTATAAAAATCGATTCGTAATGTGCACCCCTACTGCCCAGTTTAACTTTCGCTGTTGCATGAAAGGCTTGATCGTGAAGGCGTTTTATTAATTTATTTTTTAATACAATTGCTCAAAACGTGCTATTTTTTCGTACTACAAATCTACGACAACACAGTGCCTCTCCCAGTTTATACTTTCCTTCATTGCAAAACAGTAGACGTGTGAATGTCATTCCCCGAAGAGTTATCTGTAAAACTTCTTTCAGCCAAAAGTTCTTTTACTTTTTGGGACGATTCTTATACAAAAAAAGTATTATTTTAGCGTTTCATCTAAAAAATAAATACGAGTGTAAGAATATGAAAACCAAATGGCTTCTAAAACTGTCATATGAAGAAACAGAAAATCTTCTTCCTGCTGTAGAATGAAGTATTTTCACATCAAATACGCACTCATTTTCCAACACATACGCAAGTCACACACGCGCGCAACACACACACAGCCACTCTCTCTCTCTCTCTCTCTCTCTCTCTATCTTTCTCTCACACACACACACACGCAAGCGCAAGCGAGCGTGCACGCACGCACGCACGCACGCCCGCACGCACTCACACATACACGCACGCTCGCACGTACGCACGCACGCACGCACGAACGCACGCATGCACGCACGCTCGCACGAACGCACGCATGCACGCACGCTCGCACGAACGCACGAACGCATGCACGCACGCACGCACGCACGCACGCACGCAGGCTCGCATGCCCGCACGCACGCACCCACACACGCACGCTCGTACGAACGCACGCACGCTCGCACGAAAGCACGCACGCTCGCACGAACGCACGCACGCACGCACGCTTGCACGAACGCACGCACGCACACACGCTCGCACGAACGCACGCACGCACGCACTAACGCACCGACGCACAGACGCACAGACGCACAGTCGCACAGTCGCACAGACGCACAGACACACAGGCACACAGACACACAGACACACAGACACACAGACACACAGACACACAGACACACAGACACACAGATACACAGACACACAGACACACAGACAAACAGATACACAGACACACAGACACACTGACACACACAGACACACAGACACACAGACACACAGACACACAGACACACAGACACACAGAAACACAGACACACAGATACACAGACAGACAGACACACAGATACACAGACACACAGACACATAGACACAGACACGCACGCACGCGTACGCACACACACACACACACGCACACACACACACACACACTTTCAGTGAGAGAATTATCTAGACAGATTATATAATGTAGATTAATTTAATTTTACTCATTTGCTGTCTCCACAAATTACTACTTGTACTTGTACTAACTTACTCTAAATAAAATAACGACAATCGTAAATTTTACTACGCCATTGCAAGGTTTGCTGGTACTTATAGCACTCAGCGGTCATACCTACTGATTCTTTGATACTTACTTACTGTACACTATGCAGTAAACCTGTAAAGGGCCTGAAACGTCGGTTTATTTGAAAAAACAAATATACGCGATTTAAATCCGGAAAAATAGTTTCATTTCCTATACACTATGCAGGTTGTATTATTATTATGGCAAATAAATTTATTATTATTATTAAAAAAGATATTTGGGCATCTGGGGGTCTACTCTCATTGTCCATCCGACATCCGTCTAAATCAACTGTACAGGGGCCTTACCATGAACTCTACAATTCAGTATAGGTTCGTGACGACAAAAAAGCGGGATGGTGATATACACTTCATGTAGCACTGTCTCACAACGATTAATTTTAGGTCCTAAACTGAATCGTAATAAGAGTTCATGGTAAGGTCCCTGTACTGTCAAATAAGTAAAACTCGACTAAACTAGAAGACAATGTTCAAGTACGAAGCTTCATTCGCATCATGCGTCTTTTTTCTACTATTACTTATTTGATAGTAATTGTTTCGGTCAAATGTCGAACGAGAGCAAAGGGCCTGATACGACACGGCAATTGTCTTAGCAGCGTTACAAAAGAGAAGATAGAAAGAAAAATGGGAGGGAAAGACCTAGACGTAGTTATTTAGATCACGCACGAAAAGTTAGTGCGCTAAACAGAGGTGGTTCGTGATTACTCTTTCTTCAAGAACCTAGCTCTTAATTAAGAAGAAGGAACAGACTCTATCCTTAGTTAATTCTCAAAGTCTCGCCTAATATGACTTACTTATACGATTATATATTCGTCATGGCATTAGTTGGGCGTAGATTTCAATATACAGATAATTAAACTACATACAAAACATACAATAGATATACAATAATATAACAATACCATTTACAAAATATTATTGTTGCAAAATCTTATTATACATATATAGTACATTACAGTCCCGGTAATGTCATAACCTTTATTTAATTTATTTATTTTTATTGAATATCATGTTTTATTACAATGATATTCAACTTTTTGTGAAAATACTCTACTAGTTTGGTTATTAATGCAAAGATAGAATAAATACAAAGAAAAATTCCTTCTATCCGGCTGGATTCGAACCAGCGCTTGTTCGCCCATCCGGCTAACCGCTCACTCAACTGAGCTATTGAAACGATTCAGCGGACCACAGGAATTTTTCTGTCTTTGTTGCCCATTTTTGTTTTTGATTTAAAAGGCTTTTTTGCCGTAGCGCCATTTATAAGAAGTTTATGGAAGTTTTTTGTTTGTTTACTTATCAAAGATATTTTATGTATTTATACAGAATCTATGTTTGTATGTATGTTACAATTATTAATTCATGGATGTTGATCAGAGTCGAGCGCAATAAAATAAATTTTATCAGAAACTGAGTATATAAAAAAAATAAACAAGTCCATTTTATTCATTTTGTACGAAAAACATTTCATGAAATTGGACCAACTTCTGCTGTCCTGATTAATTTTATTCTATACAATGAAATGATCCTTACATAAAACTGAGTCGATCAGCACTAAAAAAATTTTGATCAATTTTATTCATTTTTATGGGCAACTCACGCTCGACCAATAATTGACAATGCTAAAATTGTTTTCTCAAAAAAGACTTGATGTACCTATGGATTGTATCGTGTAGCTTTTAAACAAAAGGTTTCCATGAGTTCTTCTTAATTCATCTAGTCATAATTGCTACTCATATTGATGTATTGCCCTTTCAAGTTTCCCTTTTGTACTGTGTGTAGGAATCTCGTTCACCTTTACTTTTATTTGGTTTTTTTTTTTAATTATTTGGTCAGTCAACAATTGTTACACCAATAAGTTAGAAATATACATGCAAAAACTTAAAACTAAGTGCACAATCAGTTATAGACCGACACTACATGGTTTTGTGTAATCTAGGATAGATTACTATTATTAGATTACGTACTTATTGGTTTCTTGTTGGTGTTTTTGATAATGTTGTCGTTGTAGGCTAAAATTGTAATTAAATTTTCAAACTTTTTGATCGCTGATTACTCAATCACTCGGTCATAATGAAACTTGTAGGTAAGTTCTGAATAAATCAAAACCAAATATTGGAAAAGTTATTTAAAAAAAGTATATTTTAACGGGCACTGTATTACGAGCGGTACGAAAGCATAATTGCAATTTGCGATATAAATTGGCTTCTTAGATTTTTTTATATTGCGATGGTAAATATCTCCCATCTCTACTTTCCTCTATTTTGATTGTAAAATGATGACATACTGTTATTATTTTCCTTAGTAAATTTGATGATGTGACGGTGATAACCGCGCACTACTAGTGAAAACTAGGCTTCATACAGCATTTTAAACGAAGTCGAAATATATATATATGTGTAACTACCACGCACTATAAATCACTTTGTCTTATTTTATGATTAATTTGCGTGTAAATGCAAACACATACACAAACAATATAGTATTTATTTTATTGAATATCATAATGTTTTACTACCACGATATCAATTTATTGTTTTTATGAAAATACTCCACTAGTTTATTATTTGTAAATCGAACACAGAGAAAAATTCTTTCGATCTGACAGCACTCGAACTAGAGTCTGTATTCCAATTCAAGCCAACTCCTCTACCAACTGAGCTACAGATCAAGTAATTTCACAAAAAATAACTGAATATCATGGTAGTAAAAACATCATGGTATTCAATAAAAACAATATAATATTATTTAAACATAAATTAAAAACTTAAGTACTTACTCGTATTAGGCCAACATGAAACGAATTAAATTGGTTACTCTCCCATTTGTGTGGCTATGCTGATGCATATGGCAAAGTAGCGCCAGCGCTGGGGTCTGCCAGTCAGTCCATTATGTGTTTTAGTTATCCTGTTATATTTATTTCCGCATCGTAGTGTCGAAGCAATCAACACGACACGCTGTAGGAGCTTAACAGTAGATAATATTGAAACTATAAAGCACTGTACTCTTTTTGAGTTAAATGACTCAAGTTGTTTGTATAGAAGGTCGCAAAATAAACCCTGAGCAATGAGATTTTTTTGCCTGTTTCCGTAAATAAATGGGTTATGAACTGTGAGCTATGAATTTAACTTTTAGCACATATATAATTCATTACCAGCGCCTTTGTTGTGAGTGTCGTTATATCAGTATTTTCTGCTAGGAAATGAAACTAATTGCGTATAATAATTGTTTATTCAAACAAACAAACGTTTTTTTAAACGATGATCATTCTTATCGAAATACAAAGATTTCTTAAGAAGCATCTCGTCTGTGTTGTCGAAGTAACATAGTGTCTGAGTAAAATCATATCGATGTATCATATTGTTGGAGTAGCGTAGTATCTGAGTAAAATCATGTCGCTGTAACATATTGTCGGAGTTGCGTAGTATCTGAGTAAAGTCTTGTCGATGTAACATATTGTCGGAGTAGCGTAGT
>NW_020654810.1:17276133-17362260 GCF_003589595.1 Hyposmocoma kahamanoa
GAGTAAAATCATGTCGATGTAACATATTGTCGGAGTTGCGTAGTGTCAGAGTAAAGTCATGTCGATGTAACTTATTGTCCGAGCACAGTGTGTCGAAGTTCAATTTTAGAGTCGTTTCGGACACTTTACGGGTCCGCCGTGACCTTGACCCTGTAAAAGTTTAAAATAGTTTTATTTCTTAAGTGTAGCAATCGCAAAGATCTAGTAACTCGAAATGTTTTCTTAAGTTTCATTACAGTGTGCCAAACAATTTAGTACATATTTAGCTGTACCTGCCTAATTATGTAGCAATTGATTTAAGCAAATTTCCGTAAATTAAATTGACTAGATGATCGTTTCTGTTGCCTATACTTAAGAAAGTTACTCTGCAAAGCTTATTTCTCATTTCCGTAACCTTTTTGAAGTAACGATCAAAGTTTGAAATTCCATTTACCAAATCTCGTGAATTAGAATTTCCAAAATCGATACCCTAGCACGTGTAACTGTTGTGCAATTACAAGCGGCGATCAGAATAGGTGAAGTAAAATTACATAAACGCGAAGGAAGTTGACATATGTATAATGGATTATACATTTCTTTGACATTCGGGTAACCGATGGATGCACGTAGCGTCCGACCGGCTAGTCTGGCAATCTCTGGGGAAGGCTTATGCTCAGCAGTGGACATCTTCGGGTTGATATGATGATGATGATGATGACATTGTGTTTGCAAGAGCCTGGTACCTAATACCTAAACTGAGCAGAAGATATATGTGTATATATATATTATAAGAATAAAATAATTATTATAAGAATAAAATATACCAACAGATTTATATTACTATGATGTTTGAGGGATTTATATTAATATGAAAGACGTAATTTCACGTAGTTTTGAGGTCGGTTTTTTTTTAGTACTCTATCATTAAAGATATTGTTAAACGTACGGCATAACCTTGTGAGCACACGTTTTATCTATAATTAATTATGTGATGGTGTACATCATACCAATTGTTTGGTTTTAAAGTGGTTTTAAACTAATGTATTGCTTGTAATATAATGTACCAAAGCAATGAAATTACCACCGCTGTAATGTCCCGAACACCCAAATCGGAACCATTTCAAAAAGATCTTTTTCCCAAATTCGACATTCAGGGAACAAAACTCAGGACCTCTTCATCGTCCACAGTGCTAACAGTTTGGCTGCTCCAGAGAAAAGGGAAATAGTACCTACTCCTATAGTAAGTACTCATCTAGCGGCGGTGATTTTCACATATTTCGAAATTTTAAAACCTAGTAAGGCAAACCAAGTCTGGTTAGTGACTAGCCAATAATCTTTTTAGTCACTTGAACCAATTCAAAACAGCAAGTATTTGACACTTGACAGGTTTCAAAGAAGCTAGAGTGCCTTACCAGGTATTGAATTGACAAGTAGTCGACAAGTGGAAGTTTACTGATTTATACTGAAATTTTATTCAAGATTTTCTAATACAATTACTAAACCAAATACCTAGTAAATACTTATATTGTGTTTTGATTATAGTAACTTTATTTATGTGCATAAATATTTAAAGTAAGTAAGGTTATAAAATATGTAATATATATATTAAGTTATTATGATCCTTTTTGTGACATCAATACATTCGTTGATTGGTACCTTACCTAATACTATTACTTTTTTACATTAAGTTAAAGGGCGACATGGAATTGTGTTTTCAGGCTATCCTGTAAAATTTTTACTAATGCACTTTCTAGGTTTTGTTATGGGGAAGCCGAGCCTGGCCACCAAAGTCGTCGGAAATTTGTAACGGCCACATATATGTCTAATTTATTTGCAAAAAACATTCGTGTCCTATTGAATATATCTTCCTTTATAAAAACAAAAACATAACGACTCCAAGTTATATACTATTACTTAAATACTATTCTATATACATACTATATATACCTATACTATTATTATTTTCTTATGTATATTATTACGATTTATATATTATATGTCTCTAGTAATAGTAATGTAATAAAGGCACGGGTCTGTACCCGTGCCTTTATATACTATTACATATCATCTCCCTCTTTGGATGCCATTCTCATCTACTCAGAATGTGGGTTATCGGGCGAGGAGGTTAAACACAATTGGTCACACTATCGATTTATAGTCACTTTCATAATCGATTACAATGAGATTTTGCAAAAATAATCATCGTATTCCACTAATTGATACTTAATGTAACGATTTAGTAAGACGTTCCGCACAATACGTGATGCTAGTACAGGATGTCGACGGATGATTGTTCCCCTTTTTTCCTGACGTGAGAACTCGCTCCCTAACCGTTATCGTGACAGGTGACAGTTGATGCTATCTGTTTGAAATGCATCAGTGCTGTGCGTTACACGTTGAGACAGGTAGCACATCTCACTCTAATAGACACAAACTAATCGACGCGCCGTCATATATAACTTGGAGCGGTTATTTTTTGTTATTATAAAGCCAGATATATTCAATATAAGACGCGAATGTTTTTTGCATGTTATTCGAAAATCTTTTTCCTCTGACGAATTACGCATAACGTTTTTCCTGGAACTCCTTTTAAGTATATTTTTAATAATGTTCTGTTGTACATTTAGCGTATATCCTCCCTGGATATCCTTTGGCAATAAAATTTATCATGGAAATTGTAGTCGCATTGAGGTGAAAATATTATAATATTATTGAATTCTTAGATCAGTGGCTCAACGGTTTGAGGTCTAACACGTCATTAAACAACAGTCAACAAATTGGGAAATGAACTTTCCTAAATTGGTCCTAGTCTGAGCGTTCTAGAAAGTACCTTGGAGTGAGTTTGAGACCAGGCTATTGGTGTGGTTGTTTGGCACATTCTTAGGTTTTTACGTCTCCTATACTTGGAAATTAAACTATGTTTTCGGATCGAAATCGTTTTTGATTTGATCGAAATTGGCTTTTCCAAACAAAACCAACGTTTCAGCCTTTTTACACGTCCTATGGTCACTGGTGACTGAGATTGTCAACTCGATTTATAGGCGATTTAAACCCGAAAAAAATACCAACTTTTCGGCTTCGCCGGCTTTTATAGAGTTACAAAGTCACGCCTGACTTTATTATGAAATTAATAACTTTTACCCAAGTTTAGCAATTTGCACCGTTCTTATCGTTAACCGTATAGAGTTGAATTTAAATCCTAAGTGTCAATCAGCGTAATGTACTCTTAACCCTGTACTTAAACGTCGAAAAATTGGAGCCCACTTGATGTTCCTTTGACGAAATTTAGGTCAATTTCAAGCACTTCGTTTTACTGCAGTGGAGCTGCTCCATGTGAAAGAGCTCGTCCAGGGAAGACCTTACCTATTTCTGCTGCCAAGAAGGTTCAACTGCGTGCCGGTTTTGAAAACTCTATGTCTCAGGATGACGCTGACGATGACAAAGCCCTTTAGATCTATGCGATTTAAAGCTTTGAGTGACGCTAGAACTGTTATCGATAAGCGTGTCACTTACCACTAGGCACACGACTTGTTCGTTTCGCCACTTGATATAATAAAAAAATGTATTCGTACCCTAAGCGTTGTATTTTGAAAAACGATTAGTTATTAGGATAGAAAAAGAGAATGCTTCGAAATTTTTGTCATGTGGAACTAATGGATGTTTGATGAAAAAAGGGAAAGATCGACGTCTGTACATATGTAAACTAGATTGAGGATTTCCTCAAAAAAGACAGCTCAGAACAAATATAAACCTGGTGTATAAAAGGGCTGATGCGAGTGGATGTACCGAAGGAGATATATCAGCAACTAACATTTCCACCCATTTTGGAGACATGGTTGATTGTATTTATGTGACGAGACGAACAAGTCGTGCGTGTAAGATATCTAATAGAATATAATTCGATTGAATATTTTAAGAGTTCAAATCCGTATCTTGATAGTATCTCGAAGAAAGTTTCTAGATAATTTAAAGTCAAAGTGGGCACAACTTTATTAGTAGATCACAAGAGTGCTTTGAGAAACTACCTATAGGTAGTGTTAAGAGAGGTTCTTATCTATTTACTAGAATGCTACAAGACCATTTGTACAATGTAGACAGTTTTTATTTAGTCTTGTAGACAGTTTTTAGACAATTTATAGTCTATGATAGTTTTCTTAGTAGTGCTATTTTAAAACCAAAATACTAAAGCGTTACAAACATAAGACGCAATTATCATAATACTAATAGATTTCAAGTTTAATGGCTTACAAAATATAAACTATATAAATTGCAACATGGCGAAATTAGATATAATATTTCTGACTTTTTCGCGCAATGTTTAATCGGTTAGAAAGCGCGAATTGACGTGCGACTTTAAATACATTGTGAAAAGTGATGTAAAACCTGTCGTAAAAGTAATGCTAAATTTTAAATATTTATGTATAAAATATAAACTTAATAAAAATACAGTTATCGATTTTCAGTTTTAAATATATATAGAAAGCTTAAATATACAAAATAACTCACAAAACAAAACATTTCCAAGAAGTTCTAGGCTTCTTCAAGCTAATTTGAACTTAGATTTACTTTTTAAAAAGTTAAAAATTTTTTCCCTGCTACTTCATAGTCATTCTTTAAAAATAAAAATGGCGATAAGAATTTAAAGCTTTTTTCAATACACTGTTGGGAGCATTTTGTCTATAGCTTTATCTATAGAAAAACTTTAGAACACGGAAAGATTATTTTTACTTGCTTTATGTTGTTGGTCTTGTAGAAGAATATTCACTCATAAGAAGCTTCTGTGATTGTCTACAAAACGCGACGTTTTTAAGCGATTTTTTTCTTTTGACCGTATTACAAAACCTTTATAAAAGTTATAGTATAGAATAGTGAGCGTATTATGCAATAAAAAACTTTTCAAAACACTAGGTCAAAAAACAATTGAAAAAATCCAATTTGTCGCAAAAAAAACGTTATTCTGTATAATTATATGGAATGTGTTATATATGACTAGAAAGGTGGATAAATTCCCCATCATATAAATTTATGGAATATTTTAATGACATTCCTAACTTATGTTGGAAGAAATAAAATTTTCATTACAAAATTGAGGTTATTTCTTCACGCCAACCACATTTCACACAATGATTTCACTGTATTCTATTGACAGACGGCACAATACACATACACAACATTGAAGTACAGTAGTTTACGTGCTGATTTCATAGGTCAATGGCTCATTTCAATTGTTTTTATCACTTATTTGCCATGACCGGCCCGAGCGCGAATTACGACTAATGTATCCAGGCGTTGCCAATTTGTAGGGAAGTCTCCTAATTGTGGGGAGTTTCAAGTAGATTGGGGATTTTGTGGGGATTGGCTCTATGTGAGGAAAATGTGGGGATTCTAACATTTTATCATTTTGTTTAATCTATCAATTGCTGATGCGTCGCTAGTTTCAACATCGCACATCCCTTGTATTATTAACAAGCAGCTTAAATAGAATTATTATTAGAGCACTTGGTTCTGAATTGTGAAATTACCAGTCGGTGCGTGTTGAGTTCGCGATTCTTTCTCCCGCTTAGGCCGGTCACCGGTATGAAAGAAAACGAAATGAGCTATTGATAAACAAAGCCGAGCAGTTGGTACTTCCACACCACAACTTACCACTCGTCAACTTTAAATATTAAATATAGGTCGCAACTCATTGATTATTTCTAACATTAACATAGTGTAACCAAATGCACAACAAATAATCAATTTACTTAATTTTGTAAGACAAAGAAAAATGATTTTTTATTCAGACTGATTACAGGTTAATTTCAATTATTAATTACAGTTGAATCTAATTAATATTATAATTAATATAACTGCCTCCGTGACCGAACGGTTACCATGCCGGACTGCCATGCAGAGGTCCCAGGTTCGATTCCTGGGTCGGGAGAAATATTTGTATGGCATACATTTATTCTCTCGTGAGTTTGGGTGTAATTTGTGGTTGTCTAAGTGTGTGTCCATGTCACCCGCGACACAGGGTTTCCCTAGTGTGGGGCTATGTTTAGTGTGTACTGTAAGCTTGGACGTAGCTTGTGTCGCGTAGCGAGAGGTACTTTTATAAATATAAACTGGGATAATCTTCAAAACTTGGTATTTATTGTACTTTTTACATGTTTTCTTATTGCGGTTACATCTTGAACTATCAAGACGTTCTATTCTTTCTAATCTCCTATTTCAAAACACATTCTAAATATAAAACTATATTCACTCAGCCAGTAATTCTACTCATAGAGTAGAGCCTAGACTACAGTACATTATTATTATTATTAAAATAAATAAACGATTTGAGTCCATCTAATTTTATAATTAGTTTTACTTTTTACATTCTGTTTACATTCACACCAAACGTAATAGATTGTTACATTTTGAGTTTCTTAATTCTTTACTATATTTTTAAGCGATGTATTTCTAATAAATAATGAAAACTCGAGATGTGGGGAATTTGTTGGGAATATGAACTTTGATCTCCCCAAATTTGGGGATATTAACCGTGATTTTTGGGGATTTCGAACAATTGGCACTGGCAACGCTGATTGTATCGAATGATGTGACTTAATATCCAAGGTACACCACTTCCACCAGATCTTTTAATATTCTTTACTTTATCCATTTTGCATGAACTCTTACAACGTCCACAAGAGTAAAAACCCTAATTGTAATATTGTTTTAAATAAAATCTACTGAAGACGCGCTATAACGTGATGACGATAAGTACAAACACTACAGAATGTCTATAAATTAAATATATCTAGAATAAACTTAAGAACACTAGTTTTTAAAGTATGAATAGACTTTACTGGATGTCTATAGAACAATTTTACTAAAAATAATCAGTTGTTCTACAGATGAACTTAATATAAGTTGTTTTACTTAATTAAGTTGTTTGCTATAAAGTGTTAAAATTTTAACTTGAGTGAAATAGTATGTCTATAAGAACAATTTCTTTTTTCTAAAACCATTTATAGAGAACTATTACCTAAATCAATACCATATTAAGACTGTTTATAGACATAACAGTTTTAAGGCGTATAAAGTGTGCTCCTTGGGTACTGCTGCTAAAGGAGGTTGTCCAATAGCATATATTCTTCAAATAGACTTTCCTTTTATACATAATTAAAATATATAATGGTTTAAAAATGACGCCACAAAATACGTAACTATATTTATAATTAATGGTATTTTATATTTATAAAGTTGAAATATTATTAATAACAAAAAAAATCATATTAACATAATTATTAAAAGTAAATTTTAGAGATATTTATAAATTTCATAAGCGTACTTACAGGGACACAATTTATAAATAGGGGTTCCGTTCTTATTCAGTAGGGTGTCAATACAATATATTTATGAACGTTATTATATTTTGAACGGTAATTAGTGAACGATTACATAGGTATTACTAATTTTAGTTGTGTTCGGAATAGGAGGGTTGCCTGGTTAAATAATTATTGTTTTTCAATTTAAAGGTCGTAAGTAAGAATGCTTGTGGCAGGAACTTACGACGTCAACATTTTAGTACTGCCGTCAACAAACTAAAACGCGGCTAAGTGGTCAAATATGCCTTTTAAATAGCAGTAGGTAGAGCTCAAAAACTATTTAAAAGCAGTTAATGAAAAAGTCCGACATATTGTAACTGATGATGCGTAGCTAAAATATCATTAAACAATTTCAATTACCTAAAACTGGGTCATGGTTTTTTTATGATATCTCAAGTAAGTGACTTTATTACATAGTCGCGTTTTAGTTTACAGTCGGCAATGTAGCTGTAGAGCTCCTTGTGAAAAATCGTCTAGGGAAGTATACTGCCTCCTTACTTATCAGGCACATGAGATTTGTCAACCTTTATCTCAGGGAGACATAGGTTGACATAAGACATATAAACACATATCTACCACAGACCACATAAATACTAGTAAATATCTACCCTTAATATATGACAAAATCGCCGAAATGAATGGTGCCAGAGATTAAACTGTCAAATCACGTAGTCAGGAAAGCAAATTACTGTCAAATTTTTAGGATCCCATGCAATTCACTTAATTAGTCTAATAATAAAGTAAATACAAGTTGAACATCTTAGAAAATGCTTCAATAAAATCTATTCGAGTACAATATAGCAATTTACAGGCAAACTAAAATGTCTCACATAGCACTTGACGTATGGCCACCCCACTTAACCCTTGTCGGTACGAAAATAGCCGCACCTGAAATCATTGGCTCAATACATGAACGCGATTTTCGTTAACCCGTATTGCCTATAATGGGCGTAAAAGGGAACGCTGACATTCTATCGACTGAAATATTGTTTTGAAACTTTATGAGCCTCGGTTCTAGGTACTATAAAGTACTAGAGTTCGTATATAGGTTTCTATACATCCTCCTAAGGCCCCGTGTATATCAAAATGTACATAATATTATTCCTGTGATCACGTTATATCTATTTAAAAGTTCGAAAAATTGCTTAATGGAACCAATCAATTTGTATTCTCGTTTATATATAGATAACTAAATATTATGTATAAATAAAAATAATTATGATAGCGATATGCTTATGATGATCATCAATACGTCGCACATGAAATCAATTACTGTCGTAACTCAAAAATGATGGAATTGAGAAATCACGATTTGAAAATAAAAAAATACTGTATGGGTCTTATTGAGAATAATGTGATTATTGTTATTTATACATAACATTTAGTTACCCATATACAAACGAGAATGAAAATTTATTGGTTCCATTCAGTAATTTTTTGAACTCTCAAGTCGTGTTTTCTCAATTCCATGTGCGATATACATATAAAAAGAACAGTCCTACAAAACTGTGTATACAATTTGACTGCAGGATCTAAACGAGTCTCAACAGAACAAAAAGTTACATATTGAGACATTGACTATTTGTAAGTCAATGTATTGAGGTTAAAAGTTATTAAAGAAAAGAATTAGTAAGTATTTAACAAAAATTTGTGACATAATAATCTATCAACATTTTTACATTTGCAGTGTCACTCAGTGCTTTAAATCGCAAAGATCTGAGGGGCACTGCCACTGCGTCTGTCACCCTGAAACATAAGTTGACAAGTCCCATGTGCCTGTAATTTCACCAGCACCCTTACTCTTCAAAACCGGAGCGAAGTAATGCTCATATTACTGCTTGGCGGCACAAACAGGTAAGGTGCCAGTATTTCCCTGGCCAAACTTTTTTATAAGAAGCTCTACTGCTACTAAAAACATGGGACTACCATGTGCCTGTTATTTCACCAGCACTCTTACCTATCAAAACCGGAACACAGTGATGCTCACACTGCTGTTTGGTGGCAGCTACTTAAGTGTCATTTTCGTGTAAGATATGATCATTCCAAAATATCAGGAAAATATAAAGGAATCATACCTTGGTAAGATACTTGTAATTAGTGAATAATCGTTTATTGAAAAACCACGACAATCTTAAAATTCGGTACGGATCCTTTTAGAGCCAATTACTTATTTCGTAATAATCTCTTTGATGTTTTGTTTGAGGTATAATTGATTATCGCAAGAAATCCATTATAGTTTCTCGAGAAATTGTAGAAAACTAATTAACTACGAGACACAAAATGTTAATAACAATATTGCTTAGTGAATAAAACATCTTCAATGTTACCTTTTGAAACCTTTTATCTATTGAACATGAAAGGAAATACTGCTGTAACTCTAAATGGCGGAATTGAGAAAACGATTTGAAAATTAAAAACAAATACTGTGTGGATCTTATTGAGAAAAATGTTATTTTTATTTATATATAATATTTAGTTGTCCATTTATAAACGAGAATATATATTTATTGGTTTCATTCAGTAATTTTTTATATAAAAATGGAAGTAAATTAATTTGCTACTCCGCGAACCCGGTGAAGGTTAAATCGTGTAAAGCTGCTTCGCTTGTATTGAACATTTTTTCATGCAGTTAATTTTCTCACCTTCCCTCCGCATAAAATTAATAAAATAAATAACACAAGCGCAATTACAGTCACAGACACCACCACCAAAAATATATCCGACACGTGTTTCGCCTCTCTACGAGGCGCGGCATCCTTCAGGGGTTGTTGATTGTTGACAAGCGCAGCAACTTTACTCAACTTAGCCCTCACTGGGTTCGCGAAGTAACAAATTAATTTACTTCCATTTTTATTAACATGGACTTCCGCATAGTAGCGCCTGAATCTATTAATTACTTTCAAATCATGTTTTCGCAATTGCACAATTTTGAGTTACGACAATATTTGGTTTCATGTGCGTTATCATTCGACATCCGTAGTCGAGAGGTTTGCACACCGCTTCTCATTGCGTCACCATCTCAGGTCCTGGGTTTGATCCTCGGCCGGGTCAAAGTAAAAAACTAATAAATAAATAAATAATAAATAACGCACACACTCAACATAGCCCCGCACTAAGGAAACCCTGTGTCGCGGGTGCCATGGACACACACATAGACAACCACAAATTACACCCAAACTCACGAGAGAAATAAATGTAAGCCATGCAAACATTTCTCCCGGCCCAGGAATCGAACCTGGGACCTCTGCGTGGCAGTCCGGCATGGTAACCGTTCGGCCACGGAGGCAGTTTAAAAGTAAAAGTAAAAACTATCTATATTGTCCCGGGTCTGGGTGTTGGTGGAATCGTCGTTGTTTCAGATGTCCATAACATAAATTTTGATCAGCAACGTACGTAATGTTGTCTAATATTTATATATTTTATTTATTTATGTAACTGGCCACTGAACTTTAGAAAACTCAAACTGAAATAATTAAATATTTATATCAATTTCATGGGTAAGTAAATTACACTTGAAATCCTCACATTGATTAAGCTCTATTACTCATTCGTAAGGCAACTTCCCCTGAGAAGGATGAGTTAGAAACCCTAGGGGTTGCCTTTCGTAATTAAATTTTTGTACACATTTATCATTTACAATATAGAAAAGGAATGCCAATGTCATAGTGTTTCATCATATTTTGTTTCTAAACAACACGCAGGTAAGCTCTTTTTTTTCATACTCCATTTTCATTAAATCATTCAAGTTATTGTACGCATAACGTATCGATGATTATATATATTACATTATTTAACTTTGTTACATTACTCTTTTATCATCATAACTTTTACCAGTGATTTTTCGCGGTCCCTGCATTAAGTATATAAATACTTGTATCGCAAAGACCTAGTACCTATAAGTCCAGTAACTTATATGTGTGGCACACAGTTAAGTTAAAGTAGGTTCATGGGGTTTTAAAATAAGTTTAAAAATGATATTAATTTATAAACCTCCTTATGCTTTGATGTGGATATGCGTTTGTGTGTTTGTGCTTTTGCGGACGCGGTATGAGTGAATGTAGTAAAGTAAAGGGAAGTTAATTAATTATTGTAAATATACTTTCTGTTTACAAATGCACGGAATGATAATGAATTCGTTTGACTTAACACCCTATGTGTAATGAAGACCACGTTACATTCCAGATAGTTAAATTGTGATAAAAATAAACATATTGTTGAACTAATTTGATCTTTGCTGGAGTAGCTTAATTTTTTGACCTACCGCCTCTGGATTCGAATCCGGACTGAGGTGGACCTCAGAGTTTCTCAGAATTTATGAAAGAAATTTAATTTGAAATTTACCGTGAGGAATTTGCCAATGAAAATATCGTGAGAAAACCTTATTTTATAGTTTTTATGATGTGTGTATGTCCAAACCAGCATTGGACTCGTGTGGGAACTATAGACCATGCCCTCTCTTTCTGAGATGAGGCCAGTGTCATGTGAGACCTATATAGGCTCGAGGGCCATTATTATTATATTAGGCATTCATTTGATCTTATTTCAAACTGGGCCTACGACAATTTGTACAGTAATAGAACTAAGTCCACGAACTTTAGAATGCCCCAGATAACACCATACCTAATTATAAGCAGAGCGATAGTATTGAATTTATATTGGTTGGTTAATTACCTCCATGGCCGAACGGTTACCATGCTGGACTGTCACGCAAAGGTCCCTGGTTCGTTCCCCGGGCCGGAAGAAATATTCGTACGGCCTTAGATACATGTACATATTTCACTCATAAGTTAGGGTGTAATTTGTGGATGTCTATGGCACCCGCGATACAGAGTTTCCTTAGTGCGCGACTATGAGTGTGTGGAAAATAAAGTATTGGTCCGGATCAGTAGACTAATGAGGTCGTAAGGAATTTGACTAAAGCGTCCCAATATCTTGCCGACTCCCGAGCCTGCCTTTTCAAACAAGTATTGCCGTTCCTAAACTTTTATCTTAATATAGAATGCCAAAGGTATAAAGGTTCTTGTTACACCCGACATATCTTTCTATAGTATTTATATATATATATATATATATATATCTTTTTATAATCTTGTGTACATAAAGCAAGATATTATACAAGATTAATTATAATAATAACGCACACACTCAACATAGCCCCGCACTAGGGAAACCCTGTGTCGCAGGTGCCATAGACACACAGACAACCACAAATTACACCCAAACTCATGAGAAAAATAAATGTAGACCATACAAATATTTCTTTTGGCCCGGGAATCGAATCTAGGACCGGCATGATAACCTTTCCGCCACCGAGGCATTAAATTGTCTTAGATATACTTGAAAAATCTAGATTTTACCACGCAATTAACTATGTACAGGGTCAAGAACACGTCTAGCTTGACTCTTAAGACTTAAGGCCAACTCTATGCCGCTTCCGATAAGAACGGCCCAAAGTACAAAGTGTGAAGTTTGACGTGTTCTTGACTGTACATATTGTCGGCGTTTTGTAGAAAAGGCGAAAGTGCCATTTCGATACTTTTTTCAGGGTGTTTATTTTTTATTTATTTGTTTTAGGTTTTAGCGACTGTTTTAAAATATGGACGTCCTGATTTAAAATCAAATTTTTGTTTTAATTAAGTTTAAGTTTTAAAATTGATAATTATAACAAATAATTATGAAACATCGTGATATTCAATCTATTTAATAATATATATCTACAATCAAGGTTGATCTTTTGGACATTGAACCTGTGCTAGTGCTAGCAGCATAGAATTAAATTTTATTAATTAAAGTTAAAATTCTACCTTACATCTTACGTAGCTGCAAATTTTTGCAGTTAAGAAATATGACAGTTTCTTAACAAAAAATGCGTAGTGTACTGTCAACAGCACAGCAAGCCTTAACACTTTTGTACGAATATCGTCTCCAATGCAAAACGGAATAAAATCCATCAACGTATACCTTGATGTGCTGCTATCTATACCTGCTTGTAATTAAGAATTTGGAACTCTGTAAAACGTATGGAGACGTATAGTATATAACATGATGTTTTATTCAAAGGTTTCGCAATATCTTTGAGAACGTTTAATGAATTGAAATAAACCGACGCCATTAAACGTTTCATAAATAAACTTTTTATGCTCAATAAATATGAAAAGAGTACTTAACGTGGTCAGGTTACTTAAAAAGCGTAATGGGATCCCTTTGGTCATGGCTTAATTGGATTAATCACTCAGCACAACAGAATTTTAAGCATTTAGTCGTTCAGGAAGGGTCTTATTTTTGCACGCCCCAGTTCTTGCGGTCCTTTAACTGTTTTTTTTTTATTTATTCATTCAAGATAATCAACAGCCCATTACCGACAATTTAGTAGCAGTAGAGCTCCTTCCGAAAGAGTTCATCCAGGGAAGTACTACCATTTTACCTATATCTGCTTCCAAGCAGTAACATGAGCATTACTGCGTTTCAATTCTGAAGGGTAAGGGCGCTGGTGAAATTACAGACACATGGGACTTTAAAACCACGTTTCAAGGTGACGGGCGCTTTGGCAGTGTCCCTCGGATCTTTGCGATGTAAAGCTCTTAGAACACTGCAACTGTTATGGACAGGCGTGTAGCTTACCATCAGGCGCACGACTTGTTCGTCCCGTCACTTGATAAATTAAAAAAAGATGTATAAACATAAAAACATTTTTTTTTAAATAAAACATAAAAAACATAAGATAAAATTAAATAAGTATAAAATGATATTCAAATGTGAAAGCATAATTGAAATTCGTTTGAAAGATAAATTAGTTACCGGCTTCTAGAAATCAGTTGTTAGACAGAAATGGTGATACTTGTGTGCGATGTCACAATCTTTAACAGCGCCATACAAGCTACATGCTTTGATGGTTTTGCCAAAAAGGACGTAGCATCCGCGGAAGCACCCTCACCGCTTGCTTTAATTATTCCTAAAATCTATTCATAAATATCAAAAGTGATGTTAGTTGAGATCCAAAAATGAAATTCAGATTAACTAGCCTTAGAATTTGTTTGAAATTGAATGAATTTAAAAAAGCCAGTTTACTTTTATTCCTCGCATTAATATTATAACTGTCACTATTTTTCATTAAAAAACAATATTCTTCTTAACGTAAATTACATTTTCATAAATGTATAAGAATGTTAATTTTCTAAACTTCTCTCTCAAAGACATTGCAAATTGCCCTAAGCGCACATTTGTTGCAAGACAAACATTTACGTTGTACTAAAATAAAAAATTAATAATAGTTTATTATTCTAAGTTAATAGTATTTTATGCAATCGTAGCATATTGAGGGTTCTAAAGTCGATGACCGTGTTTTGGCTAACCTAATTATGTAATGATTGCATTTTTGTACAAGTAAATAAAATAATGAAACAGAACCAATATTTTATGTATATTTGTTATCAATCCATGACGACAAACGCATTTTTTTAATAAATTTTAATTCATAGGAATGAAACTATTTTTCCGGGTTTAAATCGCGTATATTTGTTTTTTCAAACAAACCGACGTTTCGGGCCCTTTACAGGTCCCATGGTCACGGTTGACTGAGGTGGTACAGTCTTCAACCAGTTATGTCTAACCTAAAAAAACCTAAGAACTCGATAAATTTTAATTCGTTTATTAGGTAGGCACAGGTTCCACCATACAGCCTCTTCATATATTTAGTTGAAAGTCAAACAAACGCTACAAAACAAAAACTAAATAAAACTAGCCAAGTAACGGTTAAACATATTTTAACTAATGTTTTTTTTTTCATAAAGATTTATGCACGGTTATATGCGCGGTTGCAAGACTTTTAGGCCAATTTAACCAATCAGGAGGCAGTTGGTACAGCGTTTGATTGGCGTCAAGTAACTATAACGTAACCTGTGGTAGTGTCCTAATTCACATTATAATTATCAAAAATACTTTTTTTGAAACTCATAGTTCTGTGTACAGAACTTTATTGAAATTTTTCAGCTCTGTGGCGAGTACCATAGACAATAGAATTTTGATTAGAACTAAAAAGAGCGCCTTTACGATATGGTCTATGATGTTCTAAATGACAGACTAAAGTAAAGAAGTAGAAAAAAAATTTGTTAATAAATATCCATTTCTCATAACAAATATACTCTAATTAAATTTGTATTGAATTGATAGTCATTTTTTTTGTGTGAAATTACCCCACTAGTTTGTTGTAATTAGGCGAAAAAGTCGTTGAAAAACCAAATACAAAGATCCGACAAACAAGCATATGGAAAAATTCGTGAGGTCCGCTGGTTCGTTCTGTGGCTTAGTTAGCATAGCGTCTGGAACGGTTTGATAGATATTCTGCCGGATCAAAGGATTGTTTTCTAAATGTTCGATCTTTGTATTAATAATTATAACAAAATGTACTCTACCTAGTACCTATGCACAAATAACTTACGCTCAAAATCCATTAACAAATATTTTGTCATACTGACTGTAAAGACGAAAATGCCTGTGTATATTATTTTACAGTCTTTCATCGGCCCTTATTAAATATTCTATCTGTAGCATTATTATATTTATATAACTCTGCTTTTACTTAGAATAATATACCCTAATGAGGTTTCCTTTATCTGATTCGCTTTATACTGTAATAACAATTTGTGTTTGTGTTGAAACGTTGAAATTATTTTACGATTGTGTAGAACCCATTTCTGAGAACATATTCAGTGTCGTGAAATCGACTGATAACTACCAATTTATAAAAGTGTTCTTTACTTACTTTAAATTATATTCTATTCTCATGGGTGTAGGAATGGAGCCCGCACAACGACGTACCATTCCTTTCTTGTATGACTGGTCCAAGCTGCAGCCTTAGCATGAGCCCGAAGACAAAAGCTATCTCTTCTTTGAACTATCAATTTTCTCTCGAAAATCTCGATTAAATTGACAGTTCGAAGAAGAGATAACTTTTGCCTTCGGGTTCATGCTAAGCCTGCTGGACTACAATTGGCGAGTAGGTAACTTACGCCGATGGCAAGCATTACAGCGTATGCCGTCGATACGATGAGAAGAAGTTATATTCTGCTGTCTTCTTCGCTCCTCTGATACCCTCATGCTAAACATTTCTCCGACTTCTATACCAACTCTTTTACCGTATCTGCTATCCGGCTGTAGTTCCCTATCTGAGACAATTCGACAAGTCCATTTCTTGGTCCCTTCAAACAAAGTGTCTCCTAACTTAAGTCTTTTTATAGTATCATTAACATTATTTCCCTGTGTTTCTTTTATATAAAATATAAAAAAACACACTATTATACTATAAATATTATATTTTTAGTTTTGTAAGAAAATTAAATACCATAACATTTCATTTTGTAATTTTATCAAATTATTATAAACAAAAAGCAAAAAGTCAACAAGTCGTGCGCCTGGCGGTAAGCGACACGCCTGTCCATAGCAGTTGCAGTATCGCTCACAAATTGAAATCATAAAGATTAAGAAAGAGACTTAAGATGACAAGTTCCATGTGCCTGTAATTTCACCAGCACCCTTTCCCTTTAAAACCAGAACGCGGTAATGCTCACATTACCGGTTGGCGGCAGAAATAACTAAGGTAGCAGTACTTCCTGTTATGGAGAGGCGTGTTGCTTAACACCAGGGGCACGCCTTGTTCATCCCGTCACTTAGTATCGGTATTGGTACGAAAACCCTGTATGGAATTTAAAATACACCCAAACTCACGAGAGACATAAATATAGGCTGTACAAGCATTTTTGCCGGCCTGGGAACTGCACCTGGGACCCCTGTTTGGTAACCGTTCGGCCACGGAGGCAGACTAAAGGTTATTATACAACTTCTGCGTACTTGGGTGTACCTTGTATGACCCGTTTAGCTCTCTCAGGCATTCTCGATCTAAGAAGTTAAAATTATATATTGTAATGATAAATGTATATTTACAAAGAGCAATCCCTAGAGTTTCTTGCTCATTCTTCTCAGGGGAATCTGCCTTACGAATGAGCAGTAGAGTGTAATCAGTATGACGATTTCAAATGTAATTAGTCTACCTATGAAATAAAGATTACTTGACTTTGGCTTTGCAGTTAATCAGTAGGTACATCAGCTTATTGTAATATACGTACGTACATTTTCGTTCTGCGTTGTCATTGTATTTTTTATGCAATCAAAGTTCCAATCATTCATTCATTTGTCAATTAAAATAATTAGTGTCACTGAGCCCTCCTCTGATTTTAGTCCTCACAAGTTCCTAAAAGAATAAACAAGATCTTGCAATAAATTTACAAGAGCACATTTCAATACATTTTAAAAAGTTAGAAACGATTTTTGTTCGGATATAAATCGCATGTATTTGTTTTTTGTCACAAACCAATATTTCAGGCTCTTTACTTCCTGATTCCAGAGTCAGAAAAAAGTATTGAAGCGATCGATATACAATTATATAATACATAGATCGAACACTTGTTGTTGCAGATCTTAGTTATTGGTTTTTAACGACGGGAGAGCGTCTGTATTGAATGAGTTTTCTCAGTTCGAACTTTGTAAAAATAATATATAAAATAAATAATTATTACAAACTAAGTAAAATTTTCACTTAGATTTCACAAAAAATTATTGAATATTATGATAGTAAAACATCGTGATCTCAATAAACAACATTTCGATCGATATATTTTGAAATGTTTTGATCCTGTACTCTTATTATTATTATTTACATTCTTGTAGCGACTGTAATCAACGTATTACGACGATGTAGACATGAAGGAACATGTACCTATTACCATCTTCAAAGCACGTAATTTATTCACTCCAAGTGTATATTATGAAACAGAGTCGGTACTTCTACTAACAAATTGTAAATTTTACCATAAATTGTGTTTGGAACGAATGAGAACCGTTAACACGAACAAGCAACCTCTGCTGCATATTCACAGTGTTGATATTCCGTTGTGTCCACTTTAAATACATATATATGGCAAATTTTAATACTGCTTGTGATGGAGACGTTGTACAGGCAAGGACCATTCTTAGTGTAAGAGGCATAGACTTCAATTTAAATATATGTCAAACTTGACGTGCTCTTGTACCTGTAGGTACAATATGTCATACTCACAGACGTTTTTTGTGGTCGCTAAGAAACTAAGCACTGCGAAAGTTCGTATAAATAATTGTTTCCTGCTGTATCTCACTTTACATGCTTTGATTGAGTTTCTTTGGTGTCCCCTTTTTTATTGATATTTATTACGATTGCGACTCGTGGAGCTTTGTTAAAGGCACGTCTTTTCTTCATTGCCAGTTGATATGTTATGAACGGGGTATCGATATTGAACGAAGCGTGAAATACGGTTAGAATTTTGTAAAATCTTTTAATGGTGGATAATGGACCTACTAAGTGCATTACGTACCTAAGTAAGCGTACTTAGGTACGTAATGCACTTAGTACATTCGATTGTAAGTTTGGTACTTGCACCTAAATGCAACATAATTAACTTTCGTACTATATTAGCTATTTATGATATCGTCGGGGATAGTGCAATTACGCGTAACTAGCATTGGATTATGTATATAGTTTCCATTTCGGTAATTTAGTGGCCAAATCAAATATCGTGGCAACCAAAATAGCGTGATTTAGTAGAATCTATTGTTGTCAGTCCGTAGATCACATGAATAAATGCCACAAAAAAAAATTACTGTGTGAACGAAAAAGCGCCAAAACAAGTACATTTAAATTTAGAATTCCAATACAAAACTAAACTGATAAAAAGACTATATAAATATGTACAAAAACATTTGTTGCGACTGCTGCGATTCGCTACAATTGAAGTAAATTAAACTACTATACCGCGAACCCATTTGAAATTAATTTACTTCCATTTTTATTTACCTGTATTTTCGCAAGGTAACTTTAATTTTCCTGATAGTATGTTTAGAGGACGCCAAGACACAGACACATAAAACGTCATACGATTCGTGAGGGATAATCTCGTACGACGACGCCCTGGACACTAAGATCCGTCTGAGGCACTCCTTTCTACAACAAATAAATGATAATAATTTAACTTATGTCACTTACGGTATACTTGGTTTTTAGAAACAATTTATTATTAATTCATGAATTTGCAAATCTCAATTCTCAAAAGAGAACCGTACTCATGTATAATCCGCAATTTTTAGCTTCGGAAATGAAATTGGAGGGGAAAGTTTATTATTTCGTCAGTCAATTTCTTACGTAATTTAGTGTTGGGTAGCGGCGTCGCCAACGAAGGTTATTTTGTTTTTGACAACATTCGGCCTTTTAGGGTGGTTTTTGTGCCTGTTGTAACGAATAGGATAATTGTTTTGTGGAAAATTCCGTTACATTATTGATTACCTGACCTAACGGTATGGAGAAAAGATAATTATTAAAAGAGTATTTTAAAAGATAGTGCTGAAATTCTGTTCTGAAACTTTAAACAGTTTTAGTAAAATTGGACTGCACTTTCATTGAAATTCAGGAATTATTTTACAGCATTGTTCGAAGTGATAATTTTAATTGATAATTAACACGACAATGAACTACTGAACAGAATACGTGACAGCCCCAACAGCCTCCTGAAGACTGTTGCGGAGAGATGTGAGTGCCCAATTATGCGGCACTTAATAAATAGTACTAGGTCAATAGTAGAGTATAAGTACTAACATAGTTTTAAGTCTGTACTAACACTTTATGGATCACAGTTGTCTTAAATAAAGAATTTATTATTATTATTAATGACCTCGATATTTATAAAATTAATTGGAACAACGAAATGCTACTGGTAACAATGTCGTCACACGTGTGAGTGTCAAAGACGTATCCAAACGTGCCAAACTTAGAGCTCATAGGACAGGAGGCATCATCAATAGGCAGTTCCCTCTGTCAAGGTACCTGTAAGTAAAAAAATACCATCGCATAATAAACAATTCTTTCGAATCGACGTTTTTTCATTTCCATTATCGAATTCACCGCGTCAAGTGCTCCACGAAATATACCATCCTGCGCCATACAAAACCGCAAAAAGAAATCCGCTACATCCAGTCTAGCCAAGGAATGGAATTGGATTTCATATACGTGATTAGCCAGTACGTAACACAAATATCGACACTGTCACGTCGATAACGTTCCGTCTCTAGCATATTAGTGAGAATCGATTTTTTTATAGGCCTATTCTATGTACGGATATGACATGAATGTGTGTTTTATCTGTGTATTTGTAAAAATAAGCTAGTATTCTCAAACTTTTGTTTCTTTTGTTTCACCATAGTGACACAACTCAATATTGCATTTGAACTCAAATGCAATCAAATCCTGTTCGGTTATAGTACTTATTACGGAGGTAATATGCTTTCTATGTGTGATACTTGGAGTTTAAGTTAATACAATCTGCCAATTGTGATATTTGGTAATACCGAACTAAAAAGTTGAATTGGTTGGAAGTTGGTACATTTTATATAATCTTTATCAAAGATCCTCGTCTTTCCAATATTTTGCTTCGTTATCCATCTTATGAAAAAGGAAGGTTTTAACTTAGTAACCGAACACAAGAAATATCTTTATTCCGGAAACTTGGTTATTGAAGATCTCCTTTTATCCCAATATTATAATCTTGAGTCAAATTATTGCTGCTATAGTATATGTATGGTATACTTAGTAGTACGTCTATGTAGATCATCACCATCAACCGCTTTATATATCCCACTACTGGGCATGGATCTCCTCTAAACAGATGGTGAGGGAACCGCCCAGTGGGAGAACGTTTTCTGCACAATCGAAAGGTCAACGGTTGGAACCCCTGTCTCGGCGTGTAATAATAATAATAATAATAACTTTTATATTTATTTTATTGAATATCGTCATAGTTTTACTACCATGATATTTATACGTTTTTTGTAAAAATACTCCATTAGTTTCTTATTATTAAAGATATAAATTCCTTCGATCTGACAGTGTAGATCGAAGAAATTTTTCTTTGTGTTTGTTCGGTCTTTTTGTCAACAATAATAATAACTCTTTTATTTCTAAAAGAAAAATATCTCTATTACGTTAGTAAAGAAAACTTAGAAGAAGTAATTTAATTCAAGAACAACATAATTCAATTACAAATTGTCATGCGCGCTTAATTTATTCTATCCAAAATTTTAAAATAGGAAAAACAAATCTTCCAGCAATAGCATTTAGAATGCTGTTGAGACAGCTTCTCTCGACTCAACAGTGAGACAATCTTTTTCCGCAATGTATGCAATAAATGCCTTAGTAGTCAACGTTTATTTGTGAATGTTTTAGGTAACACTAGCTAATGATGAAGCAAAACATCATGATAAAATTCACACGTCGAGGAAGGTTCGAAATTGCCAAGATATTTGTTTTCCTTGATCATGATAATTATCTATTACGTGGAGCGCACTATAAATTTCCGGAAAAAAATACTATAAATAGTCAGAAATGAATTTATTGTTTCTCAAAATATTCACCGTTAGCGTTAATGCACTTTTTCGTACGAATGAACCAATTTTGAAAACACTTATGCCACTCCTCCGTGACAATATCTGAATTATATTTTTCATACTCTTCGACAGTCTCTTCAGGTGATGAAAATCATTGACTGCGTAACTGGTTCTTAATTTTTGGAAATAAATAAAAGTCACAAGGTGTCAGGTCGGGACTGTACGCGGGATGGCTCATAAGGTCAACGTTGTTCATCTTCAAAAATTCATTTGTCTATCTGGCCGTGTGAGAACTGGCATTATTGTGGTGCAAGATGATACGGCGTTTTACGGTTATTTTCACGAAGTTTGTCAATAACTTCCGGCAAACAACCATTTGTTTGCCGGAAGTTATTGACAAACTTCGAATCGTTGTACCGTGAATGGTGATTGGTACACGACCATTCGTGTACCAATCACTATTCACGGTACAACGATTCTCCAAAGCTTTAGTAGGCACGTGTCCAGTTTTATTAAAAAAAGAAGCAATCATCCGCTTAGAGGCACTTTGCACGCGCGCAACCTTGGTTGGTTTCGGCTCATCTCGAAAGACCCAGACGCTCGATTGCTACTTTGTTTTGGGATCGTTACTATAAATCCACGTTTCATCACCTGTTACTATGTCCCACATCAAATTTGACGCCTCTTCGTTGAATCTGGTAAGCATGGCATTGCACCAAGTGACGCGATCCGTTTTTTGAGCCTCAGTCAAATCGTGTGGGATCCACCGAAAGCACAGCTTTTTCACACCCAAATGTTTGTGTAAGATTGATTGTATTTGACTCATGCCTATGCCTAAAAATGTCCGAATCTCATGGTATGTCACATGCCTGTCTGTTTCGATCATACGGCGCACAGAATCGATGGTTTTGTTGTTCACAGCAGTGGTCGTCCGACCATCACAAAATTCGTCACTGAGATTCACAGGACCGCGTTTGAATTCTGAAAACCAACTATAAATAGTCGTCTTGCATGGTGCTTTATCGCCAAAAGCAATTTGAAGCCGAGCGAAGCTCCGCTGAGCTGTTAAATTACACTTGAAATCGTAGAAAATGATATTACAAAAATTTTCACGAGTTACATCCATGGTGATGTAGACAACCAATTTCTAAAATGACGCCACAATGTAAAAACCGCTGTCGCTTGTTTATATCATTTATTTTATATTTTATTCACCTGAATGAAACAAACTGTATTCTGCATGCCAAAGAGCTCCATTTTCAAATGTTGTAATTACTTTTTAAATATTGTTTATGTAAGTGGTCAGTTTTATTAACTGCCTCCGTGGCCGAACGGTTACCATGCCGGACTGCCACGCAGAGGTCCCAGGTTCGATTCCTGGGCCGGGAGAAATATTTGTATGGCCTACATTTATTTCTCTCGTGAGTTTGGGTGTAATTTGTGGTTGTCTATGTGTGTGTCCATGGCACCCGCGACACAGGGTTTCCCTAGTGCGGGGCTATGTTGAGTGTGAAAAAAAAAGTTCCGGAAACTTATAGTGCGCCCTATGTTTATGTCCGATAATAATAATTATCCATATTGATTCATAGTTTTGACTAAAAATCATTACCAGGGAGAATATTTTGTACCGCGACATTTTTTAACCGACTTCAAAAAAAGAGGAGGTTCTCAACTCGAATGTATGTTTTCCTTTTTTTTTGTACATATGTTACGCGACAACTCAACATTTGTGAACCGATTTTGATGTTTTTTTTGTTGAAAAGAGAGTACAGTCAAGAGCACGTCAAGCTTGACACTTTGTACTTTGGACCGTTCTTATCGTCAGCGGCATACAGTTGGATTTAAATCTTAAGTGTCAAACTTGACGTGCTCTTGACCCTGGACCTCGGTTGTGGTCCCATTTAGATTTGAAGAAAATATTCCACTTCTAAGGGTGGCAAACTAGCAGACGAATCTGGTTTCGCGCAATTTCCGGTAACCGATCTCAATAAAACTTGGCAAATAGATGTAATTTCCCGAAATTTTAAGGTCGGTTTTTTTAGATTAACCACATGGCACAAATATGTTAGCGGTAGCATTCTGTTGTTCCAATTAATTTATTTATCAAGATAATTATAAGTTCGAAACCTCTTCACAACCCTTGAATATGGGTGAATGGTCTATTTACATACTAACAAACAATTAAGTGAATAAGACTAAGGCCGCAATTCATAAACATACATAAACGGGCGCAGTGGCAGTGCCGCTAAGAGCTTTATATTTGAAGCTCTGAGTGGCATTGGAACTGTTATGGACAGGGGTGTAAGTACGATTACCGCCAGGTACACGACTTGTTTGTCACTAGGTATTATAAAAAAACAATAAACAATGCCTACTTGCAATATTTTTATTGAATATCATGATGTTTTAACTGTCTCCGTGGCCGAACGGTTACCAGTGGTCCCGGGTTCGATTCCAGTGCCAGGAGAAATATTTGTATGGCCTACTTTTGTTTCTCTCGTGAGTTTGGGTGTAATTTGTGGTTGTCTATGTCTGTGTCCATGACACCCGCGATACGGGTTTCCCTAGTGCGGGTTTATAAGTGTGTTCGCGTTATTGATTTTTAATACAATGATATTCGTCTGTGTTTTGTGAAAATATACCGCTATTTGATATAAAGAACGAACAAATTGAAATAAAAATTCCTTCGACCAGACTGAACTCGAACCAGTGATTGTTGCCTCAACGTGGCAATGTGGCAATGGGGTCGAAGGCATCTTTCTTTGCGTTTGTTAGATCTTTGCATTAATAATACCTACTTGTTTACCGAAAATTATTACAACAGTATACTAAGTACGATTAATTTACTTTGCAAATTGTTGTTCTATAACCTGCGAAGTATTGCTAGCAATAAAAACAGAGGGTTGCTGTGGAAAAGCTTTAAGACCAACATGAAAATTTCACCTATTAACTAGCTTTTCTTTGTGTAAAACATTTTTGTTTAGGGCGCGCTGTCGAACTCGTTTGTTTATATTGCTCCGGTTTATGGGAAATAATTTTTTATTTTGTCGGATAATTAGTCTACGTGTTGGACCTCGGCCATCGATTTTTCATGTTTATTTCTTCAGTTGCTTTGTGCTGGCAGTAGCAGCCGGAAATTGCATCGTCGTGAACATTGAGCTTCTAAAGTAACATACACATGACATACGGCATTTTGCTTTGGGGTAATGCCGCCGATATCAATAGAATCTTTGTCCTGCAGAAACGTGCAGTTAGGGCAATTTACAATCTGGGCCCCAAAGTATCTTTGAGAGATAAGTTTAAGGAAATTAACATTCTTACACTAGCCTCACAATACATTTATGAAAATATAATTTATGTTAAAAGGAATAGTAATTTCTTTATGAAAAATAGTGACAGACATAACATTAATACGAGGAATAAAAATAAACTAGCTTTTCTTGATAGTCGTCTTCACAAAGTCAAACAATCATTTAAGGGGCAATGTATACGCTTCTATAACAAGATTCCGGTTGATATACAAAATTTGCCTTTCACGAGGTTTAAAACTATAGTGAAACAAAAACTTTATACTAAAGGTTATTATACAACTTCTGCGTACTTGGATGACAAAAATCCGTGGTAGTAACCCGTTTAGCTCATGGAGGTAGTCTCAATCTGATGTTTCAAATAAAAAAATATTGTAAATGTTATTTACAAAGAGCAACCCCTAGAGTTTCTTGCTCATTCTTCTCAGGGGAATCTGCCTTACGAATGAGCGGTAGAGTTTAACCATTGTGACGATTTCAAGTGTAATAATGCTTACCTATGAAATAAAGATTATTTTGATTTTGATTTTTGATTTTGATAACTTTCAACAAATTCCTTTTTTAAATAAATTCAATAAAGCAACGCTTAATACGTTTTTTATATACTAGTTCTTTTTTATACGTAAAATTTAGTACCACGTGAAGAAATAATTACCCGTGGTCCACACAGGTGAATCAGGCAGGTGGTCCATGGCCAAGAAGCGGTAATTTTTTCCTAAGACATTAACGCTATAATTGTTATTTTTTAATTTCTTCCCTAAAAAGTTTAAACCATACAGCCAAGTCATGGTGAATTTTTCTTTCGTTAGTTTTAAATAATTAGGTATACTTGAAGCGCCAAGCTTTTTGTCCATTACTTATTTTACAGGCATTAAGTCTTCGGTGGGTCCTCATATCAAAGCGGGGCGAGTCAATTCAGTGTGTATAGAGTTTTATAGTAATTCAATGTATCGTTTACTTTGTAATGAATATTGCGTCACAAAAATAAGTAAATAGGACTTTATCACATACCTATATCTATAACTTAAAAACGATAAGACAGTAAAGGCGTCTTCCCATTATCCGTGATTATTCACTTCGCACAATCTCTAGTGGCGGATTTGTAGTCTTGGCCGTCCCAGGCCTCATCCAGGCCATGTAGTCAGTACCAGTATCCGTTCAATAGTTTTTTTAGTCTATCGCGATCAGACAGACAGACAGACGTAGTGATGTAGTAATTATACAATACATTATAGATATGTAACATGTCTATATTTTATACATAAAATGTACGAAAGTGGTTTAGGAAGATTATTGGTCTACGATGCGGTGCAATACGGCCCTCCATAGTGTGCGTGAGCCTTTAGAATATTTAGGTATTTTGAGTTATTTCTAGTTATCATCAGTGAATTTTTGGCCGCCTAAAATCTGGCCGCCCTAGGATCGGGCCTTCTGGGCCTTAGGGCAAACCCGCCACTAACAAACTCGCACCCGCTACCCGCACACAATGGGACGAGGTTCAATGGCATGGAAAAAAGTAATAGAAGTGCGTTAAGCCTACGGAAGAAAAAAACAAGTGCCTTTAAGTCTCGATTACCATCAGAACCGCTTTCGCCAAAACTCACACATTCATAATTTGAAACACTATGAAATCTTGATAATGATTGGTCTTAGTTTCAAATTTAATAAGGAATATCAAATTCTAGACTGTTAATATAATTTAAACTTTACCCCGTTGGCATATCTTTGAAAGTTTAATATCATCAATACCTATTATTACATGGTACGTTGTTTTCATTTCATATTGAAATTTCAATCAATGTGCTGCCATCTAGTAGTTAATAGCTGAACGACGATTAATTTGAGATGTTTACTAGTTCTCCAAAAAGAAGTAATCATATTCTTTCCTTTCTTTACTTTCTTTACTTTCTTTACTTTCGTTTTTTGTACCTAACGAAAAAGGATTACGATACACAGATTTTTTTTATTAGATAGATAAAATAAGACTTAATGATGATACGGAACACCTCAATAGATAATACAATTTTTGCAGTCCAAAGTAGCGAAATAAGGCATTTTCTATGATTTGCGAGGTTTTGCGCTAGATGATTGACACATGTACAAAACGAAAATAGCGGATTGAGTTACGTTTGCCGAACCCCGCGAACTGTTGGTACCACGCAAACTAAGCACTTCTACTGTATTTTTTGTTTTATGGTCTATGGTAACGCAGACACGTCTCCAGCGATCCATGGACCAATGCATAGCGAACAATGGGTGGGACCGGTGCGTGATAATGAGTTTAATTTTACATTGGTTTAATTATTATTAATATGAAAGTGTGGGGGTAGTATGTGGCTGTCATTCGCTGTGCGAGGAAATCTGTAAAATCACCCTTGAACCGTCGGATGTCTCTTAAATATTGTTACAAATTATTTAATTTGGTTTCATTTATTATTTTTTTAGGTACTACTCCAGTGGATTTTTAGAGACCGTTTCATTTAAAACAAGGCGTTTCTTTTTTTTACAACAGTCGATTTTGAGTATAATAATTCAAACAGTATAACTAACAGATATCTGTCCTATAATGTTTAAGGCATGTCGAGTTTAATTAAAAGACTGGCTACTAAATTTAAGAAACACTAAAAAACCTACAAAGAAACGGAGAAATGTACCTACTATAAAAATGCAATCGCCTGAAATATTAGCTTAAAAAAAATGGTCTGAGAAATAAAATAGAAAAGAAGATCGGAGAAACAAGGCGTTATTAAAAAATCTGAAATTGCTAGAGTGTCAAGAAAAGTAGCAATATTGGACTATTTCCCGGTTCTCATAAAACACTTTAATGAGAGAGAAAATTATGTTTCTTGGCAGCGATATCCTTCAAAGAAGACTTTGCAATCGAGCCAACTTAATTACGTTCAGGTTGGCCATCAAACAACACCCTAACTGCCTACCTCCAAAACGCTATTCGAAATATACTTATGTAGAAATTCGGCACGCACAAACGTATGTTAAAAGCGATTGAATGTCAAAGGGAACGGTAAACTTCTCAATTACATTTAGATTATTGTGTTTACTTCAACTGGATTTTGCGATATTTCCAATTATAGATATAGCATTATTATATAGGTGTTTTAATGTATCAAGTTATCTATAATTATATATAGAGAGATAATACATGTGTGTATAAAGTATGAAAAGAGACCCAATTAATTTCCCATGCTAACTTTACTAATATGTAAATTTTGCATTGTTTTCGATGTGGTCCGGTTGAATTATAATGCGTATACACTCATAGCCCCGTACTAGGGAAACCCTGTATCGCGGATGCCATGGACACATAATGAACCCGGGACCTCTGCGTGGCAGTCCAGCGTGGTAACCGTTCGTTTACAGAGGCAGTTTTAATAGAGACAGATACAAAATGGACACAGTGTCAATGTCACAGGTATGATTATTTTATCTATAAAGAAAAAGATAAATGCACCAAGACTTGGCTCCTTGGGTCCACGAAGCACTTCTAATGTATTAATATGTTGTTTTTTCCATTCTGTCCGTAAAGAAAAAGGCAAAGGTTTGACACCATACACCATTGCCTTTTCCTTTATGGAAAGAATGGAAAAAACAACATAATTTAGAAGTGCTTAGTGGACGTCGTACGTGTGCCATCAGTAGATTTTTTGGACAGCGTTAATAAGCGTTAATCGTTCGTCCTCCTTCTGCTATTGCTTATAGATGGCAGCACAGTGAATGAAATTTCAACATAAAATCAAATCATCGACATCAATCAGTTGACATATTGTTGAAAGTTCATGAAAACTGGGTATTGTAAGTTTTTTTTAACTTTTAACAATATAACAACTGGGTAAAGTTTAAATTACATCAGCAGTCCAGAACTTGTTACACCTTTTTAAATAAGAAACTGCGACTAATCATTATCTGATTTAATCGTGTTTAATATTACGACAGTTTGTGCGTTTGAGTTTTGGCGACATCCGTTCTGATAGTAATCGGGGCTTAAAGGCCCTCCCATTATTTTTTTCTTCTGTGATCTATGTTGTCTTAAAACTAAAACCATCAAAAAATAGCAGTTTTTTTTCGCTTTAATAAACAAAATTTGATTACCTTATGCAATTAAACACATACCCCTTACCATATTATATACGTTTAAGTAGCATTAGAGCTTTTTGTGAAAGAGTTTTTCCGGGGAGTATTGTCACCATACTTACAAAGTATGAAGTTCTACTTGTAAAAATGACAAATACCATACTTGAATCATTCTTTTGTTAACCGTTTTTGTATTAACGACTACTACACCACCACCCCATCAATCAACAGCAAAATTGACAAATCAAGTAGGACTCAGCATTAAACTCAACAATAGTACTCACCTTTAACATCATAATTAAAGTAAACTGGTATTAAAACCCTATCATATACAAACGTTACACGGTAAAAACAGATTACTTAGAAAAAGACAATTTTTTTTATGAAGACAAATTTATTAAATCCAACAAAACGATCCTCTCCCTATAGACGCTAGAGAATAATTACTTGATAATAGAAAAAAAACTTCTCAAAAGTGTATTTTAGTTAATAGATAGAAATATTTAATCCAAGAGCAAATTAATTTACTTCAAGTCATAAAGCCACTCTAGATTTAACAAAATATTTATTAGTTATTAGAAATGTCCGATTTTAGAGGTAGAGGTACTTAATTATTTGATTGAAGATTTATGTTTTCTAATATCAAAAAGGGTCAATTTACAGGGTTATGGACCCAACAGTATGTGTCACTGGCTGTTAGAGGTGGGTGATAAATAACGTCACGATGAAAAAATCACGATGGTCCGTCGTCAAACAGTATCACCGTGACTCGTTCCGAACGAACGACGATACGTTCCAAAGTCACATAGGTGTTCCTCCGTTCCAATAGCTATCCCCGTCATTCACATCACGACATAGGTATTTGATACAATGCGCGATCTCCGTTCCGTGGTGACTGAGCGCGCCACTCGTTGTAGTTCTCTTCAAATCGGGCCATTTCGACGATGGGAGTGAATGAAATAGGATGACTTTCTTTGCTCACTCACAAGGGTCGTAGGTGCTTATTACTACTAGAAAGGGCAGGTGAAAAAAATGTGCAGCAGTTATTATAAACCTATTTATGAACAAAGTAAAATATTTTTGTATATTTGTTTTATTATAGGAAGAGTTGGTATTTTATATTTATGTATAATCTACTTTGTGTATTCTACTAGAAATATAATTACATTACATTTTATTGCTATTTTTAACAATCCAAAGATTCGCATTAAATAAGTAAAAACAAAATTACATTAAATACAAAATAAATTTTTTGAATGGAATTGAAACTTATTACAAAGGGAGCAAAAACTTAAATCATTCTATAAAAAACGGCTATAAGTATAATAAAGAAGCCGCTGGCTAAAACCGTATATCGTGATGTAAGTTATAGGCGTGACAAAATCACGATGATTTATCACTGTGATTTTTTTGGAACCGGAACGACAGTCACGGCGATAGGAATGTAACGCTATTCCCCATGTCTACTGGCTGTTCAGTGCCAAACCTTAAAGTAGCAGAAATAGGACGGAATCTTCTTCAGTGACGTATAAATGCTACAACGGCAGAAAGAACTAATATTTTAAAATATATGAGATGACTTATACTATTGAAGTTAACAAAACGATAGCGCGTTTCAGAGTACAACTAATGCCATCTAGCAGTGGCGTGATGGAACTAATTGTATGTTAAAGTTGTGCTTATTACAAGTGTAGTTTGATTTCATGCTGAAACCAAATTTCTTAAATTATGACTACAAATAACACCCTAACAAACTAGAGATACTACGTATTGTTTCTTTGGATAAATGACTGTTTACGATTTTTATGCTTACAAGCACAAGTAAAAGTAACCGTTACCGCGTGTGCCTTCGGCGACAATGACTATGAAAACGCAACGAAATGTTGCTTTAAAAATATACTCTAGAATTTAGAACATTTACCTGAATAGCAAACTTCTTCTTTTTTTGTTTAAGAATATGTTTTCATAAAATACACCCAAGAAATTTTGAATTCATTTAAGATTATTTAAATTTGATGTAAAAGGTAAAAATTTCTTGATTTAAGTAATGTCCAATTAATTGATTAGAAATACGTTCACTTCAAGATTTTATTTAATTTCTAATTAAATAAAATCTTGAAGTGAACAGTAGAACACTTTAATTTCTAATTAAATAAAATTTTGAAGTGAACGTATTTGTCTAAAAGTTAAATAAAGTTAAGAGAAAATTGTATTAGAAAGAGATAAGCAGTCTTTTTGTAATGACAATATTTTATTACTTTTAATAAATATTTTTTCAGAATTAGCAATTATTTTTGCTATTAAAAAACATCAATTGCACTAATTTTTTTGCTTAGGTATCTAGATATTTATTCCAGGCCACATGACACAGAATATAAACCTTAAGGACTAACGTACATGCAATATAATAAAACACTATTTCTAACTAATTGCACTTGTCGGCGACGTGTGGGGCAATCTGCTTAACAATAAAATGAAACTAGATAAGATATTAAAAAAATGGATTAGACGGGGATGTAGATGTCGTTTCACCGATCCTAGATATGTTAATAATTGAATTTCACAAAAAATGTCGATTGCATTATAATAATAATAAATTTGTTTCTTTCATAAACTTACAGACTTTGACATTGACAGTGTTAACTTGCAATGTTGCATTTAGGACTAGATATCGGGTCTAAACTAAATAAATAATTACCTGTATTTGAGACGCAAGCGCTCTTCTGTGAATAGAAGAACATGTAACAGTTTTAAAATGTAACATTGTCTTCCAAAGTAGACCTCTGGGACTTTTAAGTTTCAATTTAAAATTTCTTATAATTAACCGACTTTAAAAAAAGGAGATTCGACTTTTTTTGTATGTATTTGGTTTGTAACTTGGTTTGTAAACCGATTTTGATGTTCTTTTTTTATATAAAATATAAGTGCGCATTTGACCTCCATCTGACCTGATGAAAGTGACTAAGAGGTCGACGATGGAGTAAGCACACCTAAATAATGTCTATTCACTGTCACCTTGAAAAGGCCCAAGTTATAACGTTCAACAAGTCTGCCGGCAGGGAATTCCACTCCATAGCCGTTAGCCATATAAATGTGGAAGCGTAACGCTTCGTGCGAATCTTTGAAATATCCACAACATAGGGGTGGAACCCAAGCCTACGCATAGTCCCCCGGTGATGAAAGGGAAAGGCGAAATGAAATCGTGTAATTCAATGTAATGTTGGAAAGAGGGTACCTCGGTAGTGTTCCCATTTAAATTTGAAGAAAATATTCCATCTCTAAGGGTGGCAAACTAGGGGATGAATCTGGTTTCGCGCACTTTCCGGTAACCGATTTCAATAAAACTTGGCAAAAGGGATGTAATTCCACGAACTTTTGGCGTCTGTTTTTTTAGTACTCTGTACTGATGTTATTTAGTTATAATTTTTGGTGTGATAGCGACGTCCCTGCGAGTAGAGTGGAAATGATTTCATGTGTGTAGGAGGATGTGTGGGTTAGAAGAAAAAAAACTACCGTATAAAACTTAATAAGTTCTCGGTTTCGTCATAGGCCAGTTTACGAATATACTCCACTACTCTATGTTTACATTATCTTTTATTGAAATTAGCTATGATAATTGAGCCTTTAAAACCATAGTTAAATAATATAGCTAGTATTAAACATAATGTATAATTAAGGAACTAAAATAAATACATTTTATGATTCAAATTACCTTCGCTATACACTTAATTTTTCTCGGCTTGTGGCTACATATTTATTCTTTTTAATAGAAATGCAAAATTAGATACTGAAGTTAAAATAAAAATAAAACCGCCATTCGATAATTATTCATCTTCACTTGTTCATTTTCTCAAGTAGATGTTGACTAGCAAGTAGGTAATAAATTTTAATATGACAACGATCGTTTCCTTTGACGATTACTTCACGACGCAGCTGTTTCGACAGACTCTTGATAGGCCATTATAGCGTTCCTCGCCATATCACCTTTATCAAAATGATATGCAAACTTGACATATAGCTTTAATCTTAAATATGCTTTTTACTGATGATAATAAGAAAGAACGCGACATTGTCTCACGTGAGAATGAAAACAACGTGAAACATTTTTGACCTAGGCAAATTAAGGGTCTATACAACCTCAAATGATTGTGGTTGATTCCGCATAACAGTGAAAGTGTTCAATCAATAACTTTGGAAAAAAATAAATAGTAAAATTGGGGATGTACACTGATTACGATATACGGTATGAAAACACGATTTCCGAAAATCACGATAGGAAAAAAGAAACACAAGCTTACTTCGAAATTTTTAAGAAAATCGCTGTATTATAATAGTTTTTTGTTATGCAAGGCTGCAAAGTTGTTGTTTGCCGCAAGTGCTTGTATTGAAACCTGAGCAAACGAAGGAAGCTAAGATTGAAATATAGATTCCTGAGCGTAGCGAGAACTTCAAGGCACGAGACGCAAAACAAGTTTGCTGCCGAGCAAAACACACAACTTTTCACCTCACTATAGCGAAATAGCAGATGAAAGTAAAACAGTTGAACTAAAAAACCTTTTTTAATGAAAAAAATAAGTTTGTCTTCGGATGCGTTCTGAATTATTATTCTTTTCTCATAAATTTTTATTCTCGCTTGTTCTTTTATTTTGTGTAATTAAGTGATTATTGAAATTATTTGAGTTCTTCGAATTAAAATAATTTAATAAACACCATTAGTTATCATTGTCACTTTAATGTCAACAATAATAAGAAGAAAATATACCAACGGACTTACAATAATAACGCATAGAATGATAGTTTCATATCAAACGAACTGTCACAAGTGAGGCAAAAATCAAATTCATGTAGGCGTAAGCAACTTGTATCTACGCTCGTCGGCACGCACATAAATATACAAATAATGATGCCATGGAATAACATTTCTCTCAAAAGTGGGGAAATTGTATCTTGCTTAACTCATCATTAAGTTAAAGGTGTTTACAGATTTGCCCGACATTGTCGATCAGGTGTCTACAGATTTGCTCGATTTTGTCGATCGTTACTGTCGATCGACAATGTCCATCAGGTGCCTACAGATATGCTCGGTTTTATCGATCGTTAGTGTCGATCAACAATGTCAAGTGAGAAGAATTAAAAAAAACATATTTTTGGTAATCCTTATGGAAATGGCATTTATATCTGAATACACGATGACGGACACGACTTTTCAAATAAATGCAATATGGGAATCATTTTCGAGGTATTCGAGGTGCTCATTACGAATATGGCACTCATTTCTAAATTCAAGATGGCGGGCACGATTTTTCAAATAATGGCAAGTTGGGTATCGTTTTCAAGGTATTTAGGGGCGCTCATTACGAATATAGCTTTTATCTCCAAATCCAATTTTATATCAAAATCCAAGATGGCGGACAAGAGTTTTTAAATAAATGCAATATGGGTGAAAAAAAAGAAAAGGACCCATATAGCCATTATTATAAAAACCGCGCCCGCCATCTTGGATTTAGAAATTAGTGCCATATTCGTAATGAGCATCCCCAAATACCTCGAAAAGGATACTCAGAATCAAAATCAAATCAAAATAATCTTTATTTCATAGGTAAGCATTATTACACTTGAAATCGTCACATTGGTTAAACTCTACCGCTCGTTCGTAAGGCAGATTCCCCCGAGAAGTATAAGCAAGAAACTCTACGGGTTGCTCTTTGTAAACAACATTTGTACGCATTCAACTTGCAGAAATGGAGGTCAAATGCACACTTACATTAGAATAAAACAAAATCTGCAGCCATCGCGATATTGCCTACTCTCAAAAAATTACATAATATAATTATTTTGAAACAGAATAGCAAAATTGGGAGAAAGAAATCCGTTACTTTGCAACATTTTCGTGTCTTGTTGCAACGAAATTAATTTTCGGTTTTAATGAATATTTATATTAAAATACAAGTTGAAACGCGTTACTTCCTTGTGGAATGTGATGTTAGTATCTATTTTATGTTTGTCTGACGTATTTTTACACTCATTTATCATACATTTCGTCATTTATAGCTAAAATTCTTGAGCTGTTCGCGGTGCATGTTGACCTTGAGCACTGACGGCCCGCCGGCTCGTGTAGGCCCATTGGGAGCGCTTCAATTTGCCACACTTAGCGTGTGCGGACTAGGTATCTATGCGTTATTATTCTAAGCCAACGGATTTATGTTACTTATTTATGTAATGTACCTACGACAAGTAATATCTTTTTTTTTTCATAGAAAGTAAAAGTTAGGTGCACCACAGTCGGTCGTCAAGTTCGATTTTCAAAAACCCTTTTCCACGCTAGCGTGCAAAAAACGCTTTTTTAATACAGAAACGTGGTATTTTTCGTACTAAAAATCGTGCTGAAAGTTGGATTTATCGCACTACTGCTTTTTTCTTTTCCATTTTTTTTTATTTACTGTTCTTTCAAGTCTTAAATATAGAACTAAAGAGGTTGTATATTTATTTAATATTTCTGTGCTTTGTGGTGTAAGTCATCCTTCATTAAAACTTATATTTACTTACAAACGTCTTATTTGTTAAACAAATTGCATAGGAGTTTTATAAAACAACGGGTTACATTTGAAAATACCAAAATATTTTCCATAAAGATGGCTGATTGAGTATTAAACAATGACCGGAGGTGAGTATTACGCGAGACTGCTGTGCGCCGCGCCACTAAAATAGTAATTTTAATGCGGCTGGCAACAGTTGCCATATTGAAGAAAGTCGACCAAATAAAGTACTAACTTTTTTCATTTACATTCCCGCCTTTTTCATTTACTTTTTGTAAATACTGTTATTTTACTTTCAATCATTGACCTACCAATAAATGGGCATCGGGTTCGCGGTTAAAAGTGTCCGCATCTATAAGGCGTTAAAATCACTTACAGAGCGACAATCGCGCAACAGTCTTCGCTTGTTCGACTGTCAGCGCGGTTGTCAATCATGCAGTACCATATAATAATAACTTGTAAAAATTACTGCTGTAAAATGTAAACACAAGGTTTTGTATCATATTTTCACTGAACAAATATATTGTTTTATCATAGTTATCATTTAAAAATGTTATTTTGTACAGTTTTATAGTATTTAATTTACATTTAAATGAATCGTAAATATAAATTACAAAAGCATACAAAATAATTAAATAGCTAACTGTCCTTTTTCTACACATTGCATGTGCAAAAGATGGAAAGAGACCCATTGTGTCAATTTCAAGAAGCTTATATATAAACTTCTTGGTCATTTTCAATTTTTCGAACCACAATGGATTGAAATATTTGGAACAAAGAAACTATAGAGTCGCTTTGATTTTAATCTTATTTTTAAAATGATTTTTAATTAAACGTTAGCAGTAACTAACAAAATATTGTTGTACTCGTTTTACGGCTTGAGATTACCTATTAGAAGTCAGAAAATACATTTGTCCGAAATAACGTTAGCTCGAATTTTCATAATATCAAATGTATTTTTTTAGGAAGAATACAAAATAAAAACTAATTTTGTCTTTGTGAAAAGCATTAAAATTACACGAAAGCGTAACGGTTTTATTATAAATCGGTTTTCGGAATCACGGATATTTGAGTTTACGTTTAGTTGGAATATCGGTACATTTCTTATAGACGGTACATTTCTTATATACATTTCTTATACAAACTTATTTTCACATTTGTAGTAATATTTGTATGTATGTATCTGCCCAACTCCTTATTATTTCTTAAGTGAATTTGTAGGTCAATGCTTTCAATGTAGTTTTTTCGCAAATGTATTAAAAAAACGTCGTTTGATACACGTGCGGATTTGTCATTTTTCACTTAGCCTCGAGACTCTTGAATAATGACTAACTTCCGCACTTGTATAAAAAATAACTATTGCGCGCAGATTTCTAATGAGGAAGAAAGCCTTTCCGAGCTAGTGAGGTGAAAAGGTACTTTACGTGTACCAATGATTTTTTAAATAGCAACTGAACTAAATAGAACACGTTTATTATACGATATACATTTTCAAATGGCTTTAATTTTGTTTGTAAAAAAATAAATTGTTAAATAAAACCAGCGTTAAATGAGGTAGTACCGATTCTTAAGAAGTTTTTGTTTGCTATGTTCATGAAAACGCACCGCTGTAAATGGCAAAGTATAAAGTTAATTTATGTTCAATTTTATTTTATTTTAGTGAGAGTACTACCACCTTATCCCTTACGTATTTCTGTGACCAAGCAGTAAAGCTCGTTCCAGTTTTTAAGGGAGGGTGATGTGACATCGTACTTGTCAACTTATGTTTCAGGGTGCCGGGTAATCTTTGCGATTTGAATTTCTGAATGGCAATCCATGCAACTGCCATTGACAGGCATATCGCTTACCATAAAAAAGATATTTTATTTTAGATCAAAACTGCGTAATTAGCTTTAGTGTAAGGTAATAATTAGTCGCCCATAGGCCAATATATAATTTTAGACAGCATGCATTTGTATCGCGTATAAATTTGTATGGTCGTGTCAAAATGTCACTGTAATAAATTTACATCCAAATCATACACCGAACGCTTCTTTGATATCTAAAGAGACGGACGCACTAAATATGAATTTTTATACGTTTGCCCGTAGCGAAGCCGTAGTTGGTTACTGAAATTTTTTCGCGGCCGTCTTTAAAATAAATACTCACTCCACATATATCGCATAACTCTATAGCCAGAATAAAAAAAACTTTTATTTCTGTTTTCATGTTTTCAGATTGATTGTTGTTGACCAAATTTATTTTATATAATTTGAGTGTTATGTATAAGTAATATATATTATTTAGATATATATTTAAGCTTTCGAACGCGCTTATTTTGGTGAAAATGACAATTTGTTGAATATAGGTACTTGATACTTGTTGCAACAGGCTAGTGACTGCAACTCGACGACAAAGCGTTGAATATAGGTATTATAAATAATTGTAGGTGAATTAAGCACTAAACACACAATGGAGTACATATTGCGGGAATAATAAGATTATCAAAAAAATAAATAAAACATGTGGAACCCAAACTCAGTAGACAACAGGCAGTTAGAGAAACGTGTTGTAGTCGGGAGGGTACGACCAACATGGGCGAGGAATCTTCCGGAAGCCAGAGATGATGATGATAAGTCTGAAAATGAAGCTGGCGGCGTCATGCCACATAGTGAACCTCCATCACCTACAGAACCATGGGATCAGAAGGGAAAACAGGAAGATAAATATGACGTGTTTGGAAAGGTGAGACATAATTTTCCATATCTAATTAAGTGCCTATTGTAAACTGGCTGAGTCTGTGTTTAAAGGTGCCTACAGGTGCTCCAGTTTTGGCGATCGTTACCGTTACTCGATGTATGTGTTTGACGATCAATAGGTGCCTACAGATTTGATTGATTTTCGATGATCTGATGATGTTACTCTACTAAAATCCAATTGCAATGACAGTTGAGTCTCAACAGAGTGTCCGTGGAATGGCACTGATGGCATTCGTTCATTCTCACACTAAAGGTCGATGTTGCCTTAATAAAACTACCATGGAAATTATTATGCATATCTTAATTTTTATCTCGTTTAATCAGGAATTTGGTCTTCAAATTAAATATATATAATATTTGTCGATTACTCCATCGACGTGCACTCGACTCGATTGGAATGCAGAATACCAAAAAATTGCAATGGCAGTTGAATGAAATTGAAATTATCTTTTAGCAGCTGAAGCTGAAGCTGGTCTCGTTTATGAAAATAAATAGAACCAACTTTTACCACTTTATGCAGAAAAACTGGTCTTCATCCACCAAAATTTGCCTATTATATTTGAGTACTAAGTTTACAGATTATTATCTAAGTTCATAATTCTTGCTGTACCGTTATTTGACATACTGATTATGAATTTTTCTCAGTTTTATCCGGCCGGATATTGGTCTACTATCCGGTATCCGGCCAAATAGTAAAAATAGGCTGGATAGGCCTGATACCGGATAGTTACCGGATATCCGTTTCATCTCTAATAGGTACTCGACACACAACTGAGATGAGTCATGTAGCATCCTATGTTGTTAATAACGTAAAATAAATATATTTTCGATTTGTTAGTGAAAACAAGCATATCTTGGTACTTAGGTACTATAAGTTCTCAATTTTCCAGGTGATGTTGCTGGGAGACAGCGGCGTCGGCAAGACTTGCATGCTCGTCAGGTTCCGTGACGGCACGTTTCTCGCCGGAAACTACATTTCCACTGTCGGCATCGATTTCCGGGTACAATCCATTCTCCATCGGAAAACTATTCTCTTTCAACGTCTTTCTAATTACAATGACTGATTACAATTTCATTAAAGGAAAAAATAATTACTATCAATGTTTAATATAGCCGACAATTTTGTAAAACGCAATAGTTTTACGAAAAAGTAATTAACACTGAAAAGGGGTTCGTAATTGAAATGAACCTCCGCAGGTGAATATCTAAAATTTGGCGAAACGCTATTGGTGTTTGAAGTTTGGCGCGTCTTTTTTGTTCCCGCCCCTTCCTTGTGACAGCCGTGATTGAATTGACAGCTCGGCTGAGTGATTTATTGCAACAATCAATGGGCATGAGATTATTGGGTTTTGTATGGGTTTTGTACTGCTTTTTGTTGTAATTTGATTTAGTGCCTGGCATTCTGTTTTTTTTAGAATATTGGCTATATTTTTTTTATCTAAGTTGCTATACTTATTAACAGTGCATACTAAAGAAATACTCTATCAAGAGACTTAGGTACTAATAATGTTATTGTTGTATAAAATGTTATATTGGTACAAAATTGCGATGGCATATTTTAAATCCCGGAACGACAACAATTGTTGTCGTACATTTATTAATTAATTAATTTATCAATTAATTCATTATTGTTGTCGTTAAACTACTTTTCCGGATTTAATACGCGTATAACAAATATACGCGATTTAAATCCGGAAAAATAGTTTCATTTCCTATTATTGTTATTTCTGTACTTATTTTAATATTGTCTTTATTCTGCAGTGAGTATGAGTACTCCCAATGAGTATCGTAAAGTTCCCCCTTAAACAATAATTGTGTATTTTATACGTAGGTACCTACTTAAGTTTGACTGTGAACAAGTAACATTGACGGAAAAAACTTACAACTAACGCCATCTGTTCGCAGAATAAGGTAGTGACAGTGGATGGCATCAAGGTAAAGCTTCAGATTTGGGATACCGCGGGACAGGAGCGCTTTCGTAGCGTCACTCATGCTTACTACAGGGACGCTCACGGTAAGGATTCATCCATTGTTGCCAACTTTAGGATATAAGTACACTGAGGTACTTGATACTCGTTCTGAGTATAGCTCAGTACGAGAGTAGGTGTACATCTAAGTCATACATACTAGTCTATGAAAGGACAACTAGTATAAGAAGAAATGGTGACCAGGGCTGAATTTACTATTAGGCCCAAATTTTAATGTCAGGAGACGTACGCTGAATAAAATAACGGTTTATGAGAAATCTTGGTCCTTGGGCATTCTTTAAATCCGGTCCTGATGATGACGTTAATTAGGCGTCCACTTTATTGTAACGGATTGTAAAAAAAAACCGTGCCTTTGTGTTGAAGTTCGCTTGACGAATACATAACTTATTGAATAAGTTAGAATCCAAAGCTGTTGTGTGTAGTGAATGGTAAATAATATACTATTAATTATAAATAATATATAATTTTTTTTTTAAATGAGACAGTATGAGGAAATCCGAAACCATACAAGTGACAAGGAAACTATCTTTTGAACCATTAAGTCTTTTTTGTGATCCTTTTTTGTTTCCTTGTATGTTCTATGATTTCGGATATCCCCCCCCCCCCATACTGGCCCATTTAAAAAAATACACTGTATACCATTGACTTGACTTACAATTATATGGACGTCGGGTCCGCGCTAAAAAGTGTCCGCACTTGTAAGGCGCTAAAATCGTATACAGAGCGCCAAACTCCGCTTTAGTCTTCATTTGTTCGACTGACAGCGCGATACTGCGATGACATTACAATTTAAATTTCGAATAGGTTGATTTGGGACATTTTTTTCGTGGTTTTTGTATTAGACCCGTCGTCCATTTATTTGTAAGTCAATGCTGGATACATAATAATATAACGTCACTTTTCAAAACTGCAAATTGGGACGCTAAGTAAATAAGGTAAAATTTCCCGTAAAGAATATATAATTATCTACGTAATAATATCCTCACGACTTTGGATTCCCATTGAAATAGGCAGATATTAATTAATATATGTACAACAATATATGTACAATTGTACAGAGCGCCAATTTTTTCGATCCTGACAAACTTCTCCTGCTTCAGTTACATGCATTCAATCTTTTCATACAAGCTCTATTGCCAAAATGCTTAGCTATATCTTTAAAAAAAAATTGTTTATGCCGAAATCGAGTACCAATTTTATTGGTACTTGGTTAAAACTAGCAACACTAAATCTTTTTTTGTATTTTTTGTGTTTTGTAAATAGAATCAAAAATTGTAATACAAAACTTCTAAATTATACTATATTTAGAATTTACAGTTTTTGAATTTTTACAACTAGGTATTATATAAAGTGCAAGAGCGCCTTCAAAATAGACGCATGTAGAAGCGACTGTGGCGCGACAACCGCGCGTCTGTATCGCTCGAGTAATTTTTAGTTCACTGTTCAATTGTCACTGCAAAAGTGGCGCGTGCCACGACAATGGCGCGTGTCACGACAGTGACGCCACTGCAGCACATCTATACGCGTCTACCTTGAAGGCGTCCTAACACAAAAAGCCTCTGTATAATCACTTGGTATTTAGTGTACACTCGAAGCATATACATATACTTAATGAAGACTGAAAATCAGGAATGTTGAGTCTTCGTCTTTTTTGTCCACATTACTGTTTTCATATTTAATAGTTCGCTAATAAAGTTGAACGGGATGAGCAAGTCGTACGTCTGACGGTGAGCGACACGCCTATCCATAACATTTGCAGTATCACTCAGAGCTTTAAATCGCAAAGATCTAAGGGGCACTGCCACTGCGCCCGACACCCTGAGACATACTCGTAAGTTGACAAATCCCATGTGTCTGTATTTTCACCAGTCCCCTTACCCTTCAAAACCGGAACACAGTAATGCTGACATTACTGCTTGGTGGAAGAAATACGTATGGTGGCAGTACTTCCCCGAATTAACTCTTTCACAAGGAGTTCCACTACTACTTAATACTTGTACAAATCGTCACCTTACTTTCTCAAATTCGTATCTTAAAGCAGAAAGTTACCAAAAAATGGATTATAAATACAAATTTTGCAGGTTGATGAAGGTCATGATTTCCTTCACTGGCTTTTAGCTAAAGTAATGTATCCAAATTAACACCGTTGATAAAAAAATTAAAATAAATAAAAAGTTCATTTTACTTTATTTTATTTTTCTTCAACAAAGGCGTTCTACATAAAATAAAAAGTTCTACATACGAGAACGTATGTAGAACTTAACTGACTTGACTCGCGAATGTAGGCAAATTTGTTACATGATTTAACGTATTTACTTATTTCCCCAGCACTGCTGCTCCTGTACGATGTAACCAACAAGACTAGTTTCGACAACATCCGCGCCTGGCTTGGCGAGATACGAGAGTATGCTCAGGACGACGTCGTTATTATGCTTTTAGGTAAACCTAAATTTCTACTGTAGCACCTGTGGTGATGTAATAGATACTCGGAATATTTTCCGAAAAGTACTACTCTCCACCAGGGTTGTTGCTGATGCAAGTTTTTTACACATCAGCGGATGTTTGATGCGGATGCTGATATTCGCAACAACCCTGGTCTACGTAACTCTTTAGCATTGACTTAGGGATTCACAACACTTGTCGAAATGAAATCGCATTAAGCCGGTCACCAGGATTAACATGAGGAGAAATAGACAAAACTTAAACGCGTAGAGATATTTTTCTCTTCTCTACCGATTATGTCTCTAATCCGAGCACGACGTAACAGGAAGAGAAACTCTGGACCGTAGACAAAGTTTTCAAATAACCCTTAATAAAATTATTAGTAAATTACCCTTCATTTTCATAGCAGTCACACTAAACTGGTAATAGTTTTTTTATGCACAACTTTATCTCCCTTCATTCAATTCCTCCGCTTTGTTACGCAAATCATATTGATATGTTTGTAGTCGAAAGCTCATTTTGACAAAAAAGGAAATAGCAAAAAACAAACAATTTTGTCAATTTTGTGCTTACTGTTTGTCTGTTGTCCCTTAAAATGTTTACGAAGTTTATCACCGAAATTTACGGGTCAAATTCTGAGTAATAAGCGCGTGTCTTCGTTTCCTTCACTTACTTTGAACCTCACAGATATACCTGTGGACGTACACAACATACAAGAAGAAAACAGAAAGATTTATAACAGAAAACGAAAAAAAGCGACACAGTGTAGAGTTGGAAAGTTGGTGATTATTAAACTAACCCAGTTTGTTCAAGGCTATAAACTACATCCTACATTTCACGGTCCTTAAAGTCAATAGTAAGAAACGAAATTATCGATATAATGTACGGAAGATTGATTATGGTGAAGGCCCAGCCAGCGCATCTGGCTCTGCTAACATGATGAAACGAAGGGTCACCACTACTTCAATAGATGATTCATCTAGGACAGATGAATAGCAGAAATGGCGTGTGGGATTAGTTGTATTTTTCGTATTTTAATGTAAACTATTTGTGTTCCTACCTTTTTGCTAAGAAGTATTATTAAGAAGAAATAAGAAAGGTGTGTCAAAAGTTGTCAGATTTGTGTTACGTTGTTTGTACTACAAATTTAAGGAAATAATAAGAAAACTCGGTTTATTTATCATCTGCAATCCACATATATTAAATTAAAATCACTAATTCAAAAGATATAGTATTTAAACAAAAAGCATCGCTTATCTTCTGCCCCAAGTAGAGCTTAGAGGATGGAAAAAAATAAAGGAAAGGAGCTGCCCTGTCTACGGAATAAACGTCCGTACCTGAATTAAAAATATCCACCACAAATGGCAGATTTAGTGTTGTACCATAATCATACATGAGTCAATATCGACATGCAAATGTATGGTTTGAATATTGAAACTGTCTTTTATGTTTGCAAATTTCTATATTGTTTACTGTAATCAAAGTATGATTAATACTACGCTATTATTACTAGGCAAGTAATGAGCCATTTAAATCAAAATTAAATATAAAGATATTTACCAATAAATGTAATGATGGAATTGCATTATTATGTAATCTAGTTACATATAAAATTCTATTAAAATTTGACACTTCAAAATGGAGAGAACTAACGAAAATGGTATTTGATCCAATGTTTATGTTCGGCAGTACTATAATTTCCAACCATTCTTTCTTTCTTTTTTGCTTTGGTGGTAAACTTTAAAAATAATAAGACTGAAATAATAAAATCCTCGTAGTCAATTGTTTTAACAACAGAATATCGACAATATGTCTGCTTACAAGAACGACACTATCTCAAAATAATCGTTATCAACAATCATCAAAATATACTAATAAACAGGCAATCTAAAGTAAACAAAGCAAAATTCGACAAGATATATGAATAAACTCTTAAATGAATCTAATTACATGAGATATTTAGGCTATTGTATGATTTATAGACAAAAAATAATACATACCGGTGTAATACAACATTCGGTTGATTTCTGCCTTTTCTACTGCAGCACCCCTTAATGCCGCAGCGACGCATTTTAATCAATACTTAATTGTTCTCTCTGTCAATATTTTTGTCCATTTCATTACAATTCGTGCGAATAATTCAATAAAACATTTGGCCAAACATTGGTTTTGACATTTGATGTATACAACCGGAAACGGTTATCAAAGGGTACTCCAAAAATGGTAAAATGAGGACAGTTGGCATTTAAGATGGTGTTACGTATTTTCAATTCCCGTGTTTGACTTAAATCAATGTAGTGCTATCTGTTTGGCTTACGACGGCACGCAGTAATTAAACAAAGACAGTAAAACGTTTATGTTTTCAATGTCTAAATCTTTCCTCTAAGGCTAAATGCATCTTAAACATATAACGTTTGATTTATATATGTCAATATAACATGTCCTTTGGTTTCCATAGTGTAAGTAGTAGAGATATTTCGCTACGGGCGATCTGTCAAAAGTATATAAAATTTGACTATCGTGCTATGGTTAGAGATAAATTCCCTTTATTTGACATTTGTATGCACAGCAACTTAAACCTCATAGCGCTTATGCTCGCGCCTGTAGAGACGGTTAGAGATACTTCGTAGTGACGTCATATTCGAGAGAAAATTGACAGTTCGAAGAAGAGATAACTTTTGTGTTCGGGCTCATGCTAAGCATGCAGGAAAAGATTTATGCCCATGTAACAAGAGCTAAAAATACGTTTCGTGTTTCGCATCCGCTGGGGCTGCCGATTTTTTCGCTCTTATGTACAGTCGGAGCCCTAACTTAGGTATCCACTATTTGTATAGCACTTAGTACAAACAGTGGATACCTAAGGGGTGCTTGAGGGCACCGACCCTTCAAAATCATAAAGCTTTTCCTGACCGGCTTAACGCGATTGCGTGTCGTTAAGAGTCTTCACAACTCTTCACAAATTATTTGTTATTTATAGTGCATTGTAGGTAGGTATTTCCTACATTAACTAACTCGACTACATACGATGTCTTCCTATCAGGTAACAAATCGGATAGCGGCTTAGAAAGAGCGGTGAGGCGGGAGGAGGGGCAACGCCTAGCGCGGGAATACCAAGTCTCGTTTATGGAAACTTCGGCAAAAACCGGATTGAATGTCGAAGCAGCATTTGCTCATGTGGCGCGCTCTCTAGTTGCAAAAGCGAACCCCGTCGACCCTTCCAGGCTAGCCGTGCGCGCGCATCCATCACAGGAACAAAAATCTTCGTGCCCACCGTGTTCATAAAAGACGCAAGCAATAAAACGGTTTTCGAAAATGGATTTTGAATTTGAATATATTCCAAACGTCCTAACGTGGACCGAAATTGGTACGTTGGACTTGGAACTTTTTACCAATCACTTTATGTAGATGCATATTGATTATAAACACTTTACTATAATTAGGTAACGTAAATATGCATTTAAATCAATGTCGACCATACTTTTAGCGAATTAAGGATGTGCAAGTATGTATTTATTTCTCATAAACTTGAATCTTAAGTTCGAATAAGTAATCGTTCACTATAGTGTTGTTAGGCAAGCGCTAAGTGTTATTTCAATAATAATAACTTAAAAACACCTTCAGAAAATTTACTTAAGGTAATTAAATAAAGTGGGTTCTATAGAAGACGATATTACTTCGATTTGTTGGAACAAAACTGTAATATAATAAATCAGTGAAAGTTATAATGTTGCGTAAACAAAAACTGTTTACGCCACATTAAGTCAAAAACAATTTTCATCGAGGTCAACGTAAATTGGATAGATACGAAAATCAACTTTAATTTTGACGTTTTAGGTGCTCTTTATGTTACGAAACAGCGTTAATTTAATACTCATAAACGCTCTGATACGTCGTAATTACGTTAGTAATTACCTGTTTTATCAGGACTTAATTAAACACGTCTTACTTATTTACCTTACGTAGGTATGGTATCACTCATATTTTAAAAAATATTGTAAAAATTTACCTTTATATACATTTTATGTATTTATTGGACAAAAGTAGGTTTCTTGTATTGCATATATTTATTATTGTTAGAAGTTTTATAAATGGTGACCACTTGAAATCTATTTTCTTAACTGTTTTCTAACTTTATCTATATCCCAGTAAAGACTTATTACGACGTAGTTGTACCTTGTAATAATTTTGATATTTATTTTTACATTTATGTGCTATAGCTATAGCTGATATAGATTTTCATGAATAATGGTCCAAACCGAATTATTATTTTTTTAAATTATCACCATAGATCAAAGTAGACAAAATATATTCATCTAAGGGCATCATATGAGACGATTTGTCGTCACGATCCGTTGTTTCAGACTGATCTAAACGACGAATCGATAGTATGTGTTTATATTGTCCTTAAAGATTAACTTGAACGCAAAGGGAGTAGCAGCGTATCGATACGACTATCGTAACGATCGATCGAAACGAGAAATCGTCTAGGCCCCTATGGCCTTACACATCAAGGAAATAACGTGTCTAAAGTGCAAAATACCTCCCTCTGAAATCCCGGAATTGTTAAATTATATTTTGTTCTATATTTTTGATGTGGAACTAGCAATTACTTTACCGTGGTAGTGTATTTAAAATAAGAGTCTTGTAATTGTTAGTAAAAATATATTACTATTTATTTTATTTTTAGTCATTTCGGGCTTTCAGAGAGAGTATTGTCAACTCTTTGGCGGAGATTTATAAAACGAACTTGATTTCGACTAAGCAAAACAAAACGAACTAAGTTTAAGCAAGAAAGAAATAAACTCAAAGTTGATTCAATTTCTGGCTTAAACTGAGGCAATGTTGGATCTGTAAATATGAAAAATGTTACTTGCCATTTTTTATGAGTTGAAGTCAACGTTCGCTTTATATAAGAAAATCTCAGACTATATTATATTACTTGACGTTGAGATAAATTCAGCTTGAACTCAGGCATAGTTCGTTTTGTAAATACGAAAAACTTGCTTAGTTCGCCATTTTTGCTTAGCCCAAGTTAAATTTCGTTTTAAAAATCTTGATGGGTTATGATCAGTGATCCTATACACATTGGTTATGATGAAAAAAAAAGAAGGATCAAACTAGTAAAAAGAGAATTGCGGTGACGAAAGAAAAGGTTTACATTAACGCGGCAAACTTGTAGGTATCACAGACTTTTAAAACTGTCTGGTTTACACCATACTCGTTCCAACAAAGTTGAGGTAAATAAAGCCTGTTCCGATCTCTGGTTACCATACGGGTGTACCTATGTCGAATGTGCTAAATTGTATTATGAATAAGACATCTAGCTTTCCGTTGGTTAAATTAAACGGGTCGGTATGCGATTCGCCGGCTTTGCGCTAGATACGCCACAATGTTTTTGTAAGCCTTATTTCTGATGAATTAGCCGTTTTTAAGGTCACAATCCTAGACAGTAATCGATATTTCATCACCAAAATACAATTTGTCTAAGATAGAGTCGAGATATATGAAACTTTTGTCATGAAATGTAAATATGTCAAAATTATGTAAATTGTTTTACACTAGTTGGTAATAAGGCCACATCTGCAAAATGACAACCTTTTTAGAAGAGAGGTTTAAAGAGTCTACGAATGAAATAAATCGATATCATTTTCATGCTCAAAAAAGAGAGTTACAACATTTCACATTATAGTCGTCTTAGAGTGAATACTTCGTATTTGATTTCTATGTAATTTTTCAGGACGAAGACAAAAATGTGGTGTAAAATGTAGTCAGCATTTTAATTAGTCCAATTATAACTCTTTCAGATAATATATTACTTTAATAATATATTTTTCAGCAAGAAGTTTATAAGTTATTCTCTAATAAAAATCAGTAAAAACGGACAACGTGGAAACGCGTATGCGAGGTTTTGACTCTAAGGTGACGTTAAATACATAATTTTGTTTAATGTAATTCGTTATTTTTATGAGTTTCAAGGGATAAAAGCAACTTTGACGTACATTCACATATGGATTTATCATCAAGTTCCTTAATCACGGTTTGACTTTTTATACTTCTCCCGTTACTTTCGAACCGTCTTCAACGTTCATTCAAATAATCTACGTATGGTTAACCTACTTGGTATATATGTATGTATGATTCATCTAACTATAACCGGCATGCGTTGCAATGCCATTGATAAAAAAATCTGCTTGTCTTTTAACTCAACAAAAGATGGCGTTAATCCTGTCCTTAGAGGTGACACTCACCCAATGAGATCTAATACTTTATAAATGTTTGCAGGCAAGGGCACAACAACTTACAAAAGTTATGTCGCAATTGGATTTCTTGTACAGACAGCAGTACATCGAGCTACACATTGACGGATCTTGTTCCGTGCCCTGGAGGCTGTATTCAAACATAAGTGTATGGGTTGATGTGCTGTTGACTGTAAAAGAGATGTTCCAACACATAATTTAATGTAACTAGATAAGACGGTATCGTAAACAAAGATAGTACTTCAGAAAACATTCCGTAGACTCTACAAACATACAAGTATTTTTTCCACAATATTTGTCTAGTTTTAGTGTAATAATAAGATATTTGTCTAAATTGTTAACGTTTTAAACTGCTACGGAAACAATAAATTATTAATCACAATCGTAAAGTATTGTAAGTTGTAATAATCAATATTCTGCATTGTACTTATTATTGTTTAATTTGTGTAACGTTGTGTGACATTGCGTGTTGCTTGTGGAAATATATAAATTCAATGCAAATTTTATTATTTCTTCCTGATTAGTTAGATTGTAATCCTCACCATGTATAAAATATCAAATATCAAGGGACCAATTCTCGTACGCAACGTTACTTCCTTAATTTTCAGTCAACAATGGTCACTAAAAACGCTATTGTCCAAGTCATTGTTATTCTCGTTATCGATAGGGTTGCTTTGCTAGGTCTAATGATTTTGAAATCTTTGTCAAGGAATCACACATTTATCGACGCGCATTTGTCAGTCAGAAAGTTTTTATCCCTGCAATAAGAAAAACTACTTCGGGCACATCATGCGGAGTGATAAATACCCTCTACAGCAACTCATTCTGCAGGGAAAAATCCAGGGCCGCAGAAGACGTGGTCGTAGAAAAACCACCTGGATTCAAAATCTTGCAGAGTGGTTCAACATAAGTACCACAGAACTGTTCCGAGCCGCAACTTCACGGACCCAATTTGCCACAATGAAAGGCGACCTCCGGTGAGATTGCACCCCAAGAAGAAGAAGAAGAAGAAGAAGAAGAAGAAGAAGAAGAAGAAGAAGAAGAAGTAGAAGAAGAAGAAGAAGAAGAAGAAGAATCACAAAATGACATCCGTTTCGTTTTGGCTCTGATTGCCGAAGAGAAACGAGTGACCAAAAAGCTCTTTCTGACCTGTTCAAGTCGATTCCGCGTTGGTATGTCTGGTAATTTGGGACGGCACTGCAAGGGATTTTTATAGGACGAATATACATTAATATTAATTTGTGACCTCCTTACACCGTCATCTCCCCTCTTTGTATCGCCTCTCTCCGCTTGTATCCTATCATTTTTTTATTTTACATGTATTTAAATTTTAAATTTGAATTGTTCCTTCACTTTCTCATTTTGTTTTCGTACCACGGTCATTCCTTGCTCGACCGCCACAACAATCGGAGCTGTTTCAAATTCCATCGCGTATAATCGCTAATTTTGGTTCTTTACTACGTTTATAATCATCAAAAAGGCTAAATCGTGTGTAATAATTTATAACAGTCTACAGCCTTCATGTACCTATATCTGTAATTCAGTTACTCGGCCCATTTAAGGGTAAGTGCCTTTATTAAAGTGTAAGGAGTGTTTTTTTTACTGTTGTGCCTGTTTTTTTTACATTTACCTTTATATTGTTTTAGCCCTTTCTTTTAACTTTACTTCTTTAATAAATTTTGTGGACCGGAAGTTTCCCGTTTCATTGCCGTGAACCTGTTCACGGCTAGTTAGGGTTAAAACTCTTTCAATTTTATGACATTGTAGTTGAAATTTCAATGGTAATGGTCGGTGGTGCTGGACCTTACTGCACGATTCGATTTTATCTATGTTTTCAATAGTGACACATTAAGGGTTTTGAAGATTGTTGTCATTAAACTAATATTAAGGCTAAAAAGTCGTTGAAAAACCAAATACAAAGATCGGATAACAAGCATATAGAAAAATTCATGAGGTCCGCTTGTGGCTTTTCGACGTTCGGTTGGAATCCGGCCGGATTTTTTCTTAGTGTTCGATCTCTGTATTAATAATTACAACAAACTAGTGGAGTAATTTCCCAAAAAAATAGTTGAATATCAATTCAATAAAAAAATAATTAAACTGATATATCTATTTATGTCTGTCGTTAGATTCTAAGTACACAAAAAAGAAATAGTTTGAGATCGATACCCGCCATTTTTGTTCGAAATTTGTTATTTTCTCTGTCTCACGAGAATCTGGTCCCCAATATATTGTACTACTGATATCATGACCGCGAGGAAACTCAGCCTCGAACCTACATTTTAGCCTTACAAAAGCAAAATCCGAAAGATATAACCGGCGTTGAACATAACGAAATTGAACATAAAATGTATTTACGATAAAGTGGAATTCACAATATAGTGGTAAAAGATTTCGATACTGGTAACCTCAAAGAAAAACTTTATAATATAATCTATCGTGTCGGTCAGCATTTTGCATTCAATTTTGCTCGAGTTGCAACGCCTGCGTCTACCCATTTCGGTCCTTGTTCAGAGGCACAGCTCAGCCATTACATACGTGGTAGCACATAGCCCACAAATAAAGCTCTTACATTTAAATCAATATATACTTAAGTACCTATTAAGTAATATTTTCTCTATTAATAAATTTATTGACTTTAATTTCAAATACATAATTATGCGAATCCGCAGCGTAGGCTTCGTCAGAAAGACACAAATATAAATCAGCAACAGGGTTCGTCACATAAAAACTAATAATGCAATTCGCCAGACTTAGCCATTTTTATCTAACCATTACAACGAAAAATGCTTTCTCTTGGTTTTATTTATTTTTTCTATAAATATCAAGCATTAAGGATAAATTAACAAAAAGGAATATTTTCCGAGTCGATTTACAGGTCAGCAGTTCGAAAGATGACACTAAAGTTGTCTTTTCGACTCATTATTGGCGCGTATACTTTTGTTTCTACTAATTATCTGTCAAAAGATTGACAGGAACGTTATCCAAGCTACTATTTTAACGTTAGACTATGGAAGGATGTTTTTCCATCCTCTGAGGCTTTAACTACTTACCTAATTGTTCTGGAACTTTTTCTGTCTTGTTGTTCACAAACATAGTAACCTAATTATTTTTAGTTTTGTTACTCTTACTTACAAGTTTTACATTTTTACTTGTTGTTGTTGATTTTTTGAAGAACACAACTTTGTTACAGCAAATTTCAAGATGTAGAAAATAGCTATTACTAGATCAAAAAGATCCAGGTAAATTTTTGATACCACGGTACGTTACGCGCCGGGGACCGGTGATGAGGTGCCCCTCTTGTACGTATAACGTGTTCCACTCAATGCACTAACTCCTTGCCTGGAAGATTAGTGACAATTCTTTCACTTTTTCTGTGTACCTGTTCGAGCAAAAAGAAAAAAAATGTGTAATCGTTTAAGATGAATAAAATGACATGAAAAATAATGCAATGATAGATCACACTTGGTTAAGCCACATTCAAAGTTGCATTTAGATCTCTCACTATCGACTTGGTAATATTTTTTCGATAACAAGTGACGAGACTCATGCGCCTGATGGTAAACTATACGCCTATCCATAACAGTTGCAGTGGCACTCAGAACTTTAAATCACAAAGATCTGAGGGGCACTGATACTGCGCCCATCACCCAGTTGACAAGTACCATGTATGTGCCTGCAATTTCATCAGCATCCTTACCCTTCAAAGCTGGAACACAGTAATGCTGACATTACTGCTTGGCAGCAGATAAAGGTAAGGTGGCAGTAGTTCACTGGACGAACTCTTTCACAAGGAGCTTTACTTCTACTGTAATAGTTTCAAATAGCCTTTCTATGCAGATGTCACAGAGGCATATGATATAGTGAATGCACCTAACAACGTATTTACATAGTGTATAATTATTATTAAAAACAATTAAGCTTACGTAAAATTTCCAAGGGCTTCTTCATTGGCATTTTTAAGATCATTAGCTATGTCATAAGATAGTTCAACTTTCTTAGCGTAACCTGTCTGTACAGCTTTCAGTAGGTACATTAGTATCCTAATCAGCTAAAACCGGTATGGCAACAATTGGCATATATATTATTATTGGTACACCAAAGGGCACTGTTTCGATTGTAGACGGAAGACCTCCGTGGGTTATAAACAGGATGCTATTGGGATGCGCTGAATATGAATTTCCTACGACAAATAAAACAAATTGTTTACCTAACTGAAAAAGAGGGTAAGTACAATACATATTATGTGGAATCACAAACAGGACTCTACTCGCGATTATAAATACAGAGCTTCAGATGATTTTTATCTTAAAAGATAACATTAATGTTTCATGAACATCAAGAGTTTTTTAATTTCTGAAGATATTGGAATGTACAGTCGATTCCTTAAAACGGCCCATTCACTCACTACCTACATGGCGGTTCGCCGCGCAGGCTGGAGACTGCTTACACACTATCCTTCGTATCGCCCATGTATGGAGTCTTAAAGGACGCATTGCAGGATTGCTGGCTGGCTTGCACGCTGCGACTACATTCATAATCCGTCATTACGCGGCGGACGGCAAGGCGGACAGCAATGCAGGATAATGAATGCCCCCTTTATGATACCTGTCCCATAGTCGACCTTTTGGTTCTGAGAGCTTTCTTTCGCATTTATGGTTAAAATTTGTATTCCGTATTTAAGTAAGTACACATTACAGATCAAATTAACTTAAAAAGTTTCCTAAAACATCATTCACTAATGATGCAATAAGGGATTCATACCAAAATGAATTTTACGGCTCACATGTTAAAGGTTTCTTTAACATTTTCTTCACATTTATCTACCCAGAACCAAATGGTCGGTTAATATAGGGCGTCGATTGTACTAACCTACCTACAACTATCTATATAAGTATTAAATAGATGTATGGTTGAGTTTCAGTCTGAAATGTTGATAGTTTATAAAAAAATCATGATAAAAAGAAGGTATATATATATATATATATATATATAATATATGTTTGGAGCATTGACTTAGTTTAGAGGAATGCTATAAAAAGATTGATTATGATAACAACGTTCACATATACAAGAACGTTTAATTTGAAATAAAGAATTAGGTACTTCAAACGCCTTTTGATTTCGATTCAAGGTTTTCGTATCGGTCAGTGGTTCATAATTATGAACGTATTACATGTTATGCTATAATTTAAACTTTTTAAAACATGCCTCTCAATATGTCCATGAGGAAATATAAGTCTTGTTACTTACACAAAATACTCGGTTGAGGGGCCCATTGCACTATGTGAACGTTCTCCGGTACATCACTTAATGCGTCTTCAAATTTCCATATAACGGTATGTTTTAATCCTCCGAACATATTCAATAACTAACTTTTTATATTGTCTGGTAAGTCTTTGCTTTTTAAATCTGAACCCATGCTGAAGTATATGACCCCATTCTTCGCACTCCACATTTTTTTTAAGTCCTGCAATGTAATAAATGGCGTTGGTTGGTTGTAGCGTTGGCAGTCAACAGATACATCGGTGGCAAACCCTCAAACAAATAGTGTTAAATAGTTATAAAATACAATAGTATACCATGGTGCAGATTACCTGACCTCGACTACCTACTTACGTATATAGTGTTTTTTTTTAATTGGGACAGTATGAGAAATCCGAAACTATAGGAGACACAGGAATACTGTCTTAGGAACCATTGAATCTTTTTTTGTGAAATAAAATTTTGGTGTTCTCAATTTTTTGTTCAAGCGTGAGTTACCCATAAAAATGAATAAAATTTATTAGTTTTTCCAGTGCAAATCAACTTAGTTTTATGTAAGGATCATTTCATTGTGGAAGAATAAATCGGAACAGCAGAGGTTGACCTTTAATTAAATATGTTATACAAAATAAGTTAAATAATAAATAAAAAAAAAATATGTTAATACAAAATGAATAAAATTGATTTTGGCTCAACTGTATATTACCACCGCACGAGTTGAGTTGAAATTAATATGGTGAATAGACTACATAGTTACTAGTCTAATCCTATAATATGTATTAACTTTAGGAAACTCGTAGTTTTCATTAAAAAAATATTGAAATATTTGAATATTAATGCTAGGAAACAGGTTTTGAAGGTTATGAACTCACGGCGTTTGGTTCTCACAACAAAATTACAAAAATAAACGCAAAAAAAAAACATTTTCGTAAAAAACAATTGATAGATTTAGTTTCATACAAGGATCGTTTTATTGCATTCGAAGAAAAACTGGGACTAAAAAAGGTCTCCAACTTATGATTTTAGTTTTAATAGCCCGATCGCATGAAGAGTAAAGTAGAGATTTCGGGACGTTTTCAAATTTAGCCGACGTTGAGTTGATGGCCGACAACTGTTTGTATTGTGGTTGGGAAACTTATCTATACAGATTTATTACAATAATAATAATAACCACACTCCTAGCCCCGCACTAAGGAAACCCTGTGTCGCGGGTGCCATGGACACACACATAGACAACCACAAATTACACCCAAACTCGCGAAAATAATAAATGTAGGCCATACAAATCTCTCGGCCCGGGAATCGAACCCGGGACTTATACGTGGCAGACCACCATGATAACAGTTGAGCCACGGAGGTAGTTCCAATATATGCGTCTTTATGCTATCCTACAGTGTTTCATCATTGTATTGCTTGCACAAATACGTATAAATGTCGAAAGAGGGTTTGTCAATGGCGCGTCTGGTGACTTCTACATCCTGCTGCTCCTTACTCTCAAAACATATCACGTTGGTAATTAATTACTTATAATACATAATATGTATTACCACAACAGAAAAAATACTGCAACTGCCGCCTGTTCGACGCGTCAATACCTACACATCTCTAGTCAAGGGTTATCACATTATTATTTTAGTTGCACCTACCTCAGGTTGGAAAACCAATTTGTAAAAATAAAGGTATTCACGATATCTAAACGATATCGAAATAAAAAGAAGTCGCATGTTGCAAGGTCTCGGTTGAATGGCGGATGGGTCATCAGCTCCACATCTGAGGCCTTCAAATACGCATTCGTTATCTTAGCGGAATGTACAGACGCGTTGTCGTAGTGAGGAACGAACTTTTTGTAACATTCTGGGCAAGGAGGTGTTTACATACCAATCTGCATTCACTGTCCTTTGGTCTTCAAACAACACAATAGTGTAATGTCCTGATTTGCTGAAGAAAGAAGCAATCTTTTTCTTACCAGTGCTCTGACTTTTCGTAACTTTCGTCGGCAAATTTTCAAAAGGAAAGGCCCATGCTGCGGACTAGCTTTTTCTTTCCGGAGCAAAGCAGTACACCCAGATTCCGTCACGTGTCACGATATTATATACACAGCCAATAATTGTCCTCCATTAAACTTTTTCATTATTTTAATGGCAACACTCTACACGCAGTCGTTTCTGGTATTTCGTCAAATAAATTAAATCATGCGGTATCCACCGAGTGCAAAGTTTCCCAACCTTCAGATGTACATGCAATATCTTTTGCATCTGGCTCCTTGGAATACCTATACAGTACGAATTTGCTGACAAGTATTTTTTTGTCAGTTTCAATCAGTATTCGTACGGTATCAATATTAAATTCGGTAACCGCAGTCGCCGGCCGTCCTTCACGTACATCACATTACTTAGGAGATGATCACGTCCACTTTTATATTAGCTGAACCATGGGGATTCATCACTTTTGAAGTCTCTGACAATTGAAGTCTATGACAACCCTCTCGTGTACTTAACCTACATCGAAAATGTAGAAAATGTAAGACCGAAAATTTTCGCGATTGAAATTCATTGTAATAGCGAATCACAGTTTTTAAAACGACACAACATGGAAAAACAAATGGCAGTCTCATAAAGTAAAAAGTAACCTACCCCTAGAGAGTTGCTTTTTCAAATTTCTTTTTCGTTTTAGTTTCTTTATAGTTCCAGGAACTTTCAGTATGCTCCACGTACTTGCATATTAATATTTTTATACCAGCACCATGGATTGGTATATAATTTTTTAAACATCGAGAGCGTACGCTTCCGTTCTGTATTATGTCGCACGTGTGACGACCCGCGTTGTGTAACTCGAGTGCATCGTGAGATTTTGCGTATGCTGCATCCTACTTTCTGAATTGTCATTAGCCACGCTGCTACGTTTGTATGGAGTTAAACTACTTGTCTTATTGTACTATGGTAATATCATCAAATAGGTAAAAAATAGTTTTTAAAACATTTTGTTTGCCACTTCGCCGATCACCTGGTTGATCAAATTATATCATCAATCTTGCCCGTATCGTAACTCTATAATCTTCAAATTTATACATTACAATGTGTATAATAAATAATAATAAATATTAGACAACGTCACATACGTTGCTCTGATAACAAAGTAAGTCGCTAAAGAACTTGTGTTATGGAAATCGGAAACAATGAACGGTACCACAAACACCCAGACCCGAAGCAATATAGAAAAGTCCGTTTCTATAACTTTAGGAATCGAGCCCGGGGATCGAACCCGGGACCTCAGAAATGGCGACACCATGAAAACCGGTGTGCAAGCCACTCGACTACGGAGGCCGTATATACATACATATAGATAGTTATTTAATATGAACAGATAAAGCATTTTACCTCTGGCAGTGGTGTTTACGTTAGGATCAATATGATATCCTCCAATCGGTTTATAATTCTGCGGCAAACGCGTTGACCTCCCGAGAGAAACGTGCGAGTTGCCAAGCATTAAAAAAGCGTTGTATTTGACCTCGCCGAATGACGGTAAGGGTTTACCTTTCCTCGCCATGATTGGACCAAAAATGTTTTCATAGTCTTGTGTTTGTGCCGGAAATATATAGCTGTAATTTTTTTGCAATTATATGCTATACTAAAAAGTAAGTTTATTTGAAGGTATCAAACCACAGTTTCGTATAATTTTTGCTCTTGGAACTTACGTGTAGGTGCAAGAAATAATTCTAATTTAATGAAGGGGACTTTAGCTAAATTAATATCATTGCTTAACATCCACCAATTTGAAAATGAAAAAAGTTTGACATACAAGTTTCTAAACAACAAGATGAAAATGAGACTGAACAGCTCTTGTACTCGTTGTTAAAACGTAAACGGAGGTATGTTGTGAGATATATCGTCGATGAGACTAAAAACTATCCAATGAGGGTCCATTGACGAGAACCATATGAATGGACATTCGTAAAATGCCGATAACCTGGACAAATGAGGAAAATAAAATTTGAACGAAGAAGAGCATTACCAGCAGGTCTGAAAATTGGTATGAAGAAGTGCTTGTTTGTTTCGTGAGACGAGTAAAAGCTTTCATAAATCATTATTAACCTGCTCCTAGCCATTTAAAAAGCTGTGCGAACAAAATTTATTAAAATTTTGAAAACTTTAAATTTACGTTAACATCATGATGATAAAAAATGAAAGGCATTCAAGTTAGATTAGGGTTTTTGCCTTTTTACCGGATCATTATAAAATTAATTTATTTTTTAATGAATCTCCTGATAAAGACGTAATTAACAATTTTAAGGAAAAAAAGTTATTTGCTTAGTGCGACTCAGAATTATGACGTGAATTAATTTTTAAAATTTAACTTCGTAATCAGTGTTGTAAAGAACGATATCAGATATTTTGTCAACGTACCCTGCGTATGTTTCGATAAACATCCATTCAATTAAGATCGAGGCGAATTTCTGGCTGTTGTCATTTATTAAGTTTTGTACATACATTATCATTACTGAACGTCCATTTGGTTATATTAATCAATATAGGTAAGAACTTTATGAAGCCGTTCTTTGAAACTTCTTTGCTCATAATTGCTACTAAATTGACCATGTTAGCTGAAGAAGATGTTACGTCAAATATGGAATACAAAAGATTTTGTTAGTCGCCGCCACACTAATAATAAGAATTTTTAATAAGATTCACACTACTTTCGGACACCTGTTCAATTGATATTTGCAATGAAAAACAGTTGTTCATGTTTCAAAACAACTATTAATGGCAATAACCACGCAATCACCCACTAACCGCACGGACTTCTGGACTATCCATTATTAATTAATACTCCAGTATTCATTAATAATGGATTGTCCAAAAGATGGATGGATGGTTAGTTAATACTGGATTAAACATACACGAGTTCTACAATACGCCTGCTTGAAAGCTTCAAAAAATATCAAATTATAAAATTGGTAATAGCTACAGATACAGACATTGACTTTTTTAAAACCCAATTTAAAACTCTATTTTAACATAATATTGTAGGTACAGTTTATTTGTAAGTCAATGGTACAGTACATCTTTTTACAACGTGCACAACACTAGCAACGACCAAACGATACAATCTTACTCAAACGTTTCGATTTTTGGTTTTCAACGTGCAACTTTTGTAAGAAAATCATACAGTCAAGAGCAAGAGGTATTGCACACTTTGGAATGTGTACCGTTCTTAACACGCACGGCATAGAGTTGAATATAACATGCCAAGCTTGCTTTTGTCTGTACCTGCTATTGCTTTACAAATACTATATATAGATAGCACTTATGTTGTCAGATATCCCGTATAGCGCCATCTGTTCGAAGACTAATGAAGTGACAGAGAACTACATCCATTGGTGAAGTTCCAGAATTGGGACACCACCTACAAGAGCGCTTTCGTCTAACGAATGTTACTCGATTCAATTATTTATTTTTAAATGTAAATACCATAATGTTGAAGTTTGTGTATTTAAATGGTATGCACTTTGTAAAAGAAATAAATAATTTTATGCAATAAATGTCGGTGGAAACATTTTAGTGACATCTACCTCCAAGTTCCGCAACGTCCAAGTATAGAACAACTATGATCGAGCTGAGTTAACGATAAATTATACCCCTAGTGGGCCCCACAACACCACATTTTGTTCTTCTTGCTTGACAAGAAAGAAAATAACAACCTTATTAATTTGTTAATTAGGTTGTTGAAAAATTACGTTCAAAGTACAATTTTACATTAATAAGTGACTAAATTGAATTAACGTGTTGTATGAACACAAATTGTAAACGATACTTCGGCTTATCACAAAAATGGCCGGTCTCCTTGCTATCAGGAATATGAAGTCAGCCGAGGTTGACCTCGACCCGTTTCCTGCGTATGCACACTGCTTACACAAGCGTCAAACTGAACCAATCGCCCATGTGAAACCCGAGTTAGTCATATTGATACTTTCTGCCACATGCTGTGGTTCTGCCATATGCCACATCGATCGCTCGTAATCAAAAACATTTTAAATAGAATAAAAAAATAAAGGTTTGTGTATTTGAACAATACTTACCTAGTTGGTGTCTTAAAGAAGTGTAGTGTAGCAAAAATTTAATAAAAATTGCAAATATAAAAATAAGAAAGTTAATCCTGACAAAGATAAGTGGATCTAATGTACTGAGTCAAAAGCGCGATTTAAATTGAACTCTATAGGCTAGCGATAAGAACGGTCTAAAGAGTCAAACTTGATGCTCACTTAACTGTACTTATCCATATTGTAACTGTAACCCCAATGGAAAGGGAAATAACCACAGACTTGTCATCCTAAGTCTGGAAACACACCTATATAGTGAATTTGCAATATTAAAAATTAGGTTTATTAAGTTATTGATTTTAAAAACAAGTTCCATGTTTTAGTTGCTAGTTATTTAATGAGTAAATACTAATTTAAATACATAAAAAACAATATACAGAATAATTATTGCGCTTATCCTATTGGATTGTTAAATGTCTTTATATCCTCTTAGATCGTAATGTATTATAGTGTGCGGCCAGACAGTCTATGTTGGCTGAGAAGCCATGACTAGATCTTCAAATGTATCAAAATACCAATGTTGATTAAAAGGAAATTAAAATAAGTGCATAGTACCCACCTAAGCTACACATGTAGATATTTCCAGGTAACAAATCTGTCCATAAACACCGACGAGAGGAGTGGGAGGAAGGGCGACGTAGGAATTTACGTTTATGGAAACATCAGCGCAAACCGGACTGAATGTCGGAGCTGCCTTCGCCCATGTGGCAACTTGGCAAGGCGAGTGCTCGCGAAAGCGAATCACGCACGCCTCGACCCCGCCAGGCTTGCCTTGCGCGCGCATCCAACACGAGAACAAAGGTCTCCTCTCCAAATAGGAATATACTCGCGATACATGGGGTTTTCGCGGTGGCGATGAATGATTCGAACAAGAGAAAGATTCCAATGGAGATAACAAACTGACATTTCAAAATAAATTAACTAATTATATCTCTTTACTTATTTATTTTAGTAAATTACGAGACCCCGACCTTAGCTTAGTAAGGTACTAGCGTAGCAGTTAGCAGTACAATAATAACGGCAGACAATACTGAAAACTTCGTTCAAAATTCCCGCTTATTCTTAAGTTGTCAGTATGTTTAAATTTACCGCCAATGGTACGACAGCTATCTAGAAAGAGAAGGCCTATGTTTTCCAGGGGTCGGAAACAAGTGGATGTGTTTTTACTGTTGGGATTGTTAGATTGAATGAATACTTACCAATGTCATTTCATAATCTGGAAATTCACAATATACCAAAATATAACTCCAGAATTACGATTTTCGACAACCTATTGCGCTAGAAGCTTTTTCAAGAGCTTTTAATAAACAATAATTCCATGGTAGCAAGTGAAATTGTTTTCTAAAATAAAGTGATATAAGTTAAGGAAGAAAAGTGCACTAACCATTGTCCGCACACAAACTGACGCACATATCGAATACTCGTGACTAAACAATTTTAGGCTTTAAAAGACGGTTATTGAATGTACCCCGGGTACCTCATCTGGCAAAATGATACATCCAATAAACAATAAACGCACATTTTATACTTATTAGTCTTTCAAGAGTCAAGAAATTAAAATTAAATTTGCAGATGTATTGAACTTTTTTTAAGTCGATTACTAAAAATTGCATAGAATGTTCGTGATCTCTGCTATTTATCGTTGTTCTGTTTGTTATGTTGGTTACCCTGCGTTCAGTTTACGCGCACATGCGCAGAACGACAGGTGGTCGGCGACTCGACCCTGCCGTTCCGACCAAACCTATCGACTTCTCATGCTCATCATCAGCCGCTTTCGTGCTTAGGCCAGAACGATGTGTAGTGCTTTGTGTTGAAGTGCTCGTGGTGACATGGCGTCCTTTTTTTAATCGTTGTGGATAGTGATTTCAGCTCGTGAATATTGTTTATTTACGATGAGTGTGAATTATGATCGTGTTTGTAGACTGTGCTTGTCATCTCGAGGCGAATTACTGCCGATTTTTCCTACCACCAGTTCGGATGACACGGAGCCTCCCATCCTAGCTTCGAAAATCAAGGATTGTGTGTCTGTACAAGTAAGTAATACGTAAAATAAGTGATAGTATGAAGTTTTGAGTGAAAGTAGACTCTTGGTGTACGTGAGAACTCGTCATCCGCCCCGGTTCGAGCAATGTCATGCAGCGCTCGTTTAGGTGGAGATGTCGTAAGATCGGCCACCATTTTGTATTGCTCCACGGCTATCGCTCGGCTCGTGGCCGCGGCGCGTCACATTTCGTGCAGCCGGCGAGGAATGGCATGAGGTTCGGTTCGGGTTTGGCATTTTTCCCGGGGGTCTGGACGGGAGGGGGTCTGCGTCCCGTAGGTAAGTTTCGCGTTGGACATCGGGCGTATTGATTTATCGGACGAGACCAGGCCGGTGCAGCTCGTCCCTCGAGCGGGACAGGCGTCGGTGTCGGCGTGAGTGCGCTATACTTGTGTGCGTATATTGAGCGGTAACCCTCGAGGGGCTCGCTGTCGCTGGCTGCCTCTCGACTCGCTTCTACTTATTCGGTCGAGGAGCAGCCGGTCGCCGCCGCGACTCGTATATACCTACGCCTACCTACTTAGTTTCTCCTCGCGTATCTATCTATATGTGAGGCGCGGTTTCGCCTCGTTCGTTCTGATGAAATGCGCGCATCTTTTGACCTTCGTGTACTGATCGCGTGTGGTTATTTTTTCAGATAAATGAAAATGACGAACTACCAACTAATGTCTGCAGAAAGTGCATGGACAATGTCAACAATTGGCACATATTTAAGTCAGTATGTGAAAGGACACAAAACAAACTACAGTCTCTGTTTAATAAGGATGGCAGCCAACTAGAAGAGGTGGGTTAGATTTCTGGATGGTTTTATCTTGGAACTGTCAATTTGTGATTCTATTTTATAAATGGCATCATGTTTTTTCAGGTGCATGTTAAAAGTGAACCTTTCTCTGATGAAGCCTATGATGATGGAGTGGTCATTGATGGGTCATACCCTGAAGCAGAGGTATGTATTAGTCAGAGGACTGATAAACAGGGAGATAATTATTTATCAGCATTTTCCAAGTGTTGTGTGCCTGGATGGTATCTTCATGAGGATAGTTAATCAATAACACATCCACTTATAAAATGTTAGGTATTTTGTGTCAAGGACAAATAAGTGTTTGCTACACTATTGTGGAACTCCGAATTGATAAGGTTCATGCTACTTGTGGTGTAAATAACATTAACCAGGAAAACTGTGCTCATATTTCTTCTATAATGTAACTGTTTTCTTATAATATTCTGGTCTGCTAGCCATTGAAGGTAAATAACTTTGAGGTCAAGATACATGTGATCTCGGATAATTCTTATCAATTTGTTCATTACCATTAGTGCTTTTGTGAGCATGTAGAGTTTAACTTCTCTTTACTACTATAATTGTATATAATGTGATCACATAATTCATATATTTTCAGAATGCTGCCACTTCAAGTAAAGTACAGCCAGAAGGCCCACCAATCTTGGCTTCATTGGGGCTCACACCGAGGAGTGATAAGGTAAAGATTATAGACTTTTTGTCTTATCTTCTACCAATATGGCTGCATTGCTGTTATACAGCGCCACCTAGATAATAATTGAAATTTCTTTATTATATTTTTTATTTTGTGATAGTGAAAGGGTACAGTAGGCCAACAATTAATTTTTTTTATTTTTATTGGTTTGTTGTGAAGTGTGAGCATGGGAATAGTTCAATTTAATTAATTTCGTCCACAGAAATATGTAGATCCTCGAATGGACAGGCAACGGGTCCATGCAATATTAGACATGGTTCAAGATGATGAAATGATTAATAGCCTACAAAATACTGAAGAGTCAGATGTACTGCATCATTCAGAACATGACTCGGAATCGGAGGCAGATCTTGTGTCTGATGCGGAAGACTTAGATTATTCAGACTCTAAAAATGAATATATTTCTAAGAACAAAAAATTTTTTTCTACAAACCCTAATATAGCGCCAGTTTCGACTTTAACTCAAATCAAGGAGGCCGTGAAACGTAGGAAACCTGTTCATTCACTAAGTGCATGGCAAATGCTGTTATCTGATGACCTGTTAAATATTATTGTCAATTCCACAAATGATAATATCTCTCAAAATGAAAATGATGGCCCTGCCACTACCCTTACGGAAATAAAAACACTTATTGGTATTCTGTATTTGCATGGCATAATGAGGCCAACACATCCAAAATGCGCTGACCTTTGGCATAATGATTATGGAATTATCTGCATCAAAAATGCAATGGAATATGACAGATTTCGGTTTCTTTTAGAAAACTTAAGCTTTTTTAATAAGAGAGATGAGGATTCAGTTTTACAATTTGATATCATGAAACGAATTCGGAAATTTTTTGAGATGTTTGCAATGAATTGCCGGACATCATATGATATTGGAAATGTTGTAGCTGTTGATGAGATTGTTTTGCCAATTCCTGGGCCTTGTCCTTTTAGATATGACATTAAGAACAAGACTATACAAATGGGCATAAAGATGGTTTTGCTTGTTGATGCTTCGAATATGTATGTGAGTAACATGGATGTGATTACAGATCCCAATATTGGAGCTGAGTACATAGTAAAAAAAATAGTTGAACATTTATCGGGCTCTGGAAAGATCATCATTATGGATAGCTGGTACACATCAATACCACTTATTGAAAAACTTAAAAATGAAAACCATTTATTCAGTATTGCAGCTCTTAAACCAACTGATGAATCAATTCCAGTATCATTTCTTTCAAAATCTAGAAAAATTAATTCTTTGATGACAGGATTTATGGACAATGGTATTACCATCACCTCATACATTAATACAGAATCAAAGGCTGTCAATGTTTTAACAAATGACCCTAGATATTACAAGAAAGCGGCGGCGGCGGCGTACCATACCTCAGCCGTCGCAACCTATGAAAAGAATCAATCAATAGTTGAAGTTATTGACATTCTCATGCATTACTATACAACAATGCAAAACACGAATGACTGGACTTTATCCTTGTTCTTTACTTTACTCAACATTGCGTCTGTCAATGCTCAAGTTATATGTTTATCGCAGGCTACGACTGGGGTAGTTCAGAGGCGCTTTTTTTTGAAAGATTTGGCTATCCGTCTTTTAAGCAATGAACAGAATAGACATAGTCTTTTTACGAAAGTCGCCACGAGGTCAATAAAAAAACCACGTGTATCGGCCACGCAATGTCTTATACCTAATTCAAGGTCTCGAAGAAAATGTCCTCACTGCTGGCAGAATAGAGTAGACAGGAAAACGAGGCAAAATTGCCAAAAATGCGGCTTGGCAACATGCAAAGAACACGCTGTCTTGATTTGTGTTTTGTGTACTTAAAGTTACAAAATACTAAGCTTTTTGTTATTGTGCAATTTATTTTAGTTTGAATTTGAAATAATTATGTTCACTATTTTGTTTAGAAATTAAATTCACAATAAGTTGTTGGACTATAATGTTTCTCTGTACAATTTTTCTACATATAATATTGTTCATGTATGTTATGAAATAACAATTTTGTTAAGTAGTAAATAGAATAACTGTCTTTGATTATCTTTACAAAATCTGAGAAGTAGTTCAGTAGTGGAGTCTTCTCGAAACTGGGGACACAATTTTGACTTATATAATCATATACTTGATTTCCTCCTTAAGTGCACAAAAAAATTTAAATATGAAATTCCATACACAGTGTCATGCCCCGTAGCCACGCCTCCCTATTTTTTTTATTATGATATTACCTACTAAAGTATGGCTGACGTACATAACAAAAAATACATACATGATTTACACGTATTTTTTGTGAATGACTACAAATAGTTAAAAAAAACGAGACTGAAGGCGAATAAAAATTAATATGAAGAAGTTTCGTTTGACAATTGAAATTTAGCAGAATTAACTTACATTTCGCCTATTATATGTACATAATACATGGCGTTTGTACACTGACTAAATTCGGAAAAATAGCTAAAATTGCATCTACAATTATTAATAATTGGTGGCGTGGCTACAGAGAATTCTTCGTAGCAACGCCACCTTTATAGTTTTTGTCTTTTGTACTAATAGTAGTACATTCACAAAAAATACATGTGCATCATATACGTCAGCCGTACATTACAGTGGGCTGCAGTATAGCGTGGCTACAAACCATGACACCAAACACCACTTAATTGACGAATAAGGAACATTGACTGGCAAAAAATAACCTGTCAGGTAATTAATACAATGAAATGTTTTTGTTTCTATTCTGTTTTCTCTTTCGTTTATAAACAAAGTCATATTCTATCTTTTAAAAATACTTTAATATTTTCTTTATTGTCGTTTATAAACTTCCAGGGCGCGGAGAGTGAGAAAGATGAAGACGATGAGGAAGATGAAGAAGAAGAGGAAATGAACGAGCCTGCTCAAATCTTCGCGAAGGTTCCCAACATGCCTGAAGTTTCCATCACCGTGATGCGGCCTACGGGAGAAACCCTGCAGTCTCGACAAGGCATCCAGCAGCTAGCATCCAAAGATTGTTTGGTTTGTGGACGCTCCTATAGATATTCCCATAATGCTAGACGGCACGAGCTAACTGCTCATAGCTTTGACAGATACACCAACAAAGTAACAACGAACAAAAAGTCCCATTCGCAAATGCAACCAAAACTGAGACCTAACCCTTTCAATCCTAAAGCTCGGTTGATGCCAAACCCCATCAGTCACAAAATGCAACTTATTCCAAAAGGCATATCTGCTAAAATTATGCCTCAAAAAATTGTAGCGCCACCAAAACCTATACCTATAAAGCCATCAAAGGGACCGCAGAACAATCTGCCTTATCCACTTCGCATTAAGGCTCTTAAAGATCTACAAATTAAGAAAAAAGAGCCACAAATTTTGAAAACTTTGCTAACTACAAAACCTGAAGTCTTAGTATCTGAACCTGAAATTTTGAACTCTGCTCCAGAAAGCCCAGAAACTTTGATTTCTGAACCAGAGATAGCTTCATTCCAAGTTGAAACTATACTGTCTGAACCAGATGGATACGATCAGAACAATGGAGATGAGATGGACGGAGAAGACCTTGACAATCAAAATCCAGCTTATGACACAGTAGATATGGAGTCTGACAATGAAATAGAGATTGCTCAACAAAAGGACGACGTTCATCAATATGCTAATGATCATGATATGGAAGAAGAAAACGCTGATAACGATGGTGAGAATAACGTTGACGACAGTCATGAAAATCCGCAAGACGATGACAAGGAAGGTCAAGTTGACGGTGTTGAAGCTAAAACTGAAGAAGATAACAAAGTTGACGAATATGCCAATGAAGGTGACCACGACAGTCATGAGAATCAAGAAGAAAATGAGGATGAAGGAGACGAAGAGCTACCGCCAATGGAAATAGCGCCTGTGGTCGAAATTAATGAAGATATGCACAACACCAATTCATACAACAGCGAGCCGAATGAAGAGGAGGAAGAAGAACTTGAAGATACAGCAGACAATAACGATACTGTAGATAGTGTAGAACAAAAGGAACTCGATCCTAACAAGCTGTATGTAACGAAAACCCAAAGAGATTTCATATTAAAATATAGGGACATAATTGAACAGATAAATACAAAATGTTGTTTGTGTTGCAAGAGAGAACATCCTCGCAGAAAAGCCGTAATTCAGCACTTGCAAAAGAATGGACATAAAGTACCCAAACACACTTGTTACAACTGTGTTGTAACTTTCACTCATATTGGGGCTCTACTTAGCCACATGAGATCCAATACTTGCACAGATTTGTGGAAAATCATTTATAACGAAGGAGGCATTACTGATGACGTGGTAATTGATGATCCCAAAAAAGTTCAGTACAAAGATATATTCAATGCCAGATCTTATGCTTGTAAGCTGTGTCCAGCTAAGTTTCAATTGAAACAGTTTATAATGAAACATGTATTGGATGTTCATGAAGATGGCCAGTCTATGGTGCCTCTTTCATGTGTGCATTGTGGAAGTAGATTCAAAGACAGACAGACGTGGAAGAAACACATACGTAATGGCGAATGCACGGTGTATATCGCTTGTGATCTTTGCTCTGAAAAGTTCATTAATATGCAAGATTTTAATGATCATGCTTTGGCTACTCATGCCGGAAGCTTTGAAGCAAACAATCAAAGTAAGTGCGTTGACGGACGACCAACAGATTGCCCATTATGTGACAAGAAACTTAACTCATATCAACACCTGATAAAACATTTGAAGTTCGCTCATAATGAAGATAAACCTCACTTTTGTAGGCATTGTGATGCAAAGTTCGAAGCTACGGCAGATCTTGACCAGCACATTTACACTGAGCATTCTGATAAATCTCTGGGTAACCGGAGTATGGAGCCCGACATGTCACTGGTGAAAGAGGAAGCAGAAGAATATCATTACTCATGCACTGAATGTAATGCCATTTTTGAAACTGTTGACGCTTGGACTGATCACCAAGTAGCTGAACATAATCAAGTAGCACATCATTGCGACCAGTGCGAAAAGAAGTTCTTGAGACCATCTGAACTTGCTGAACATAAAAATACACATCTTCGTGTCAAGTTTTATCCATGCAGTGTCTGTGCTAATTCTTACAGTACACCACAAAAATTGTCAGACCATGTGCAACAAGCACATCCTGGCGCAGGAGCTTATACGCCTGCCGAATCTGAATTTTATTGTGACATTTGCATCAGGTCATTCAAGAGTCGCCAAGCATATTCCAACCACATGCGTATTCATGCCAAAGTACCCACCACCAACAGAAAGCCGGGAGAGCCAAAAAGTTTCGCTCCTCAAATTATTGGAAAGCCAATCAAACAGTTTAATATTGCACAGCAAGGTGTTGTTTTCAAGCCAAATTGTAATGTTCCTAATGCTCCGTACTCATGTGATATTTGCGGTAAAGGGTTCATGCATAAGAAGAACATATGGAAGCACAAAAAGGTGCTACATGCTGATCTTCTTAACGACCGGAATGACAGCGAGGACAATACCATGCACGCTTCAACCGAGGAAGATGAATATACTATTGATGAGAATGGTACTGGACTATCGACCCCTCAGTTTAATAGCTTCAATTTCACCCACTTTGCCAACAGTGCGCAACAGCAATCTCAGGCAGAAGTATACACTTGCGACATTTGCTATCAGCGATTTTCATTTAGAGACAGCTTGAGAAAGCATAAGCGTGCCAAACATGGTAGCGTAAATCCCATTGCGGGTAGTAGCTCTGAAACTCAATCAACACCTGTTAGCGAAGGCTCCAGGTCCAGTTGCACAATCTGTAAGATTACTTTTTCAGACAAAAAGTCGTATTATCGTCATAGGAAGAATGTGCATAAAACCTCGACACAGATGTGTAAAATATGCGGCAAACCATTGAACTCTACGTTAGAGTTGTATGAACATCTGAAAGCTGCTCACGCGAGAGAGTTACTAGGCTATAACGCTAACCAAGGTTCCAGTAAGTCTCAAGACATGACACAAGAATTAGAAATTGAATATGATGGCGATCAGGATACTGTGGACCCCAACGTGGACTACCAAGCGCGTTACCCGTGTGACACTTGCGGCAAACAGTTCGTTGGATTACTGGCTTTACAAAATCACCAATGTATAAGTCCACCCACCCAGCCGCAAACGTTTGATTGCGAAATTTGCCACAAGAGCTATACATCTATTGCTGCGCTAAAGAGTCACCGCGGTTGGCACTTACGATCGCCAGACGGTAAAGCGGCTGCCAATAATTCCGGACTATGGATGCCCCAGCACAAAGTGACAAGTAAGGTCAGTAAACATGAGGTAGTTGACCAAGCTAAACTGCCCCGTATGACTCAATCTGCTCCAGCTACGAGCGTTATTGCCAAGAGGAGATTGCCTCCAGAAGTTGAAGTTACTGTCGTAAATCCGAACAAAAAGATGCGTTCTGACGATTCGGTTGAGATGGATCAACATAATAATACGTCGTCAAGTGGCGTGGACGATAGATATTGTACGATTTGTGATAAGGAGTTCACTAAACGAGCTGCTTATCAGCGCCATATGGATGAGGTGCATCAGCCTAATTCCGTATTTTGCCCAGTTTGTGACAAAAGTTTTACACGTAAATCAACTTTACTCGTGCACATGAAAAAACATTACGAGGGTGGCGAAGGAAGCTCATCTACAGTCGGCCAAGCAGATGATGAGGCTCTTGCTTGTGACCTCTGTGGAGCTCAGTACGACAATGCACAAGCTTTGAGAGCTCACCGTATAAGGCACCACGGAGAGGAGGAGTCTGATCACGACTCTGAGGAAGATGGCAGTGGCGGCAATGCCACCCAGCCGGGAGAATTCACTTGCGCCCAGTGCGGTGACGGCGTAGCCACTCCTCGTGATTTGATCGCCCACCGCACAATGCATGCTACTCCCACCAAGTATTTCTGTAACATTTGCAAAGTCTACTTCGCGAGAGCTCTAGATTTGTCTTCCCACACAAGAGCAAGGCATAGTGAGGGCGAAAAGAGTGCCACTTACCCTTGTGCGATGTGCGACCGATTCTATATGAATAAGAAGAGTTTGCAGCGGCACATTGAAATGGCTCATTGATCTTTCCCTCACACGTAAGTTACTCTCCAAGCCCTATATTTACGATTTCAATGTGAGTTGCAAACTTTCTATTTGTAGAACTTTCGGCTTGACCGATTGCTAAAATACAAGTTCCATTGTAGTGGGATTTATTAGACTTATAAATAATATTGTGTTGGTCTTAATAAGATATTATTTAATATTATTTTGTCATTCCTTTATTGTACTTTTGTGGATTTGCTATCGATATAAAACACGTCTTTATTTTCTTGGTTTAATGCTTGTCATTTTAAGTATTTGCTCATTTTAATGTTATTTATTACTATAGTGCTACTTTTAATTTAATGTCCTTTGTGATGAGGACTGTTACCTCGGTAACAGTTGTGTGGGATTCACATTTGGGCCCCTTAGACATTTAGGTATTTTTTATAATTACAAAAATAATTGTAATTTTAATTACTCGTAAATTAGGCGAAGTGATTTATGCATTTCTTTGTATTTTAATATTGGAATCATGGGCCAAAATTTTAATGATGTAGTCAAATGAAAATCAGTCAACCGGGTGTTAACTTTTATCTATAAGTTATCAGTTGTATTTTCAAAATTGTGAAGTATATTGAAATCGATATTTTTATGGGAATAGTGTGAAATTGGACAATTTAATAATTTACTGTTACTGATTAGTTTTAAATACATAATTGTAAATAATATAATAGGGTATTTTTATGATTTGAGGGCGAAATGAGTTATTATTTGGACTTCTACACGAAACAATCGTCTAAGTTTTAGTAAAATGTACTGATTATTTTAATAATTTCAAATGTATAATTTCTACAAAGTGCTTACCACTAAAGGGCATATCTCCTCATCTATGGTTAAAGGTTTACAATACACCTAAAATATGTAAAACATACTTTTAGGGATTAAGTATTATGGCCTACTGTCTTGAGGTTAAGATTCCTTGTACATTAAGAGTTCGACTTCTTATTGTAGGATAATTTACTGTACAAACCTTTGTACTTTTGCATGTATTCTAACAGTTCTGTTATTCCTATACCCACCATTTACAACGTATAAAAACGTAGTAGGTGCCAAATATTCATCTATCTATAAATGCTATTTTAGGGAAAATAAAATGTATATTTATCGTAATATTAACATTGTACAAATGTATATTTGCACAGTTGAATTCAAATGCTCCTGCTTTGAAACAAAAAAGAACATTAATGTATTACATAGTCTGCCTTTAGTCGACATTTACTCTGTAGTGTAACAAAGTTCTTTACACTATTAATTGAAAATATTTATGAAGCTTTGAGGCCATTTTCGTTATTTATTTTCGAATAATACGGCGCTTCATCTTTTTTATGGTTTGTTTTTAGTTGACTAATGGCATAAGGCGAAAAACAGAACGGTAGCAATTATTTCCGGCTCAATGTTGCCGTTAAAACATAGTTTCTACTCATTAATTGTCAAGAGTTTGACAGACAACAATAGAAACTGCTAAACGGCAATACTGAATCGGAAAGACAATATCTTTAAATAGTTTGCTCTGATGACTGAGGAGCAGAAGGTAAATAATAAACAAATAAATAAATAAATAAATATTAGACAACATCACATACGTTGCTCTGATCCCATAGTAGCTAAAGCACTTGTGTTATGGAAATCGGAAATAACGACGGTACCACAAACATTCGGATCCGAGACAATATATTGAAAAGTTAGTTTCTACACTGACCCGGCCGGGAATCGAATCTGGGACCTCAGAGATCGCGAACCTATAAAAATTGGTGTGCTAGCCACTCGACCACGGAGGCCGTCAAAAGAAGAGTCTTAGGCATGTAACGCATTGGACAGCAGATGTCCTAGCCAAAGAGAGGCTAAATGTCTGTTCTAGCCATATTTAGCAGAATGTATTGTATGTATCACAAATTCAAAGTACACTTTGCAAATGTACTTAGTAGTTTGTAGTTCTACTATACTTAGTCGAACAGTATCTACTGTTAAGGTTCTTCTAGGTTTAACTACTAGCTTAGTACTGGAATTACTAACTACTACTCTACAATTACGTCTGTTTTACTTTTGCAAAATGTAGTTTGAACCTAACACTGCTCCAGCCTTATTTTATTATGTTAAAATTTTCCTCATTTTCAGTTGCAGCTCCTTACAATTAACTTACTATTTATTTGATCTATAATCTTCGAGCCCGCAACCGTAAATGTGGAAATATCCTTAGTCATAATATTTAAAATTCTAATAATTTCTACCTTTTAGATAATACGTAATTTACTATTAAGGTTACAGTTACAGTGCTAACGTTCATGCAATTTTTTTTCTATACTTTTGTTTTTTTAGGAATAACTGACTGTATCCTAAAATATAATATTGTCAATTCTCATTATAAATAGTTGTACGATGAGGTGTTTTGTGTTCGTTCACACGTGCTGATATTTTGTCAGGCTGTTTTAACGTACCTAATACGAGCAGCATGTAGTTAATATACGCGACTGGTAGTGATTCTTATACTGACAACCTTAAGTACCGGTGATACGCGCCCAGGTCCTTTATTCTGCTGCGTGCTGCACGTTTGCGAAGAAGGTAATGACAATAAATCGCTGTGTGGAAGAACTCGTGAGCAGTAGACATGGTTCATAAAAGCTCATCACTGTCAACGATTTATATCTTTACTGCCAATGATTTTAACTGTAGCTATATTTGTTTTTAATTTTATGATGGCTAGCATTTCTCCTGTTTTTAGTTAATCAATTTTGCCTTTTAGTGTGGGTTTGAAGTGTGATTTTTATGAACCGTGTTGTTTTTCTTTGTATCTTTGCAGATATTGTCCATAGATGGGGTTTACTTTTGTCATCTTTGTGGTTTGATGAATAAAATAAAGTGACTTAATAATAGATGTTTGTTTTTTTTAACTCTCACCCATGTACCCATCCTAGTATTGAACATTATTGATTTTTTTTTATATACTTATTTTCAATATATGTATGTATATATAATAGATATAATGGGTTAAGTACAAAGATAATAAAATTTGAATCTGAATTAATTTCACCGATTTTAAGTCACATTTCACATAAGTATAGAATAAGGGGTATTTCCATCTAAACTAAAAACAACCATTATTAAACCAATTCATATAAAAGACGAACCTAATAATATGAAAATCTATAGACCTGTAGCGTTAACACCTGTATTCTCAAAGGTTATTGAAAAGGTAATTTCTAAAAGTATTTATGACTACTTTGAAACAAATAATATATTTTGTAAGGAACAAAAAGGATTTCGTAAGAATAAATCTCGCAATATATGAATTTTTTAACATTATTTACAGAAGAATGGACAAAAGAAAACCTGTAATGGCACTGTACATGGACATGTCAAAAGCTTTTTTGACTATGTGGATCATGATATATTAATGCAAAAATTAGGAATTTGTGGTATACGCGGAAACACTCAAAACTTATTAAAATCATATCTGAGTGACAGAACACAAATAACACAAATTAGTCGAATTTCTTTCAACTACAAAAACAGAAATCATTTACGAATCTTCTAGACTAGTAAAATATAGGGTTCCACAAGGTAGTGTTCTATGTCCATTGCTGTTTATTATTTATATTAATGACATGCCTAAATCAATTGCAAATCACATAACTATTCGCTAATGACTACTATTTTATTTGAAAATGAAACTGAAATAAAAGAATCCCTAATAAATGTAATGACATGGCATAAATTTAATAATTTATTAATAAATCTTGACAAAACGACAATTATGAATTTCAAGCAAAGGGGCAATAAATGTTTGATAAACAAAGTAACTTATAACTCTCGTGTTATCGGCGAAACATCGGGAACCACATTCCTTGGATTTCACATTGATAGGAAAATGCAATGGGAAGAACAACTTCAAATAATATGTAACAAGCTATCGAAACAATCATACGCTCTCCTTAAATTAGACAATTTTAAAAGGTGTAAAGTTTTTAAAGGTGGTAAAAAAAAACGCTTTACTTGTAGTTTACCACAGCTATGTAGCTGCAACACTCAGATATGGTATCTTATTTTGGGGTTAATAGTAGCAACATAATCGAAGTTTTTCGAACTCAAAAGAGGTGTATAAGGGCAATCTGTGGACTGAAGCAGAAACTATTTTCGAGAACTAAAAATGTTGACCTTGCCTTCATTGTATATCTATTATACAGCGTTATTTTTGCGACGACACCACCCTTAACTTTTTCCTATAGTTACAAGAGCACGACGTCCTAACCAACTACGCAAAATAAATTGTAAAACGTCACTATTTGAGAAGAGTATAATTGCAATGGCACTAAAAATCTATAATAAATTGCGAGAAATCAACGATTTTCATCACTTGAAGAGTGAAAAATATGTCTTAGATATTGTCACGGAGGAGTGGCATAAATGTTTTCAAAATTAGTTCATTCGTATGAAAAAGTGCATTAACGCTAACTGAGAATATTTTGAGAAACTGTAAATTCGTTTCTGACCATTTATAGTATTTTTTTTCTTATTCATTCCGGAAACCTATAGTGCGCCACATGTACTTGTTTCATATTTAAAAATATCTTTTCACAATTATTACATATAAAGAATAAAGTTGGGTATACCAAAACGAACTCGGGACTACTCGTTTGCTACCAGAGATGTTATTGAATAAGCCGCACGCACAGCCGTCATCTGCGTTAAATACATTTGTAGTTACATTGACCTCTCTTTTGGCGCGAAGTGCGCCACGTACCTATATTTTCCTTGTACTTAGTTATCATATTCAACGGTCACAGGGAAACTAGCGTTTCTTCAAACTCGGAATAAGTATAAGTCGGTCATTTGAAGCCATTTTGAAGCTTTGCTGTTACTCTGCTCTTTGGTTATGACCATAGACAGTAAGACTAAATGTGTATGCAAAAGACGTCATTCGTATCATTTTGTTAATGCTATATTTCAATAATATCTATCTTTTTAGCACATTGTTACAGCGCTCTGAGCTGTCACAAGGTCTATAATTGAGGGTATCAGCGCAAAAGTGGTAGGGGAACGTGGGGTATTGGGAGCCGCGGGTAATGTGAGCGGTGTTAAACTGGACTTTCCCAATGCTCGTATTTGTGCAAACGGCACTCCTATATCTTCGTTAACGTTCGACAAGATTCGAGTCCAGTGGATGCCCCCGTAGAACCCCGCGTTTAGTCGTATGAGAGGGTTGTGTGTTTTTCGCTACGCACTTATAAAATTTGCTAAATTTCATCATCCCAGGTAGGCATTAAAATGCATAGATACTACATTGTGTTTACACTAGCTATGTCACCATATCTATCAAATTTTAGAAGTTATGCTTGAAATCACAATAAAAACAGAAATGTTTTTACTGTTTTATTCCTTTTTCAATTCGATGTTACGCGGGTAATGAGAGCTATTTGGCTCTCCTTACCCCATTGCAATATTCACTGGATATTTCTTTAACACTTTCTTGTTTATTTTCATTACTTTTTAACTTATATATATATTTTATTACATTAATTTTTTTTCAGACTGATTATATATAATGGCTCCCATTTGACATACGGGATTCTTACCGGCTCCCATTTCACGAAATGTGGGGTAATGAGAGCGAATGACATGTTTTAGTTTTTTCTTTTTTAACCAAATATTTTATTTTAGTTTCACATTTTTTCTGTGATTATCTAGTACCCAGATATGTGAAGCGTACGTTCATAACTAATAAAAGTTTAAAATTACCTAAATTATGACTTTTATTGTCAATTTTCCTTAGTAGGCTCCCATTCCCCCACGTTCCCCTACACCACATTTTTTTTGCAATATTACGTTAAATGTTGCTAAAGTACATATTATTGTTTTTATGATGTTTAACATAAATTTATTATTTTATATAGTATTTTAATATAATTAATATTAAACTGTTAAAATTATTTACACACGAAAATGGCATCCAAATATAAATAATTACGTATGTTGATGAAAAAAAAATAATGTTACACCACTTTTGCGCTGATTGCCTCAATTTAGCATTCATTTATTTTACCTGGTTGCTAATAAGAACATTCATGGTAGGTATAGGTAGGTAAGCTTTAGGCTTTTTGGTGAAGTAGACTATGGTTAGTTAAGAGGGCTGACAGGTGATATTTATACAATATGTAGAAATGATTAATAAGTACTCGTATAATTAGCATAGTGATAATCGGATAATTTTACAAACTATAAAGCTATTCTAGATCTGTAAAGACCTAGAATAGCATCATCCTAAGTCTGTGATATAGCACTTCTTTAATCATTATTTGTTGAATGTTTTTTTTTCACATTTGGTGGGCTCGATTTCCAGGTATATAAGTAGATAGGTAGTATATTGTAAGTAAAAGATAAACTGCACATGATAGATTGCACAAAACATTTTAATATAAACTTAAAAAGTCGTACAACAATATGAAAAATTATTATTGACTAATTATATTCGCGGACATGGAGAACCGCTTTTACTATATTATTATGCAAATATTATATTATCTTTAACACTTCCATCGAATATATCTTACAAAAGGAAAAAAATAAAAAGTATCTTTATAATAATAAAAAATCTCATTACACTAATTTATTTAAACTTACATCATAGATTTTATCTACAAAATACTGTAGCAGTTTGGCCAGTTTTTCAATCGAGGACCACAAATATACACATTACATAATTAATCAATAGGGTATTCATAAAGTACAGGTAATGAAATCATACAACTAGACTTAATTCTAAATCAAAATACAAAAATAGTAAAAAATAGTTGCACATTTCCATATTTGCAACTTGTCATTGTTGTGCATCGAATACTAGTTAACAGTGACTGTCCACACGAGAGCCACAAGCCAGGCGCCTGCGCAGCGCACAGTGCTTTACAAAGGACAACAACAAGCTGCGTCTACCCGCATACCGCTACCCACTACCTAGGAACACTACAATTTCCTCCATTGAAAAACTGAGTCCAATCTGCTAAGTGAAATATAAAAAAGATAAATAACACATAGTATTTTCCATGAATTTGCATGCACCCGTTATTTTATGAATTGAGAAATATTTTTTCTATCTTTTATTCATATTCATGTCTTTTATAACAATATTATATAAAGTATACAATACAGACTAAGACCGGCCTCCGCGATGCAGTTGGCCAGTAATGTACACAAGGACCTAATATCTTCTTAAAAAAATACTGTTAGATTGAAAGTAGCTAATCCTATTAATATATCATTATGTATATTATAAGGGTACAATTACAATCGTACGAGTGATGATTACACTAGGTGAGATCTCCGACGCCTTCGGGCGGCCCGCCGCGCCGTCCGACGCCGTCCGAACGGATATGCAAACTTTTATTACATACGAGTACACAGTAATACATACCAGTACACTATAGTAAGTATGAATTCAATAAGTATTAAAAATACGTAATTTCTCTATTGGCCTTTCGTTCCCACGTGAAAAATTAGATAATTATCGCGTACGAATATATATTATGTATTAATATTTAAATATCAGTATATTTCTTAGATCGGAGGACGTATATGTATACAGGCTCGCTCTAGAAGGTACGTCGTCGTAAGCGCACGCGGCCTCTCGGCCTCTCGTTCCCTTACACCCTACGAATATATCGATACCGAACGAAGACATCAAAAACGACTCGGCATTATAATTATACGAAAATAAATAGCCGGCGAGTCGCGCGGCCGATTATTGCTCCTATCGATAAATTTACACATCGACGTAACGAACGAGAATACAAAAAGTTATGGAAAATCGTACGGATATCACAAGCGGCGGGCGGCGCGGGACGCCCCCGCGGAAAATAAAAAAATAAATCGCGGCGCGCGTCTCTCTCGTAAAAAAGTAAAGACTCTATGAGCGGGTCGCGCGGGGCGGCTAGCGCGCGGGCGCGGCTCAGTTGGCGAGGAGCAGGTGCGCGGGCGCTGGCGGGTACGGGGGCGCAGAGGCAGGAGCGGGCTCGCGTCGACCTACAAAGTATGCGGCTGGGTCGGCAGCTGGAGACAACGCTCGCGACGCCAGCTGCTGCTGCACTGCACGCTGCTTTATGTAGTTACTGAACTCGGTGGGAGACATGCGGTTGGCGCGCTTGCTGCTCGTCTTCAGCTTGGTGCTGCCGAATTTGGTTTGCGCGAATGTGGCAGTGGTAAATGTAAGCGGCTGTGCGCGGAATGGCGGCGCGGGGGAAAAGGCGGCAGGCGCGGGCGGCGACGGGGCGGCTGCAGGCTCCACCGGCCGGAAGCACTGGGCCTCAGGATTGAACGCGCGGGTCACCTACAAAGCAAATAACAACTTATTACACATAGTAAATATGACGATTTTGACGACTACAAATTTGATCAATTTCAAAGACTTAGACATGTGCCGATCTTAACTGAAGACGATTTGTGGTTAAATTCTGAAAGGCTTGCTTTACTTACTTCTCGGTCAGTCCGCTCATCGGCGGCACGCTCATCGCTGCTGAAGAGCACCTTCACCGCTCCTTTCTCCCCGATGCGGTATGATACTTCACCTACAATACAAAAACAGTGCTTTATAGTCACAAACAATAAAAAGATCGTAGTAGTTTACAGGTATAGAATTTAAGGGTCACGTTCAGTATCGACCTTGTCAGTCAGTCACGTCAGATTGCAATCATCGGAAAACACTAAAGAATGTTTTACTTTTATCTCTAAAATTTTTGAGCGTGTTCGAATTATCTTTATACTCAAATTACAATCTTATTGTAACGACAAGTTGGTCTTACCTGGATCAACCCATACAGCGAGATCCCTTGGTAGGTGTTCCAACACATCTCGGACAGGAACGCCTGACTCCCGCGCCGCGCGCTCCAGAACAGGATCCAAAGGACCCCCGGTCTTGAGGCAGCGGAAAGCCGAACCGCGGCATGGTCGGTCCGGGTACCAATGCCCCCGGAACTTGTCTTTCAAGGCCTTCTCCAACTCCTCACCGAAAATGTTCACTCGCCGCCTCGGCAGCTTGTTGTACAGGTACGATATGACGAAGTTTAGGGCCACTTGCACTTCAATATGCATTTTGGTATCACTGTGGACAAAAGAAAAAATATTACCTACAATTTCCTTGGCAAATACATATGTAATGCTCTGGTTTGGGCTGGTTGTATAAAAATTCATGGCACTTTCTTGTTGGCTACAAAGGGAATTGACGCGACCTATTTAATTTTAAAACAAAAGAAGCCAACTTTTCGGTAGGTACTTGGCACTCCTAGGAGCATTACTAACTTTCTTTTTACAACGTTTTTACTTGCTATACTCTGTTGGCAAACTTAACAATGTGATGTATATATATATATATATGCACACACACACACATAAGTATATATATACACATATATATAAGTGTATCTACATAGTTACAGATACCTTCCTTTATTTACACGTAAGTTAAGCGAGACCATGACCATAAAACAATAATAAATTCCTGCCATTACATTGCAAATTAAATAACTAGCTAGCTATTACAGAAATTGTTTCCGACGTTACTTATTGCGTTTTGTGCTGAAAATAGTTGAAAATCAATTTAGTTTCTTAGTAATCGCGACGAATCGATGAAATTGAATCGATATCGACGTGTTTCTAGGAATAGGTTGTCGCATGGCGATGTGCAAATTGAATATTTAAATTGTGATTACTTCGTCGGAAGTTTCCTTTTTCCAATCGAGCCTTTTAAATATTCATAGGCAACCCCTTGGATCGTATAATGTAGGCCGTTGGTAGAGCCACATCGTTGACGAGATAAATGTTTAATATGTAGGTAATTGTAAATAAAATCGCTTTGCAAGCGTGCACGTTAACATTATCGACGAATTTTTAACATAGTGTATATGCACAAAATGCACAAGGTAAACAACTGGGCATAGTTTTTATTTTTGAAAACAAAACACAGTCTTAAGTCCTTGGCCAAAGTGATTTTGACACGCTACCGACTTTTAAACCGACTTCAAAAAAAGGAGGAGGTTCTCAATGCGATTATTATTTATTTTATTATTATTTTCAACGGTAAGGGTTCTGGTGAAACTATATGCATGTAGGACTTGTCAATTGTAGGTATGTATGTATGGGTTTTTGGGATACAAGGCACTGACTGGTGCTGAAACTGTTATGGGTAGGTGTGTCGTTTCCACCAGGCGCACGACTTCCTCTTCCTGTCAATAGATTGATGTCATAAAAAAATAATTAAAATTATTTTGGTAAGAATGCAAATGCAAGGTATCAAAAGTCAGTGATATCTTTTCTAAAGACAATTGATTATTTGTTATAAATGTTGTAAACCTAATAGGATCCATTTTTTAGAAAATAAACTTAAGTAAGTCATACAATACTATAAATAATCACTTCTGCAGTAGGTTCTTGTTGTTGTCATTTGACCATAAAGAAAGAAAGAAGAAAGAAAACTGTTTATTGCTACAGACACGCATATAAACAAAAAAAAACAGAAATTAATATACAACAAATTAAAAAGAATATTATAACAATTTACATGATATAAGCAGTAATTTGAAATCATGCGTGTTGCGGCTTTACAATCTGCGAGTAATATATATCTGTAGGTTTAACATCAACATTTTGTTTTTTAATTGCGAAAATTCCACACATTGCTGGTATATGTGAGGCGCACTTTAAGTTTCCGGAATTAATAAGAAAAAATTACTATAAATGGTCAGAAATGAATTTATTGTTTTTCAAAATATTCTCAGTTAGCGTTAATGGACTTTTTCATACGATTGAACATATTTATGCCACTCCTCCGTGACCATCTTTGAAACATATTTTTCATACTCTTCGACAGCTTCTTCAGGTGATGAAAATCGTTGACCGCGTAACTGGTTCTTAATTTTTGGAAATAAATAAAAGACACAAGGTGCAATGTCGGGATTGTACGCGGGATGGCTCATAAGGTCAACGTTGTTCACCTTCAAAAATTCATTTGACTTTCTGGCCGTGTGAGAACTGGCATTATCGTGGTGCAAGATGATACAGCGTTTACGGTTATTTTTACGGAGTTTGTCAATAATTTCCGGCAAACAAATGGTCGTGTACCAATCACTATTCACGGCACAACGATTCTCCAAAGCAACAGCAGCCACGTGTCCAGTTTAATTAAAAAAAGAAGCAGTCATCCGCTTAGAGGCACTTCGCGCGCTCGCCACTTTGGTTGGTTTCGGCTCATCTCGAAAGAACTATACGCTCGATTGCTGCTTTGTTTTGGGATCGTAACTATAAATCCACGTTTCATCACCTGTTACTATGTCCCATATCAAATTTGACGCCCCTTCGTTGAATCTGGTAAGCATGGCATTGCACCAAGTGACGCGATCCGTTTTTTGAGCCTCAGTCAAATTGTGTAGATCCACCGAGAGCACAGCTTTTTCACACCCAAATGTTTGTATAGTATTGATTGTATTTAACTCATGCCTATGCCTAAAGATGCCCGAATCTCATGGTATGTCATATGCCTGTCTGTTTTGATCATATGGCGCACAGAATCGATGATTTTGTTATTCACAGCAGTGGACGGGCGGCCATCACGAAATTCGGCACTGAGATTCACAAGGCCGCGTTTGAATTCTGCAAACCAACTATAAATAGTAGTCTTGAATGGTGTTTCGTCGCCAAAAGCAGTTTGAAGCCGAGGGAATCTCCGCTGAACTGTTAAGTTATACTTAAAATCGTAGAAAATCAAACTCGTAGAAAACTTTCACGAGTTAATCCATGGTGATGTACAAATCCAACGTATACAACCAATTTCTAAAATGACATCACAATGTAAAAACAAGTGACAGAGAAACTGTATTCTACAGCCAAAAAGTTCCATTTTCAAATGTTGTAATTACTTTTTAAATATTGTTTATGTAAGTGGCCAGTTCCGGAAACTTATAATGCGCCCTATGTAGTAAGTATAAAAATTGGTATAAGAACCATTCAAATCTACTACAAATAATGTGTCATATAATAGTCCTCTTAAACGCCTATGCAGACAGTACAATGTCTTATCTAAAGATCTCGATGTATTCCACCAGAGCACTAACACATTCGTAAAAATTATAAAGAACCATGACTTTGCCGTATCACGCGAACACCTCACAGAGTGAAATATTTTCTTTTAAACTATATCATTGTTTATAAGACTTAGATAGCCATATATAAATTTTAAATGTTATTTCAATGTTGTGCGCGGTTGTTATTGAGATATACATAAATTTGTTTGTTTTTGTTATAGTGTTATGGTTTTAGGTGTATTGTATAATTTGTATCTTGTAACTGTGCCAAAATAAATAAATAAATAAATAAATAAATACGTAATTTTCATATTTTTATGAGAATACATTTTATGTCGTAAGTATACAAGTTTCAATTCTTGTATGTATGTATTTAGATGTCATATATGTATGTTTTCAGATCAATTAAAATACATTCATGTATTGAAAATAAATAAATTGAAGTTGAAAACTGTCAAACAGCGACTGCCATATTGATTTCGTAAATGGGTTAGCTTATCTGCCATCTTCATTGTTTGTTCTATTTTGTTAAGTTAGGTACTATTGTTCAATATGTATTTTTTTTTAATATGCGAGATGTTAACAAATTCAGGCCCAAATTTAAGATGAAATATTATTAATGATCAGAAGCTATTTGTCCAATAACTTTTCTAAATATTGATAAGAAGTTATAGATTCATATAATGCCACGTAAAAGTTGTTACAACTTTTAGTGCGCGTCGAAAACGTTAAGAAAAATAATACCTACGAATTTAAGCAGGTGTATAGATCAATACCTAACGTGCCCATCAACGGATAAAGTTTTTGAAAATAGCTGAGAAGAATATATGAAAACCTGTCAATATTTCATTTAGAAAGATCCACAATATAAAATACAAACAACGCCCGCCCATATTGGAAAAATACGACAGCTGTCTATAAAAATGTTTTTCTTCTAAGCATGGCCCTAGGCCCACGGCTACGCCAGTGAAGCCGCGAGAATATTTTGCTTTATAACTTTTGCAGAAATTTCAAGTCTTTTGAAATTTATAAGCGGAAATAGACTGAACAAACATCATTAGATATGCCGTTTATTCAAAATATTTCTTCATAAGTCGTCAATCAAGAGATACACATTGTATATTATTATGTTCAAACACTACAAGTAAGCCTTCTAAAACATAATCAATATAGTAAACACTAAATGAATAATGTAGTAAGTACGTCAAAGATCAAGTAGGTTGATTGTGAGCGTTATGTTGATTGTGAGTAGGTAAGGTACATAATATGCCTTTTAATTGTTTCTATTTTGTTTCGTTTGTCTAGGTATTATTAGTCTCTTTTTTGTATCTGTTGTGTTGTGGCGTTGCAATAAATGTTTTTTCTATTATATTCTAATATATTTATTCATACATTAAGCTACTACTTCTATTAGACCCTTCTGACCGAGATTCACAAAATAATGGCTATAGTTTGGCGGACATCCAATGTTAAAGAACCAGTTCCACAAAATATAATACCTCGTATTGTGTCTCAGACGAAAAACTTGGACATATTTATTCAAGTATAACGACTAATACGACGTATAACTTTTGTCCTTATCTTTGTGTAGTCACATTTTCAACATAAAAATAAGAACTTATATTAAATATAAGTTCTTCTTTTCTTCAGTAGGGCTAGCCTTACAGTACGCGACTTGTACGAGAGCGACATAAAGCACGAGATCTCTTTGCGAGAATAGCAGTATCTGTTCTTATGTATAAGTTCTTAGAGATAAAACATGTTGTACATATATAGTAGTCTTTGTACTGTCACGTACATTAATATATTGTATAATAATTGTGATATGTAATAGATGAGTTTGGGTGTAAATTATGATTGCCTTTATTTGTCTTCATGGCACCCGTGATGTAGGGTTTACCTTGTCAACTTATGTCTCAGTGTGATGGGCGCAGTGACAGTACCCCTCAGAGCATACGTGCAATTAAATACATGTTAATATATGTGGCGCGCAAATGACACGCGAATACGTCTTTCGCAGACAGGCGTATTTGCAGCGCATTCGTCAGATCTGTATGCGGCCTAAAGCTTTGAGTGACACTGCAACTGTTATGGACTGGTGTGTCGCTTACTACCAGACGTACGACTTGTTCGTCCCGTCACTTGGTATCGTAAAAGAAAATATTTTGTAAAGATTACCCTACTAACATTTCCTCCGAAAATCGAATTTGATTTACGTATATATTTATGTAAGATACCTACATACTACCTAATGTATAAATGAAAAATAAATAAGTGTGTAACTACTTAAAATAAATGAAAGGGTCTAGTAAACCTTTAGAAGAACCCTTGACCGGTCCTCGATAAGTTTGTTTGTTTAGCAGCGCTTTTGTTGTCAGAAGTTTCGGAGGAAATCGACTATTTCGTATCCCAAAGGGATAGGAAAGTATTTATTGTAACAGCGGTTTGAAGAATTAAGTTTTTTTAAAGCTATTATGTGTATACTTGTAGATACCTTTACAACAAGCCGCTCGACCAACGCTCCCAAGTACCTATATATTTGGTACTATTTCTCTGTTTTTTGTGTAAGTAAGTGAAAGGCGTAACGTAAATACGTTTACGTTTGCAATAGAAAACCGGATCAGATTGATAAAATATTCCATACATTTAGATTGGAGTTACACGTAAATAGAAAAACAACGATATCAAAATAAAGGCACGAAACGTACATAATACAATAAGGCGGAGCATCCAGGCACATTTTCCAGGTAAATGGTTCCCACCATTATATCTCGAACAAAGCTACCCTTGTCACGAGGAAGGCCGCGATGAGAAATGGCGGCCTATATGTGTGGTACAAGATAAAAGAGGATAACCAAATGTCTTTGAAATGTCTTTGTTTTTACAACAGCATATTTATA
>NW_020654810.1:17362660-17484780 GCF_003589595.1 Hyposmocoma kahamanoa
AAAATAAACAATTTAGATTTTCAGTACAAATCGGCAATTTCATACTTGAACCCCTATTATTTAAGATGTAGTTTTAAAATATTTTTTATTAGTTTATCTTGTTTTTAATAGTTACTTTTCAATAATAAAATTTAATTAATTGTAGCTATTTATATTATTTAAGTTATGGTTTATTTTTAGTTATTTTTTTTAATTTCATTGAATTAACTTGTTTATATTTTTCTGTGGTGTCCACATTTGCATGCCGTGGCGACCTATAATTGAGGTAGAACTCGGTATAAGTCTCTGTGTTACTGTTTCAACTTTGTTCTATTTAATTCATGTCTTGTTGGTTGTTTTAAAAATAAATTAATAAGTATTATAGGGGCTGTAGTATAACTTTACAAGGACTTTTAGAAAACTTAACATTTTAACCCTATTATCTATTTATTTTGAAAACTTGCAAATTTATGAGAAATGAGCCCCGACATCATCCAACAAGATTTGGAAATAGTCCCATAGTACTCATATCAAAATTAGAGTTGCAAAAATCCAGCCCATAAGCATATAAAACAAGAAAAAACTTGAAAAGACTTACTAATAAAAGCTACTCTACACTACAACAACTAATTTTCTAGCATTTAAATTATACCTAGTATCTTATTTAGTAGCAGTAGAGCCCCTTGTGATTGAGTTCGTCCAGGGAAGTACATCGTACCTACTTCTGCCGCCAAAGGGATTGCCCCTCCGAAATTCATATATATAGGTATATAAGTTTGCCGCATTCGTGAATTTCGTTTTCCGTAAAGATTGACTGGTAGAGAATGCTTTTTGCATTAAGTCCGCCTTTTGTGCCATTTTGTGTTGTGGTCAATAAAGTTTAATAAATAAATATATAATATACAACCGCGAATGCAAGACATGAATTTCAGGAACTGATTTTTATCTCAAAAACTCACACGTAGACACCGCACAACGCAAGACAACACACGTCAGACACCCATCATCGAATATATTGTTATTCATATATTATTAATTATATTGTTTCCACGAGACGCACGCCTTGTTCGTCCCGTTCACTTAGATGCTGCATTACTCTAACAAAATATATATTTAGAATTATGTTTTGCTTAACAAAAATTAGTTAAAATAAAGTATGTAAAAATGCGTAGCCTTTTCAATCTAAGGTAACGTTATGTAGATCTTGAAGGAGAGGAACTACAAAAAGTAATGCCTTTTGTAGTATCGTTATAAAATTTTGAAATTGCAGTACACAAAGTTGTATTCGTCTCTATGCATAGTTAGGTGAAATACAGAAAGTACAAAAATAAATAGGTAAATAAAAGACACCAGAGACGTGCTCGCGTGACTGCATGCAACGTAGTGACATATGCTACAATTTAAACAATCATGTGGAACCACAGTTACCTATTGTTAATGTTCCAGGTGTAGAAAATAATAGCACACACGAGTCCCTTTACGGAGTCTACATGGGCGACTGGTGTTTAATAGCAAAACGTATATGAAACAATGAACCATGTTTGGGAAGGGCCCTTGCATTCGTATATATATGCTTGTAAATTCATTAATTAAAGAAAACACTTGCAGTGCGCCTGCAAGATATAAAATACTATTTCACCTCACTAGCTCGGAAAGGCTTTTTTTCTCATTAGAATTACAAATTTCTGGATTTCCACGCTAGCGTGGAAAAGGTTTTTGAAATTCCCACATGACGATGGACTATGGTGCACCTAACTTTTTCTTTGGTTTAAAAAAATAAGATAATGACACGTTCAATTACGCGATTTGTTGTACATTACTTGTAATATAAATCTGTTGGTATATTTTATTCTTATTATTGTTGACATTAAATTGACGATGAAAACTAATTGTGTTTATTAAAATACTTTAATTCGTGGAAGAATTAAAATAATTTCAACAATCACTTAATCACACAAAATAAAAGTATTCAGAACGCACCCGAAGACAAACTTTTTCTTATAATTATAAAAACTGATGTTCTATGGTTCAACTGTTTTTCATTCATGATGAAATTTGTGTGTTTCGCACAGGCAACAAAGCTCGCTACGGTCAGGAATAACCACTCGCTTCGTACGTGTCGTATGGAGCAGCACCACTTTCTTATTATTATTATAAAGTATTTACATTTATAGACTTGAGTTAGTTTTATTGTAAGAAGGTACAATAATATTATATTAGTTTTTTTTCATTACAATGCAAAAGTAGGTATATCATTACTGTATGCTGATAAGAACTGACCTTCAAATGCACTTTAACTAATTAGATACGGAAGAAAATCCTTACTTATTGTATATTTCATAAGAAATTTTGTTCGTGTTGTTGCATTTTAAAATAAATATAGGTGGAGGTAGATAACAAGGTAGGAAAATTTCAGTGAAATTTTATTTGTTCCGGTCTATTTTTGGATTAAAATGTAGCTCCATAATTTTTGCTTACCTAATGAATAAACATTTTTGGTTCTTTCTTGCACTAAACACATTTGTATCAATTACATAATTAAAATTACATGAAATTAAATAGGACTTTATTCATAAAACACACATATTATATGTCGATATAGAACAACACATGAGACATGTGTTAGTTATGCAAGTGTCATAATGGAACAGAAACGGAAACAGATATCAAAAGTAAATTTTAGCAGAAACGGAAATGGAAGCGAATGCGGAAGCGGAAGTGTAAATACTATAAAGATCTTAACGAAATAGTTCCAAACAGGCCTTGTGTTTGGTTTGGACATAACACAATACTGATAAGACCCACGCACCTACCGCCAACCCGCCCGCTAAATTTCCAATAAAAGTTCCGTTATAAAAGTTGCGGAAGCAGATCGGAAACAGATATACAGATAGCATGCGGAAATTCCGTAGTTGCGGAAATTCCGTAGTTGCGGAAGCAAAAGCAGGGGTCTATTGCATCACTAATATATTAATTAATAAACTATGAGCTACTTTGATTTCTACAACTAATAAGTGCTGTTTTTCAGTCTTCGCCTGTGTCCTCTTATGGATATAGTCGGAACATAATTTCTACAATTCTTAACAAAAGGTATACAACAAAACAATCATCGTTTATCCAACTTAAATCTAACTCTTTATTTACTGGTTACGAGTCATAATATGTAAAGTATATGAAGTATATATGAAGCTTCATTCGCATCACGCGTCTTTTCATTTGGTCAAGTATTGCTTATTTGGCAGTAATTGTTTCGGACGGATGTCGGACGGAGATCGAGAGTAGACCCCCTGATACAAATAAGTCAAATTATCAGGTTAGTCAAATCAAATTATCGTTATCATCGTCATATTGATTAAACTCTACAATGAAGAATGACCAAGAAACTCCAGCGTTCCTCGTTAAATAAACAAATTTTGAAGTAAATAAGCATTTGTACACATTTATAATTTACAGTATTTATTTGATAGAGACAACTCGCAAGACGTAAATGGGTCACTGTCATGGATTTTTATTCTATTTTATTTATTTATTTCACTTTTAAATTTACAATTACCAAACAAAACAAAATGTATAAGCACAAATACAAAATTAGAATGCATGTTAAATATGATTTAGGTAACCATAACATTTCTGTGGTACATATCACGGACAACGCGCCAAAAGTATTTTATAATAACTTTTTTTTATAAAAAAAAACCGACTTTAAAAGTTCGTGCAATTACATCTATTTGCCAAGTTTTATTGAAATCGGTTACCGGAAAGTGTGCGAAATCGGGTTCATCCCTAGTTTGCCACCCTTAGAGATGGAATATTTGTTTCAAATTTAAACGGAACTAATACTGACGTACTTTCTTTATAAAAAAAATAATCATCAAAATCGGTTCAGGAATAATCGCGTAACAAGCATACAAAAAAAATGCAGTCGAAGAGAAGCTCTTCCCTTTTTTTAAGCTGGCTAAAAAACTTAATGATTAATGGCTAGGCGCAAGCCAGCACCGGTAACCCGATAAATAATGTATTGCTTCGCATTGATAGCAGACGAGCGCAATTGTCTCCTACAGAGTACCAATATAAAACTAGAAATCATAAAGATTACTGGAAGCGGCGATTAATTTACATACATAGGTCGGAAGCTGACTGCCCAGACGTTCAAACAGCCTCCCCAAAATCGATGCGGGTGAAACCGACTTCGGACGCGTAAACTTGTGCCCTATTTATATCTCTCGGCGTTATTGATCCGCCCCACTGCCCTAACCTTTACCCCTATCAAAGGAGATTCTACTTTAACGCTGTCACACACGGTCTTAAGTCCATTGACAGCTTGACAAAGATATTAGTAAAACCCACCTAGCAATATATTAATGTAAATGCTTTAGCATTTAGTTTAATTTTACTCTAGTCTTTTTCTTTGTAACTTTTTTACTAATGTACAAGAGTCGACTTAATGGTATTTTAATAGAGTTTGAATTGAGTTTATGTAGACGTATAAATGTAGTTTGTAAAATGTTTTAGATTATTAATGGAATAAAACATCTAAGTATATACATTATATTATTTCGCTTTTAAGAATTAGGCAAATGTTTAAATAAATAATATGAAGAGATAGGTACTAGATTTAAACTTCATAATATGCAAACTGGTAAGCTAAATGAAGAACAGGTAAATCTGGGATTATTTGGATTTAGCTCTTGAGGATTTAGGGAAACTTTTTCATTCGTAATTTAATTTTGTATTTTCTTGTGTTGTGCTATAAGAAGTTTTATTTTGATCTAATCGAAATCATTTGTGTTGCTAACAAGCTGCCTATAAATCTATAACAATCTCTTTATAGAACTTGTAGAGCTTCACTATTCGGGTGAACTTAATCGTTTTTCAATAATGCAGGTCAAATTTTATTGTCAATACCTAATACCTTCCTTTATGGTCTGTTTTTAATTAAATAAATTTAGTATTCATCTACGCTTCTAAATTAAACTTTTATTGCCACATTAATTAAATACATAGTAATAAAACTGAATTAAAATCCTACGAGGAATAAATTTATACTCTTAAATTTTTATATTATCTGTTCCTGTACATACATATTGTACGTAATGTATTGTGTCTATATAGTACTATTATATTATTATAACAGGATTTCAATTAGCTTGCCTTAGAATAATTATTCTCCAACTCAGTAGTACGTATGGCAAGTAAAACGTCTTGCACTGCCGAATATTAAATATCGGCTTACCTTTTTTTTTCAATTATTTTAACCATTACTTGGTAACAAAGGAGAAGACCCGTAAAGTGGAACATATTATAGGGTGACAGATACAGATCATATTTCATCTTTGTGTTGGAAAAATCCCCAAAATTAAGAAAAGACTGAAGAAGAAGATGAAATATCATCTGACTTGCTGGCATATTGATCTTGGCATATATAGTACTTAGTAAGCATATAGCAAGTGTCTCCAAGGTTTGGACCCGTATAACCTTAGATACAAACCATGGGCTTATTAACTATCTTATAGGATAAAAGGCCCTAAGTAAAATAACTAAGATGTTGTTTCATCTGGGACAAACCCTCCATATTCTAGTTAATGGGGTCATGGTATTACTTAAGTTATACAGACCGAACGCCTCAACTTTTATGTGGCTCTATTAACCGTCTTAATAGTTAATAAGCCCGTAGAAGGCCTACTTCAGATAAAACAAGGGTCAATAACTGCCTCCGTGGCCGAACGGTTACCATGCCGGACTGCCACGCAGAGGTCCCAGGTTCGATTCCCGGGCCGGGAGAAATGTTTGTATGGCTTACATTTATTTCTCTCGTGAGTTTGGGTGTAATTTGTGGTTGTCTATGTGTGTGTCCATGGCACCCGCGACACAGAGTTTCCCTAGTGCGGGGCTATGTCGAATGTGTGCGTTATTTATTTTTTTATTTATAATAACACTTTTTAGTATCCAATTATAGATTTTTATTTTCTCAAAGCGAAAAAACACTACAGTTAAAAACAATGTTTTGTCTCACTTTAGGAATACTTTTGCGGCGTGTCGGCAACATTACGTTTGGTGCTTTTATCTAACGTCTTAAAACCTCTTGGGTTGTATTTTTTATTGTAGCAAGATCATTTTTAAATTTAGTTATACCGTCTCATACCGCATCTGGCCTGAAACTTCTTATATTTTTACGACTGTCCTCTTTACATTATTTATTTATTACCTCTCATGAGCGAAGCCTTCTAGCTATACGATGGAATTGGAACTAATAACATCAACATACTCAATACAAGGTCGCTATATATAGATGAAGCATTGTGCAGTACACACATCATGTTGGTCGCAGGCTAGTGATAATTAAATTGTTTGATAGTTGATAGCTATTGCGTAGTTACATTGTACTTACATATGTGCTCAAATACTTATACAACGGCACTTGTTAGCGTAGCATTAAAATATCTGATAAGTACCTAAGATTTTCATAAGCGTAGCAAAATTTATGGAGTCTAAACTCTCGCCATTGCCCATCAAAGAGACCTACATGATTCGATATTGCAATAAAAGAAAAATTAAGCTCCGTTTGCGTGCTTGTTTTACCTGGATTCTTTATATACAAGCAGAGATTGTACTGTGCAAGTTTTAGAGATAAGGGTAAAGACAAATGATTTCTGTTCCCTCTCGCTTATCTCCCACCTCTCAGACCGTGTCCAAACAAATGTGTCGCATTCATCTGTGTTACGGACCTCTCTCTTCTAATGGTCTGATGTATCGTTATAGTTTAATAAAAATCTGCTTTTCTTTAGAACGTTTCTTTCTGTTTTGTGTGATAATGCTGCGAACAATGCATAATATTTCATCAAACTCTATCTACAAACGCGCCTGTATCACGTACATCAATCTTTTCACACACACACTTGGAACAAAAATAAAAAAAATGGTATTTTACGAAGACGTTCACATATGAAAACTTAATTGACAGAAATGTGATTTAATATAATCGAATGAAATAAAGTATTTTATTTCACACTATCTGACAGAACCTCATTAGTGATATCAATAGCAGACTGCTGTGATTGACTTATATAGAGTATTATAAATATCTAGAACTTATGTACGAGGTCTTAAATAGCTTTACAGCATCCCCATTAAATTCGGATAGCCAACGATAGCAAAGTAACTTGCAGCAAAGTGCGCTTAATGGTGCTCTGGATGGAAGATTTAAGGCAATTTTTACTCCATTTCTGAAGCTTTCCGAAAGCTTTTAACTAAATTTGACGCTATTTGTGAATAAATGAAATGTAAAAAAATCTACATCATCGCAAAAGATCAAAGATAATTTTGAAATATTTATAAAAATATATCTTGCCACTATTGTTGAAGTGTTTAGTGTATTGTGTCCCAAAAAATATTTCAAAAATGTGTTTTTATTGTGCTTCTAATGTAATTTAAATACTAAAAGCCTCTATAAATTTCTTGCGAATAGCAACATTTTTCTAGACATTAAATTGCAATTGCACAGTGAAGTTTTCCCCAGCGAAGCTGTTCTCTTAAATCATGGATACGTACATCGTAATGTCAATTGTAAATACTCGTAAAGGTTCCGGGTGTACATCCGGGAAGGGTGTTCCAACCTTCAATTAACTTCGCGTGCGAGTGAATTAGGTGAATCGACTTCAGTGGTCTCGCAGCAAGGTCGATTGTAACGATTTGATCGACGTTATCGATGTTCATCAAGTAATTACTGTCAATTCACTGATAGTATAGTAAACTGTTTGAGGTCAACAAAAGCATTAGCAATGTAATTTTATTTTTTTGTTCGACTATAAACTAGAACAGCGGTATAAAAACAACAATGACCCTTCAGAATTATTATCAAAAATCGTTTTCGATTACGTTATTGGTTTCAACATGATCATCATTTGCTACGTCTACGCTTTATGGCTTGTGTATTAAACTTCACGTAAGAAATTTTTCTTGAAGTTCTTACATTGCAACTGGATCTATTTTTGAAGAGTGAGCCGTCTCTACAGAGTGTTACAGCGATCACATAATGTAAAATGTACCTAGTTTATTTCGACACTTATTATAAATTCCAGCTATTGTGACATTTTACTGTTTGATTCAAAACGCTATATGAAAATACTTTGGGTAATGGTATGCCATAATTTCTCCTGCTTTGTTTACAAATTGTACATAACTTCCCAGACTGAGTGTTGCAAATATGTTCCTGTATATTTGGCTGTTGGTATTCTGGTAACAATTTATGGAGTCGTCGCCGGTTCGGAGTTCATTCACTGTTCATTCATTCTATTTGGTTATTGTCAGTCGGTTTTATAGAGTATTCTAGAAATTATCCTTAGTACAAGTAGTAACAACTACAAACATGGAACCACATATACATACATGCATATGAAACATTTGTTAAAATAAATTTGTAGATTGTAGATTTTTTTTATAAGTCTATTTCACGTCATAAATGGAGTATTTAAATAACCCTGGTTATGGAGCAGCGTGAACGATTCTTGAGGAGATAATAGGAACAATATGTCAAATAAAGACACACGCGGTACAGTTAAGAGCGTAAGACAGACGCTTTGAATTTTAGATCGTTCTTATCACGAGTTGTATAAAGTTAAACTATGAAATGAATCCGGTTTCGCGCACTTTCCGTTAGCCGATTTCTATAAAACTTGGCAAATAGATGTAATTCCAATAAAAAAGTTGATAAGCCAACTTTTGGGGTCGTTTTTTTTAATAAAAACAGTTATAATTATGATATTCTTAGTCAAGTTACTTAAACTGCCTTAGGAGGCCGAACGGTTACCATGCTGCCACGCAGAGGACCCGGATTCGATTCCCGGGCCGGGAGAAATATTTATAGGGCCTACATTTATTTCTCTCGTGAGTTTGGGTGTAATTTGTGGTTGTCTAATATATATGTCCATGGCTCCCGCGACGCAGGGTTTCCCTAGTGAGGGGTTGAGTGTGTAAAAAAAATGGTGCAATATATAAAATTATTGTGATCTATTTATTGATTATTACTCTCCTTATCATAATTAACATAATCCACATTTTTAACGAAATTTTGTTATTAACATATGTTGTATCAACGACATTTACAACTTCGTCTAATCGATTTTTTAATATCTTATTTACTTTGTTTTTAAACTTTAGGTGCTAATATCTCGAAAGTTACCGAAATGGTGGATGGCAGATTATATTATTGCATTATCATTGTACATAAAAAGTACAATATTAACATAATCTAATGTTTAATGTCGCAAATTTAGATCAATAAGGTCATATGGAATCTCGGGGTATTGTTTTATCATCTGACCTTTAACTAACCTTTTTATCCCTCATTCTGTTTCGATGAGGTGACAACAGTCTGGAGAGGTTACTAGTGGTTGGAAATGTCGAAGGTAGGACGACGAGGTGGACGGATCAGGTGAATGTATAACGTGCAACCCGCTTTTATACCGCGGTAAGTTCTTACAATAACGTGAAGTGATCATTGGGTCACGATCCTCAGACATTAGGTAGGATGTATAGTGTAATTAGTTAGATAAACTGTCTTCTTGGCTGTCAAACCATTGCCATTCGTCTTTGGTCTAATTTTCAAACTGTTACACGCAAAGTAGTATGTTCTCGAGGAAGTGTTTTAGTGTTATCTGTTTACATCACTGTTTATCTTGGTCTATGCAAATTTTGCCTAGTTACATTTTCACACGTGGTGGGATGCGATAACGATTGGGGTTATCACTGTTTTGTGAACACCTACATGATCGTATCTGTATGGTTTTCTGTGCCACTTACGGAATTCATAAGGCTTTAAAATTTTTCGTCTCTGTTTTGGGGAACGTCAGGCAATAAAAATATTAAGATGTTCGTGCAGAAAAAATATCCTTTGTTTATTTACAATCCCCTGGAAATGAAACTATTTTTTTGGATCTAAATTGTACATATGTTTTGACAAACTGTGAAATAACATCGAACGTGATAAAATGTTTTTTATATTTATCTTATGTAATTTGCAACACATTCTTACATAGAAAAATAACCCACAAGGGGTTAGCACTACAGTATAAAATCGTCTGTAAGTCAATCTACCTTCATCGATCGACGACTCTGCATTTTTACTTAAGAAAGGTTGCTTTGCAGGAGGGCAATTAGTCGATCGCATCTATTTTTATTCTTTTTTGTCGTTGCCAATATTCTTTTGTCTAATAATTAATGATTACTTGTTTATCTATTGAGAGGATGTTTGCCTTCTATATAAAAGGTTCTGAGTTCTTTTTTGAATTTAGTTTACTTATTAATTATCACCTTCTTTTGTGGTGAAGGAAATTATCGTGATTGAACCTACACGTCGGAGAAAGTTCTCAAAAGTATTCGACGAATTCTAACGTGTCGACTTATGCCTTATTGGGCATTACCAACGTATTACAACTTCTATAATATAGTGAACAAATTCGAAATGTAAAATTTATTGGAAGGTGTCAACAAAGGTTTTTAAAAGAAATGTACGAGCTAAAATGTAATTGATATGACAATATCAACTACCAGATATTAAATTCTGGAAATGTGGTGCTTGGCGTATTGTGGACAGTTTCGTTTAAACTTCTGCGTACTCTAAGAACTAGGCATCAAGAAGAGTCTGTCTACTATAGTACAAACTCGTTTCTTGAAATTCTTCGGTGACCTCTCAAGTATCAAGACGGAATATTGACTCCATAGAGTGTCTTGTCGTAGGCAGAGTAAAGGGCTCTAGACTGCGCGGAAGGTCACCCATATAATGGACCGATCAAATAAAATCTGCAGTGGGTGGTCCTTTTCATGAGTGTTCACTAATAGAGAGAGAGATGGCGAGTAATCTTGAGGCGAGCAACATTAGCCCATAACTAATATACTCTGTGAGGATCATGGCAGCTCTGTCAAAAATCCTATGAAAAAGCGTATATTTGTTTTTTCAAACGTTTCGGGCCCTTTACAGGTCCCATGGTAACGGTTGACTGAGGTGGTACAGTCTTTTTTTTTTAATTAAAAAAAAAATTTTTTAAATTGACATAACTGGTTGAAGACTGTAAACTGTAAAAAAATTTAAAATTTTAAAACAAATATACGCGATTTAAATCCGAAAAAATAGTTTCATTTCCTATGTGTAACAATCGCGAAAACCTAAGAACTCGATATGTATTTTGTCTTTTCTCAAAAAATTTCTGTTTTGAATTGCGGCGCTTTATTATTGAAAGTACGATATTTTTTTTGCACACACTCGTAACACCGCACTAAGGAAACCCGTACCGAGAGGGCCATGAACATACACATAGACCACCACAAATTACGCCCAAACTTACACAAAAACGAGAGAAACAAATGTAGGCCATACAAATATTTCTCCCGGCTCACGAATCGAACCCGGGACCTCTGCGTGATAGACATTTGGTCAAGCAGGCAGTTCAATAATGTTAATGGTAAGACATACAAGTTGAAAATGACGATGTGGCGGCTAATTTTATCTCCAATAACAAAACAATAAAAATAATTTGACAACTCACCCGGTGTTAAAATATCAATATTTACCAATGCTTCGAAAGTACAACTATTTTATTTAAATATCAATCTATTAGAGGTTGAAGTGGACAAAGGACTGTAAATATTTGCTCCACATTTCTAAAATACTCTTCGATTTCTCCAAATAGATCATTTAATTATTAAATACAGCTTAATTGTCTTAATTATAATTAAACAGAATAAATAAGACTTCAATTTGATGACCTCGGAGGCCCAACAGTTTGTTCTGTAGGCGCTGGATGAGGAGGTCCCGGAATCGATTCCCAGTAGGGCCTATTTAGGGAATGACCTGGTTCTGTCTCGGTGTTCCGGGTAGTGCCACGGAGAGAATTCTGTTAATCTGGTACTCACAGTACTGAGAAGCCCCTAGTTACTTTACCTTTCATAGAAGGTTTATTTATTGATTGCTTCCAGGAAATGATATTCTGCTTCCAAATTTTCGATGACAAGAACAAGATTTCTGTGAAACGTAAAAATAGAAGTATATGTATGTACAGTACAATACGCATGTGTATTTCTACGTTTACTAATATATATTGTACTTGGCATTTTACCTCTATGTACATGCTACATTGTACATAATGTGATATCTTATATGCCAGCTGCAACAGATCAATCGTGTTCATACCAAAACTTTATTTTACTTGATTATACATAATATATATCTATCTTTAGTAGAAAAACAGCTGAAATAAACCAGTAAATTTATGATCGTTACATGCTGGGAAGTTAATTGCATATTTCAAATACAGTACAATCAAAGAATCATGAAAATTCTAGTCTGTTTCAAGCCTCGCAAAGATAGTTTCGTGCAATTGTCTAGGGAAATAACCTTTCACGATTTAATATTGATTGGCTTTATATGCTTCGTTTCTTCCATTTGTATTAGCATTCTAGTACTCGCGTGATAGTTGGATGTTAAGAAAGTCAATCGTAATGGCTTAGGATATATGGGGGTAGCATGATAGGAATCTTTCTCTAATTCCTTCTAAGTAATAAAAAGTTGTTGTATATGAATTTGCCATGTGTTCTTTGGTCACAGCAGTAGAGCTCCTTGTGAAAGAGTTCGTCCAGGGTAGTACTGCCACCTTACCTATTTTTGGCGCCAAGCAGTAATGTCAGCATTACTGTGCGTGTTTCGGTTTTGAAGGGTAAGGGTGCTGGTGAAATTACAGGCACATGGGACTAACGGGCGCAGTGGTAGTGTCCCTCAGAACTTTGCAAATTAAAGATCTGAGTGGCACTGTAACTATTATGGACAGGCGTGTTACCAATTACCTAATCTAATAACCAAAGACGTAACGTATTATATGATTTATGACGTTTTAACAGCGACCTTAAAATTAACGTAACACGTAAAACGAAACATAAAAACGTGATTAAGAATTAAGTATTCATTAATTTTGATTCTGGTTTTGAAGGGTGTTGGTACAACTACACGGGATTTGTCATCACACTTTTACTCGTCTATTTCGCGCGCGATCGCACTCTTCTAAGCCCTTCTCACCCAGTGTCAGAATTTAGATATATTCTTTGACAAACAGTATGATATCCGGCGCGGGATACTTCTGTTCGTGAACTACCTTTCGAGCACTGGTGTCTTGTGGAATGGGCAGCATACTGTCCACAGTGTTTTTCGATTAAATTTTGTAATCTCATTTTTCTTAATTTTATTTTTGTTTCTTTTTTCTTTTTTAAATTTAATCAGCTTAACTTGTAAGCGCTTTGGTAGTGTAAATACTGTAAGTTTTTAGTATTTTCAATATATAAATAAATAAATATCACCTACCCTTTTATACGTACCACTGCTCGTCACGGGTCTCCACTCAGGCCAGGGTTTAGGCCATAACGCTGGCCCAATGCGGGTTGGGACTTAACATCACGATGTTATTGTTCACCGAAAAGCTGATGATAAATTTCGAAGTAAATTTTGCTCATATATTCCGAGAAACTCAGAGGTACCGGATGCGATCCCACCGCCTCTGCTTCAGAGGCGGTAAGTCGAACCAACAGGCTACCACGGTTTTCAACTTTATTTTTACTGTCTCAGGGTGACGGTGCAGTAGCAATGCCTCACATATCTTTGTAGTTTAAAGCTCTGAGTAGCATTGCATTTAGGAAATGAAACTATTTTTCCGGATTTAAATCGCGTGTATTTGTTTCTTCAAGCAAACCAACGTTTCGGGTCCTTTACAGGTCCCATGGTCTTATTTAACTGCCTCCGTTTGCCAAATGGTTACCTTGTCGGACTGCCACGCAGAGGTTCCAGTTTCGTTAGCCGGGCCGGGAGAAATATTTGTATGGCCTACATTTATTTCTCTCGTGAGTTTGGGTGTAATTTGTGGTTGTCTATGTGTGTGTCCATGGCACCCGCGACACAGGGTTTTCCTAGTGCGGGGCTATGTTGAGTGTGTACGTTATTATTATTATTATTATTATGGTCACGTTTGACTGAGGTGGTAAAGTCAAAAACCAGTTATGTCTAATATTAATGCAAGCCACCTCGTTTTTTCCGCTATAGTTACAAAAGTTATTAATTAACACCTTATTTTTGATTTTACAACGAACATTCCATATATTTTACAAATTATTTTATTTTGGCAATATGAATTTTTATTAGGTTAAATTTATTATTAAATAATAATGGAAATTAGAATAAATTAAAACATAGGAAATGAAACTATTTTTCCGGATTTAAATCGCGTATATTTGGTTGGTCACGGTTGAGTCAACCGTGTCCAAAGGACCTGTATAGGGCCCGAAACGTTGGTTTGTTTGAAAAAACAAATATACGCGATTTAAATCCGGAAAAATAGTTTCATTTCCTATGTGTAACAATCGCGAAAACCCAAGAACTCGATAAATTAAATATTAATCAGTACTGCGGTATGACTCGTGTGTCTGTTTGTGATTTTTCATCAGAGGAAATACTTGATCCCAAATTGGTGGTAGGGAGAAACCATCTTCCCTGTTGAAATTAGAATGTTTTTTATTTTGAATAGAAATGCCTTTGTTAGGAGTAGACGTGTAACTTGAAATCATAAAAATATAAAAGTTTAAGAAACTTTTAGTAATGCCGTCGCTACATCTTTAATTAAGCGCGTGGGTTGTTTGACGTAGTTGGTATTAACTGGCTGAATAACCAACGATAACGATCCTATCCTACGCGTCAACAGGGTTTACGTCACGTAACATGGTAGGTTAAATGTGCGACATTAAACTTGAGTACTGTTGAAATTGATTACGTGATGTAATATCTAGTTGATTAAAGATACATAATATAGTATAGTTACTTTCATATACAAGGTGTAGTGAAATGATGACGACCCTAGAGTGATTAAAATAAAATTACTTTTTATTCTTTTAAAATGGCTTTGAAGTCCTTAAAGCTTTCGGTATAATTAGCTTAAATAGCATAAATAATTAACCTTTGATCGCCGCGCATATTAACACAACGTAATATGTGATACGTCAATGCCGCCTTAAAGCGTCAATGAAACCCTTTAATCTTCAATTGAAATGAATAAATAAATATTAAGAAATTCCTTACGTTATTTGTATATTCCAGTTAAATATGGATTCATAGTTGCATATATAGGCTTGGCGTCTAGGGAGCTAAACAAATTTTTGTCAGTGGCGGCCAAACGGTTAAGAGAATGAGTGGTGGTTTGAATCCCTGCGGCATGACCTATGTATGACTCTATTTTCTAAATTACATACATTTGTGAATGTTTAGTCACACACACACGTGCACATTTTTATACATATCACACGTATTCACACTCAATCACACAATTACACACACTTTTGTATTTTTTTTTCCTATTGTATAATAGTTTCCATAGACTTATAAATATTGACCCGTAATTCTGGAGGAGGCCTAGTGACCTAAAATACAGCGTATTCTAGTTTAGGCTCCAACCTCTATAAATTTTCCTGTATAAACTACTGTACTACTGTGTAATTTGAAATTGTTGCAAATTTGTGGAGGAAATAAAGAATTTACTTACGTACTTACATACTTTAGTAGTAATATCTCGCGGTAACAGTAAACGAAACCGTCGCGTCGTGATTAAACCTGCACGTCGAAGAAGGTTTATAATCCTTGGGAAACGCGTGAAATCTGCAACCGCGTTGAATGTGCCAAAGTTGATAATAAACAATAAGACCTAATTTTTGTACGTTTTACGATTTATGTTTAGTTTTATGAATATGTCGCTGCCGGTACGGTGCGTCGTCGCAACTCTTATTTCAACGCAACGAGTACCACACGAGCATCGCAGCACCCCTCCCCGCTTCCTTTCCTGGCCACATGTACGACACGCACGCGTTCCATCGCCGCGTGCCGTTTGAAAGAACTCACAGTATGGGAAGTAGTTCTAATTTATAATTATTAAGTACGCTTAGGCGTCGCAATGCCGATGTGTCATCGCTCATAGGACGTACACAGCTGAATGTAATTGGATACCAGTTTATGGAAAGCTTAGATAGCAGAACCAGGAGGTACATTTAACCAGTACATAAAACAGGACATTATCCATAAAGCCTGTGTAAGTCGCGGGTAAAGTTAATAGAATACAAAATCACTAGGCTTTATCCCAGATTAATCGAGTTATTCATCTATAGTGTACCAGCGTAACATCTGACAATGAGGTGCCATTATACAAACGCAGTTGCGTTGGTTGACTTCATACTAGCGAATGAGCTGGACGGCTTTCCATTTTGAAGTAGTTTAATTACTTATATTTGATGAAATAAATCTGCCTAAAAGTTCTGTAATTAAAAAGGTAGGAAATAATGTGACGTAGAATAGTATTCCCCGAAAGTTACAACTTGGACCTTTTCAAGGCGAAAGTAAACAGACATTATTTTACTGGGAAAGGTAGTCCGAGTCTTAAGGTTATCGCGATTATTACATATTGGAAATGAAACTATTTTTTCGGATCTAAACCGCGTATATTTGTTTTTCATATACTCGTAATGTAACGTTTCGGGCAGGTCACATGGTCACGGCTGACTGAAATGGTAAAGTCACCAACCAGTTATATCTAATATTATAATGGTTTGTTGAAGAAACAAATACGTGATTAGAGAGAAAAAATAAATAAACGCGATTTACATCCGAAAAATAGTTTCATCATCATTTCAATTATGAGACGTTATTATTATTGGCTAAGCGCATTACCGTTCACAAATTGTGAAGTCTATGAGTAAATTCATATTTCTTATACGTGTTCTTGTCTATTGACGCTAAGAACTCAAGCAGCGATTTTCATCCGCGCCCGCTGTGGTTGCGGGATCGTGGCCCTAGGTCGAGGTTCTACGTATAGAATGTAGATATGCATGTAAAATTTGAAGTGACGCGGTCACTGTGCACCCTGCTGCGATCGGTATGCTAGCTACGATCTCTATAGATCGTAAATAACCACGCGATCTTCTCCCGCCAAGTTTGCGGGTTATTCCGTAAACGCGACGTCTACGTGACCGCACAAACCTGCGGTGTCGTGAGTGTTGAAATAAAACGGCTGTCCCGCAGTCGCGGCGGGCGCGGGTGGAAACCGCTCCATGAGTTCTTAGCCTCAACCGAAGCCGTCGCCGAGGTTTCTATTAATAGTTTTACTTCGAGGCAAAATTCATTTTAGACGAAGTTAATAAAACATAGATTATCATTAGCAAAGGTTCTAAATATAGCTAGCCTTGAGGTTGGATTTAACTTAATATCAAATCTTCGAAGATAGTGAGGTAAAGGAATTTGTTTCGTGAAAATGATTTATTTCGGTGGAACAGATGTAAACTTAATTTAGCAATGCATGTTATTAATAATCGTCTAAGGAAGTACTGCCACATTACCTATTTCTGCCGCCAAGCAGTAATGTGAACATTATTGCGTTCCGGTTTTGAAGGGTAAGAGTGCTGGTGAAATTGTAGGCACATGGGACTTGTCAACTTATGTCTCAGGCTGACGGGTGCAGTGGCAGTGGCCTTCGGATCTTTGTAATTTCAAGCTCTGAGTGGCACTGCACTACTGTGGACAGGTGTGTCGCTTCAGAGCCTAGCTCTTAAACAAGAAGAAAGTATAACAATGTATAAATGTATTCCTTAAGTGTTACGGTTATATTAATTAATTGTACATAGAAAAATAGATTATCAAACCTAATAAATTAAAATTTGTCAACAATTTTTTCCTTACCTTCGCAAGTTACATTAGATCGATGGCAGGAAAGATTGCCAGATTAAGTGGCGTGTTAGAAACACCCGGTACCCATTGTACTTATTCGGCTTGATTGACTTTGATCGATGAGTACAACTCGCTGTTAGCAAAGCCTTTAAGCGAATTACTTTGCATATAACACATGAAAATAATTTAAAAAGATACCTACACCTCGTGTAGGTGGTAAAAGGTGCAGCCCAGTCGTGAAATGAGAATGCACAAGGTTCGGTCCACATAATTTATTGTAAAAAGAGAAAATCAAGAGACTGTCACGTATAAAATGATACAAAGAAATACAATTAATATAAAACACTCCCTGTACAAAAGTAAGCACAGTACACAATATTTACCCCAAAAGGGCTCCTATGTCTATATTATTTTAAAGTAAACGGATTTGTGGGCACGTCTGATGTTGATGGGAGTGACGATAAACCGAAGCCACGTACGAATAGTGAAGGAATAGGGAATTATAGAACGATTCAAAATTTTAAAAATAAGTGGCCAGGAATTAAGAGGGTCACAAAAATAAAAGGTGGGATGTCGATGAAGGAGGTCAGCATAGTCACCAAGGTTGTGAAAATGGGCCTTTGAACTGCACAGCATGTTATTCATGCGTTTGGAGAACTCGGTGTACTTGAGAGGAGGGATAGGTAGGTAGGACCAATTTAAGAAACTAACTTCTCTAAATCTGGTCTGGGTGTTCTGGTAAGTGTCCTGAAGTTAGCATTGTTGCTCTGATTCTCATTGTAAAGGATATTCCTAGTTTAGAGGTTAATTGGTGAGATTTTTATTTTCTATTACCATGTCCGAATGGACATCTGTTCTTTCGCGAAATGTAATATTAACAATAAAAGTAAGACGAACAAGTAAAAACAAAAAGAAAAAAATCAACAATTTCGAAACTCGTGGGTCATAACACAGCAATAAGACATTTAGGATGTGGGAATAAGCACCCTCTTGGAACGGATGTCTTTTTATTTATTTATGTGTTCTGGAATAAATTGCCACCATTTAATAATGCTGTGTCATTTGCGCGCAATGTTAAGCGGAAAAGCTTTGATTAGGGAGAAAAGGCAGGATTTGATATAAAAAATAAATTGAAGTCAATCTGCGACATCGTCAAAGGAATATTTACCCAGCTGAAAGGCATTCTCGAAGTGAGATAGAAAAGGAAAGGCGCCGGACAGCCGTAATAGAATCAATCGAAACAAAATGAGACAGAGTGGAATTGCGATTGATTGTAACAAAGAATAATAGAATGAACCAAAATTTTCCAGCATAGCACGAACGTTTTAGAATTCAGTAAAATTATGATCCTTATTCTAAGTTCCGTAAAAAATGCAATTGAAAAGTATAAAAAAGAAATGTGACGACCAACTTATTTATGCATGGGGCTTTTTTATAAAAAACCGACCTCTAAAGTTTGTGGTAGTTTTCCAAGTTTTATTGAAATCGGTTAACGGAAAGTGGGTGAAATCCAGTAAATCGGATTCGTTCCCTGATTTGCCATCCTTAGAGGTGGAATATTCTCATCAAAATTGGTTCACAAATGTCGGCATAATCGCGTAACTTACACACAAAAGAAGCTTTTTTGAAGTCGGTTAAAAGGAACTTTATCGTTGCGATTTCGTCGTTGTTTAGTATCGTAGTCGGTTATAAAGAATGTTAGGTCACAGTTGTATAAAGAAAAATTATTCTTGGAGTACGTTATTCTAATTGAACTGTATGTATTTATAATTTATAAATCCCAAGCATGCATTACTCGATGTTTTATATTTATAATCTCATGCTAATCTGAATCACTCGTCCTAAGCATCACGTGAAAACCGACGAAAAAAATTGTTACAAAAATACCCTAAATGTAAAATAAGATCCTGTATTAAATTTAGATGTTACCCACGTCATACCATGCGAAGGGTTATTTTCTGTACAGTAAGTATTTTTGCAACTCACGCTTCTCCATGTTATCCCTATATTCCCTGACCATGATACCTTATTAAACGTTTTTCAGGATCATTTTTAACTAACTGGAAATTTCGTAACCCTTCATTCTCATTATTAAATGAACATTTTTGTTCAAATTGAAGAAGAAGTGAGTAAATTTCTATAATTATAATCCAAAAATTATTTACCTAATATTACGATTGATATAAAACGGGTAAATTATTAAAATAATGTTGATTTTTTAACGATATCAAATTACGGGACGAACAAGTCGTTTGCCTGGTGGTAAGTGACACCCCTGTCCATAGCAGTTGCAGTACCATTCAGAGCTTTAAGTCGTAATGATCTGAGGGGCATTGCCACCGCGTCGTCGTCACCCTGAGACATAAGTTGACAAGTCATGTGCCTGTAATTATACCACCACAAAAACCTCTTTTTCTATTCTAATCTTGTTTCAAAGGGATTTTCATGGTTTATTCTTGAAGTTTCATCCACTTATTAACAAGTTATTATGTAAATTGACATTGAAAAACGACAAGTAAATTCAGTTTTGGGGCTGAATTAATGTGCAAGTACAATTATATTACGTTCAAAGTTCACATTCAAAGTTCATTTACAACATTAAAGTGCCTATTTATAATTTTAATTGACGAACTAGTCATTTAAATTTAAGGGGCCTCTCCAGGGACACAGTACGGGAGAACAAGTAAGCATTTTGGCGAATTTGATGATCATATAGCACTAAGTTGCTTTGTTACACGACAACAATGAAATGTTTTCATAATAGTCATCATGAGCGCAACGCTGGCGCCAAAGTGTGTGTGGCTTCTGTCCAAATGTTAAAGTACGGTGTCTGCGTTAATGGATAATACAGAGTGAAACTGATTATGATATTGTTCAATAAATATTGTAAATGATAAATGTGCACAAATATCACTATCGAATAAAATATCGAAAAGCCACCCCTAAAGTTTTCACTTATTTTCTCTTAGTATCAACAATAAAACAAATCAATTTGACGGTTTCACAATCAAAACGTCACGAATCGAGCCCAAATAAACCAACTTTGGATAGAAGATTGTCCTCTTTTATTAAATTTTCGCTAATCAAATTTATGTTCTATTTCATACTGTGCATGTCATTAGTGCTAAGCTCAGTTACGTGGGGTGTACAATAAATGATCCCTTCCTTAATCTATCTTTATATACGTTTAGAGAATTGTACACACGCCAGCACATCAAGCTACACATTGATGTATCTTGTTCCATTGCACTGGAGGCGATTTTCGAACAAAAATGTGTAGTCTGATGTGCCGTTGTCCGTACAATATAAATAAATAACGCAAACACTTATAGTCCCGCACTAGGGAAACCTTGTATCGCGGATGCCATGGAAACACACATAGACACAATTTACCACAAATTACAAATTACACCCAAACTCACGAGAGAAATAAATGTAGGCCATATAAATATTTCTTCCGGCACGGGAATCGAACCCGCGACCTATGTGTGGCTGCCCGGCATGGTAACCGTTCGGTCACGGTGGTAGTTTAAATATTTAGTATGTACCTATACTGTCTGTTTGATATGATCTTTTTTATATTGAGTTGGCGACTTATCATTGTACTTTATTGTAATGCCCGCGAATAGGGGTACTTGAAATCCGATTTTTCATCGATTCCACTACTGTTTTCCTGTATTCTTTAACAAAATTCGTGTTAAAGTCAGCTCTTTGTGTGAAAGTGGTTTGAACCCTTGATCACATTTTCTTTGAATGTCCTAAATTAACTGTCATGACTGTTTTTTGTTTCAATTATGATCCTCATAACAACAGTCTGTCGAAGAAGTTCTTTCAAAAATAAATTGCCGCTGCAATCCTTGCTTCTGCCTAATCGTTGGCGTTCTCGATCAATATTAACGGACAACATACATAGAAACTGACACTGGTTTAAGCCTAGTGGCCGCCATTAAAGGTCATAATAATAATAATTGTGATTCTTGTATGGTACCGTTGGATTATGTGAATAAAGACTAAAATACTATTTGTGGATTTTTAATTTTTATTGAATTGGTATACAATTATTTTTTGTGAAATTGCTCCTAAAACGGCTAAAAAGTCGTTGAAAAACCAAATATACATATAGATACGACAACAAGCACATAGAAAAATTCGTGAGGTCCGCCGCTTCGTTCCGTGGCTTAGTTGGTATAGCGTCTGAGACGGTATGCTATAAGACGTCGGATCGAATCCGTATTAATAATTATAACAGACTATTTGTGGGGTTTTGCTTTTTTCATCATAACAGAACATGGTGACAGTCGCCATTGAGTCGGTGGCTTATCATTGTATCTATTGTTCAATTTATATTCAATTCAATTAGATTCACTATACAGAGACAAGGTGTCACTGTATTTCCTTGTTACAATTTTGTAACCATCGCGACTAGAATAGGTATCTAATATTTTGATAGTTATACATGAACGTGAGTGTGGGTAACTCAGCACTTACCACCAAATTAAATGTAGGTACGTTATTTTCGTCGTATATTTCGTTGTGAATATTTAACACAACACTCGTAAGTACAAGTTAAATAAAACTGTTTACGAATCGTGAACATCTAGTAAAACTACTCAACCACTTCGTTGTACCTTACAATGTCGTATACACAATGTTTAAAGTCTTAGCTGAATATTGGACTTCATGTCGTTGACATTAACTTTATCAAAAAAGTAACTGTATGCCTCATGGTTCGCTATATGAAAACAGCGAAATGAGTTTCTATTCAATCCCAACAATAATAAAGTTTTACAATCGCTAAGTTACACCATAAAACCGAACGAATATCTACTTCTATAAACTCAGTCAAAGAAACGCAACAAAACTTGGGTTAGGCTCTTTTTGCTTCCCGCGCGGCGGCGGTAAGTAGAGCTGTGTAAGTATGTGTGTGTGTTTGTTCAGTAACTGTGTACCATAATAGTATTTCGTTATTTGGACATCATATTTTTTTACATATATATATATATATATATATATATATAATTTAAGTCTGCATACCTGTGTGCATATATTTATGTGTACGTATGTATATTGATGCTATTTATATGGTTCATTGTATTAGTTATGTAAGTAACGGTATTTTTTTAAATTATGTAGTTTATTGTATTTTTCTTTCATTCCCTCTTGCTCGCTGTTGCCCGCTTATAACCTTAGCTCCACTACCTTGGGATGGCTGGAAGAGCTCTCTTTTTGAGATAAGTCCGCCTTTGCTCTCGTTACTTGGCGCAATAAAGAATATTTACAATAATGGCTGACGAAACAGTTTTTCACTTCGTTGTGGTATACATATAATAGATCCCTACAGCTTAAAAAAAACCGTGGATTTTTGCTGTGGTCTCGTGACGTCAAAGATTTCACATTAGCGAGTCTCAGTGTATGAAAACGATACGCCTACACATACATATACGCCAAAAAGTCTCTTCGCTCTACTCCGTTACGGTTCAAAATTGCACTAAGTCAATCCAGTGACGTCACTAAAACTTCGCTGAAATTTCACCGATATCTATGTGTTCCAATGGCGCAAAAGGGTGAACCAACATTGGAACAAGCACGCTTTATTCAAAAGTTGTGACAGCTGTCAGGATTGTTGTATTAGGAAATATCGTTTGATGTCAACGTGAACAGATATAAAATCGGATGAGATTTAGAATGTTTCTGAAACCGGTTGTCGTGTATGTTGTATAACCTGTAATCAATGTAATCTTGTAATATGCCATTGTTACACTAAGTGTTTATTGTTGTCGGCCAACCACTTACATACGACTATATATATCTATACTTCCCACGTAAATTGTTGTAAGCCACAAAATAATTTTATTAGATTTTATGTTAAATATACCTACCCTTTTTTATGTATATTATATGTTCCATATTTCAAAGTATACAAATCATGTAGTGTTATGTTTACTTTCAAATATGGAATTTATAATATACAAAAAAAAGAATAATAATCTTCGTGGCTAACAACAATCTACGTGAGAAGTATCGATCTATACCCTACTTGCACGTGAAGACTGTGTTTGTCAAAGACTTCCTCGTATTAAAGTTATTTGTAGAAAATCATAAGAAATACTTGGGATTTTCAATTAAGAGTTTCAGCTCGAGGACGGCGTAATTCATGCGAAAATATTCGAGATAATATTCGCCGTAATTCTCTGGATTATGTTGATTCGCTTTAATGGCTGTTTGCTTACATTATCGAGCAAGACAATTACGTCATCGAGGATACAATTTGTTACAAAAGCGATGAAACCTATCAGCTTTTTTATGGTAATAGGTGATAGACACCTTTTTAACGAACTTCAAAAGAGGAGGAGGTTATATGTCTGGTTGTATGTATGTTTTATATATGTTTTCCGATTTGTCCGTCATTTATGGACCGATTTTGAAAATTCTTTTTTGTTTGAAAGGAGGCACTCTCGTGGAGGTCCCACTGTCACCAAGTCAGAATCTGATGAGAGGATCCATAGAAATAGATTAAAATCCTCAAATTTTATACGCATGTTAGTGTACTTTCCTATTTTTCTGTCAAATGTAGACCGATTTTGAAAATTCTTTTTTTGTTTGAAAGGGTATACTCTCGAGGTGGTCCCTGATGCCTACGATGCCAAAGCGATGATGTTTCATTTCGGCTATGAATATCTAATTTATAAAAATATTTTCCGCAAATAAAAGTCGAATTTTCACTTGACACAATACACACATCAAAAAAAGTTTGCGATCACTTCGAAAAACTGAAATCTTTTTTGTTACTGTAGATTATATTATGATTTTTTCTTCTTTTTAGATTCTTTATTTAAAAATAAATTAGAACATAAAACAATGACCCCCGTTCAATTGTTTTTTCATATAAAAAGGCTTTCAGTCCTAGCTTACGCTCATTCAGAAATCTGATTTAGTCAATTATAAGCGATTCAAGATATTTTTCGCGGAAAGTTGTGATTGAAAAAATGCCAAGAGGATTATCAGAGGTTTTACGAGCTAGAATAGTAACTTTGAGGGAAGAAGGATACACCACGAGAGTAATAGCACGCAGACTTGCTATATCCCAATCCTGTGTCGTGGCTACGTTGCAGAGGTATCACGGAATGGGGAATTTAGCTGACCGACCCCGCAGCGGTCGCCCAACTGTTTTGACAGCTGCCCAAAAGCGCTATATTAGATTGCTGGCAGCCCGTGATCCAACAATCAACGCCACTAAAATAAAAGCAGAAGTCAGGGCCGCCTCTGGGCTTGAAGTTAGCACGCAGACCGTTCGCAATTGCTTGCACCAGGCTGGATTACGAGCACGGAGGTCTTGGCGAGCTCCGCTCAATTCCCTGCAACGTCAACAACGAAGATTGCAGTGGGCTAGACTTCGGCAAAATGAAGAAGGTGAGGACGAAAACATTTGGCAAAACTGTCTCTTCGTTGACGAATCCCGAATCAGCACTCATCCAGATAACCGACGTGTTCGTGTCTGGAGAAGACCAGGCGACCGTGAAAGACAAAGAACAGCCACTGGAACAGTTCAGCAAGGCGGAAAATCGGTGCCTTTTGGGGTGGCATTATGATTGGAGCTAAGGCGTTCGCCTTTGATCCCGTATCGGGGCTTCATGACAGCAGACATGTACAAAGCAGTTGCTATTGATGATATCGTCAGACCATTCCGAGTAAACCATGGGCACCAATTTGTACTGGTCGATGATAATGCGCCCGCACATCGAGCTCAACGAGTCAATGCTGCTCTTCAAGAATACGATATCACACGATTAGACTGGCCTGCCGGCTCGCCCGACTTAAACCCAATAGAGCACGCGTGAGATGCTCTTAAACGAGCAGTATGGAACCGTGAGCCACGTCCCCAGACAGTTCCAGAGCTCAGGGAAGCCGCTATTGAAGAATGGGATAGGTTACCCCAGGAAATGCTGGATAACTTGATCCTCAGCATGCCCAGGAGGATCTTCGCATGTATTCGAGCCAGGGGAGGAGTTATTTTATATTGAATTCACACCTTTTAATAATAAATTGTTGTTTAAGTTTAATTAAACAGTCTTTTTCTTTCTATGAAATTTCTATCACTATTACATTATGATTAATGGCTCAATTTTTTAAAATAAATAATAAAAAATTGTTTTATATTTTAATTTCAAACATGGTATTCCTATTTAAAGAAAGCATACAACATAGATTTTTTCTTGATAAAGTTAAATTTAAAGAATTATAGGAGCTTATGCTATTGATCGCAAACTTTTTTTGATGTGTGTACATGTATAATTATTAATTCAAAGACCGAACACTTAGAAATACATGTAATTAACAAATCACCGTCACCATGATAACTAGAAAAAAGAATGAAATGTAAAAAGGAGTCCCTCACAGTCCCATTGTCACGAAGAAGTTAGAATCTGATGAGGAGATCCCACGGAAGTCGAAAAAAGCCGATTGGCAAACTTTTGAAGTCGGTTTATTTTTTTCAATGAAAAATTTAATAAATGTACAATTATCTCTAAACTGTTTATGTAATTTATAAGCAAATCTGCTGAAATGCTTCAGTAAAAGAATGTGCTCCATCTAGCATTTCTTGTCTTCAAAACATTCAAAAGAATGTCGAAGCCGAACGTTGAAAGAAAATTCAGAGAATAAAAATGACACTTTCTTACAAACTAGGCCAAACTTACGTACGTCCATAATGATTAATGTGGCCATTTATTTCGTAGAGATCCCAAGGGTTCGGAAAAACTTGATTGATGTAGGACGGTCGCGGGTTGCCTGTAATATCTGAGGGTTTCTCATTTCCGCGTTGTTCTTACAATGTTTGCAATGGATTTATGGATATGGGTTTCTGGGCCTTTTTTGTGTTACGGGAGAAAGGAATGAATTGACGTGGTTCGTGGAAGAGATAAATTATATATTGTGTCCATTGAATATGATATTCGGCTTCTTCCTTTAAAGATGGACGATTGCATTCAAGAAATTCAAGTCTTCTTTTTAGTCCAAGAATAGAGCTACTCTTTTTAACATTATAAATTCAATAAAACAGTGAAATCAGAATCGTCAACAGAAGGAATAAACGAAATGGTGGAAATTAAATTTCGACTATTTTGATTAATTCCACAACCAAAACCACGACATTTCGATGAAAATAAATGTAAGTGTAGAAATCTTATTAAGACTCACCTTATTAATTAGGATTCAACGCATCTATTTACTAATTATAAATACGGCACACCTATCTATTTATCTAGAATCAGGCGATAAATTTGAGCATGTACTTTAAACATAATTGCTTTTAAAATGTTTAGAAAGAGAAGTGATATCGAATATTAAAGACTTGATGTCTTTTATGCTATTAGATTATAGTCTAGGTGAAATTGTATTTATTTAAATTTTTTATATTTGAATTTATCCGTTTTTTGTGGAAAATGTATACTGTTACAAAAAGCAGACAAAGACACACAGATGTAAGTACCTACAAATAACTAGACAGTGAATCTTTGACTGTTTCTTCTAACAGAAAATTTATTTCAAACATATTTCGTGTCAGATATTAGGGTGGAAATCATATAACTTGTAAGATTCCATAAGGTTATACCGTGTAAATGCTATTATTATGTAAATAACTATACAGTCAGAAATTTCGTTTATATCGAACCGTTCTTCTTATGTTACAATGTGTTGCCAACTATCTTTGAAGAATTAAAAAAGTTTCTACTTTTGAAGTGTTACATTTTAGCGCTCATTTTAAGAACAGGCGGAGAAGTTTTAAGTTACGTAAACGATAAATGCCCTGAACTGATAGATCGTAAAGGCGACGCGTTTAATCATTATAATGACAAACCCCATACATAACTTTGCAAAGCCGTCTAAAACTAATGCAGATGGGCTGGGATGTGTTACCTCATCCACCGTATTCTACCGATATTTACAAAATTCTTTGAATATACATACATGACTTTGATAACAAAGAGCGAATTATTATGAAAAGGGAATTCTAAATTACCCGAAAGATGTCAAAATATTCCTAGTGTTATAGCTACATCGACACAATCGATGATTCCACCATTGTCAAGTTTTTTTAGGAATTTTTTTTAACAATTTTACCGGTGAATTTCGCTGATAGGAGAATCAACAAGAACAGAACACAAACATACACAGACTATTACAGAAACAAATTGTTGTTACTTTTAATAAATAAATATTTTTTTATGATACCATATAACGGGATGAACAAGTCGTGCACCTGGTGGTAAACGACACGCCTATCCATAACAGTTGCAGTAACATTCAGAACTTTAAATCACAAAGATTTGCTTCCGTCACCTTGAGACATAAGTTGACAAGTCCTATGTGCCTGTAATTTCCTGCTTGGCGGCAGATTTACGTAAGGTGGCAAAACTTCCCCGGAACGAACTCTTTCACATAGAGATCTACTGCTGTCAAATATATAGGACATACACATGTACAGTCGCGTGCACTGAAATGTATACGTTCACTTATTTTCGAAAATATGTAAACATCAGATATTTCAAAAATATGTAACCTTGTGCCGGTTTCAAAAATATGTAATCACGACATTATTTCAAAAATTGTATACTTTTATTTCAAAGAAAATGACAGAAGAGTCGAAAAACAGGTGCTAGATTCCTTCTGTGTCAAAAGATTGTAGATCAAAATGGCCAATACACTATTGATTAAAGTTTGACATTTATTTTTTCAAACGTTTTTCTTTGATACTTTGATACCGCAAGGATGTTTCGTCAACCCTATATAATCCGAGTATCGATTAGTAAAAATGACCTTAATAAGCGTTGAGTGTGCAAAACCTAAAGCTGTTAAGTCAATTTGCGACCAGCCTGTCCATTTTCTATTAGTAATTAAGTAGCAGTAGAGCTCCTTGTGAAAGGTTCGTCCAGTGAAGTACTGTCACTTTACCTATTTCTGCAGCCAAGCAGTAATGTAAGCATTACTGCGTTTCGGTTTTGAAGGATGCTGGTGAAATTACAGGCATATGGGACTTGACAACTTATGGTCCAGGATGATTTTTGTAATTTGAAGCTCTAATTGGCTGCGTTTGACATGGACAGGCGTGTCGCTTACCACCAGCCGCACGACTTAGTCGTCCCGTTACTAGGTATCATAAGAAATCTACATATAGGTATATAATACAATTTTTTTTATTAAAGTACAAAATATATGAAACTACAATAGTGTATGTATTATACGACTGTATGTATATATGTTCCACTATTACCAACCCTATGTGATTAGTAACAGCGGAAGCTATTATAACTATTACGTTACTTTCCATTCCGTTACCGTAAATATTGACTCAGTTACAAGAATAGGAAGCAAGGCCATTAAAATAGTATTATGTTGCTACGAATAACAGGTACGGAAGGAAGGATATTCCATTGTTTGTTATATGTTTTTGTAGCAATAAAAGATGTACAAAGTAGATTTTAATAACTTAGTCAAAGTAAAGAAGGATATACTACAACTATAAAAGGATATTTGTAATATCGACTTGGTAGCCTCTCAAGCAGAGGCCGTGGGTTCGAATCCTGTCTCGCACCTCTCAGTTTCTCACAATTTACGTGCCAAATTTTATTTGAAATTTACCACGAGTTTTTCGGTGGAAGAAAACATCGTGATGAAACTTGTACGTAGAAGAAGGTTCACAACTCTCGGAAGACGTGTGAAGTCCCCAACCCGCATTAGGCTAGCGTGGCGGACTATGGCTCTGGCCTGAGAGGAGACCCGTGCCCTGCAATGGGATGTATAAATGGGATTGATGAATACGAATCGTTCTGGTATGGCACAGACGCCGGTTCCAGTCCTGTCAGATCGAAGGAATTTTTCTTTGTGATCGATCTTTGTATTATTATAATTATAACAAAGTAAGTAATTTCACAACAAATAATTGAATATCATGGTAACAAAATATCACAATATTCATTAAAATCAATATTATTATTTGTTCACCTTTTTAGTAATGCAGGAATGATACAACATTTAGTTAATGTATTTCAAAATAATCCTGAACTCTGAAGCGTAATTAATAACTCGAACAATGAATAAAATATAAAAACGAAATCAATAATAATTAATACAATAACAAATTCAATGAAGCATTAAAACAATAAAGCAGTTGCCGTTGATAAGGCTGAGTACATTGCTCAAACAATGGCGATCGTCCCTGACATTGAGGGGTCAGCCAGTGATGTACAGCGTTTAATCGATCCGAATTTTAGATAACTTAAGACGATGTTAGTTTATTTCTGCCCTTCTTATTATAACAAACGTAATCGACATTTTTAGCGAAATTGAGGTATTAATGTACATGTGATAAGCGGAACAAGATCTATAACTTCCTCTAATCGGTTTTTTATATATTATCTGCGTAATTGTCACTAGCAAGAAAAAAAATTATAGTTGCCAATATTAGAAAAGCAAATGCGTTACTTATGATTTTGGCAAAGACGTTTACAGTCCTTACTTGTTAGCTCACTGGAATATTTTAGTTCAATTAAAAAAGGAACCAACATAATATGTATATAATAACGTTCTTTATTTTTATTCAAATCTTATATGTTTTTATTCTCGAGAGCAACCAAAATACAACTGTATTAATCGAGGTTTTCTTATTGATTTCAAGTGTAACACTTTGTCCGCCAGTGATTTGAAATGCATTCAGAATACGTAAGGTCGGATGGCACGCAATGGGACGTGACATTGTCACAAGGTCACGCAAATGTCATTCAGTCGTGACTACTACGGGCGGTCACGCTTTAGACCGTAATACCATAAGTTTTTCAGATCATTATAAAAATATAACGCTGCTGTCAATTCTGCCACAAGTTTGAAACTGGGACATTTCCTGAAGCTTGAGTATTAGAATCAATCAATCAACCAATCAATATATTTATTCGCCATCACAGGTCATAACGTGATAGGGTGTACAGTCTTATTTAGTCAGCTATGATGCACCTCTTACAGAGGCATACGAAAATTTATGTCCAATCTAATCTTAATTTATGAAATATTAAATTATACATTACAATGTCAACTAATAAATCCATGTCAAAACAAATTTCAAATTAAATCTATTATGTAAATATTCAATTATAAACATATATACTATAATTCACACTACATTGTCATTCAAACGTTTATCAACCGTGTAATAGTATTTTTTAATCAATAGCCTTGACAATTCCCTCCTGAACATATACAAGGATAGGATTTTTAACCTTTGTGGCAGTTTGTTGTAGAGTTTAGGTACCATGTGAAGGGCGCTTTTTTTCTTAAGAGCTGTTTTACAAAAGATGGTGCCAGTGGTGAACATTTGAGGATTTCTAGGGCGTAGATTAAATACTGGAACGACCGTTTTTTCTTGTAAACTTTGGAGTTAGATTTTAAAAATGTACATGATTCCAGTATGAAGAAACTTGGGAACATTAGCACTTTTAACCTTTTAAAGAATGGTCGACAGCTGTCACTGGATCTAAGGTCGCTAATAGATCGGACACACCGCTTTTGAGCTCGTAAAATGATTTCCCTATACGAAGCGTTTCCCCAGAAAATTACTCCGTACCGTAGAGTCGATTCCACAAAACCATGGTATGCCAACATTACACTATGACGATTGTTGTTTTTGGAAAGTCTGTAGAGAGCAAATGAGAATTTATACAATTTATTACACATGTGTATACAGTGACTTACGATATCAATTCCGAGCTTCTACCTTGAACACCCAAATCAGAATCATTTTGTGAAAGATAATGTTCAAATTGGTTATTTTATAACGAATTAGTTAACTCTTCAAATTCAAAGTGATAACCTCCCTACATTTATGGTAACAAGGCGACGGATCGAACAAGTGCATATTTACGATACCAAGGAAGTATCCTGAAGGTAGCAAATGTACTACAAGACATAAGGCGTAAAAAGAACATGTTATTCCTTTTATAATGTTTTGTTTCAGAACTCTTAAAGCCCTGACCTTTAATATAAGGTCATTCTAAGGTCACTTCTGTTTGGAAACTTCTTTATAATATACTCTGAATTATAACAGGTGACAAAAACGGCACCTGAACCAACTGGCGTATAATATTTAAGTGAAATTTATGGCCAACTCTGTTAAGGTGGTACACCACTGTTTTCACACACAAGCTATACTTGTTTTTGTTCAGGGGGATGTATATACGTGCGTGTGTGCGTGAGTATACGTAGTTAATTTTTGGAGTGTTCTTTAACCATTACCGGCTATGGGAGTGCACTCTAGTCCTCTGTAGCCTGTAGAGTGTCTGAGATACATTTAACATGTTTATTTTTTATTATTTTATATTTACTTATTACAATGCATACTAAATTTTGATTTGATACCTACATATTTGCTTTTATCATTACCATACAAACATCGTTTTCTTGAAAACAATTACTTATTGTGCCCATTACTGTACTACTTGTGCAAATGATACACGATTGATCATACCACATTAGAACATAGAAGAAAGTCACGTTTAAACATTGATACAAAAACTTTTGTATAAAATGGGACCAGAAATATCACCTTAAAGACACATTTGTAAATTACATTTTAACGATTAACTAGTCCAAAAATAGTAATTACTATCTGACTTTCCTGTTTAAAATGTATCAAGTACTAACAATAGCAATCAATTTAATTAGATTTTCTTTTATATCTAAAGAACTTTGTTCGTAAATTAAATTCACAAAACAATTTTCGTTTCTATATTAGATTGTCCTCGGAGCGGGCATAACATTTTCTAAAAAGTAACATATCAAAAAAATATTCGGTATCAGGAAAAAGACTAGCCTATTTTTTTTTTGTAATATTCTATCTTAATAAAAATTGTTCGATATACAGTGAGCTCAAAAGGCACAATTAACACCACAATAAAATTTTTTAACAATGACGTATTTGACGTTTAGAAAGATTTTGTATGCTAGTGATAGCCAATTAAAATACAACGAAAATTTCTGCCTAAAATAGATGTATGTTTAACATAAATAAACTATTTATCTAACAAGTTCTTAAGTTTTCCTGGTGGTAAGACATGGAAAATGAAACTATTTTTAGGGTGTAAATCGATTATATCAGTTTTTTCAAACAACCAACGTTTCAGACCTTTTATAAGTCCGATGGTCATTCTTGACTGACTGAGTCAGTTATAAAAACCGAAATCAAAACTTTGGTTTCTTGGAAAAAACTTGTCCCACAATGTATTATATATTTCTTTCTTAGTAGGATGGTATATAGGTCAACCTAACGATTTTTACATAATATGATGTAACTCGACAAATTCATAATACAAATTATAGCGTGTCATACTACGACGTAACCAAACATTACCTACATATCATCGTAAATAAAATATAAAGTTCTAATTTAATAGTCGACATCATGTTAATGGCAGTACATGTTTGTTCAATAAATTAAACGAAATAGATTTTGCCACAGCCCCTTATTATGTATGAAAATGTATTATGAAACAGATGACAATAAAGTGAGTAAATTTGTTTAATTTCATGACGTGAACGCGCCATAAAAAAATGCCAGTTAAGTAAATAATAGTTATTTGTTATGCAAGGCTGCAAAGTCGTTGTTTGACGCGAGTGCTTGTTTTGAAACCTGAGCAAGCGAAGGATTCTAAGATTCTGCATGGCCAAGTTTGCCATAAGAAGAAAATAAAGCATCTCGTATCGTCTAAGTTTTGCATAAAAGTATAAAGAGTACACCTACTAAAACTTTAAATAACAAATACGACGCAATTGATTTTTTATGAAAATAATGGAGGGAGAGATAATGGGCCTTACGTAATGGGAATATAATTTATATGGCCCATTAAGTTAAAAACGAATCGGAGAAGAATCGTTCAACACGGCGTTTTGCTATTTAGACATAATACCGTAAAGGTGAGACTAGATTAAGACCCTTAACATAGCGACCATCAAAAACTAATGTACGTCGAAATTATGACTTCTCGTTAGCCAAAATCGACTAACATATAATTTAATGCCACAAAGCTATGCAGACTATTCCGTCTCTCTGTACGTCACTCTGGCAGCCAATGTCACGGTTCCATTCATTGGCCGGCTTGGCACCACGCATGCTCTGGTGCGTGACACTGTTTTATTTTTATAGTTTTTTTCCCACGACCGCGACAGGGTGACGTGGTTAGTGCAGCGGAAATCCAAGGTGTTCTGAAGAAGTTGGAACCAAAAAAGTCTTAGTAGAGACGTAAACAGGTACCTTTTCTGTGATTGTTCATACCTAGCCAATATTTCTATTCTATACTATAACCTTGTGACAAAAACTGTAATTAAATCTATTGTTTACTTACGAAGTACCCGAGAGCTACCTGCTTTGGATTCTGAGAATCTGGGTTCACGTCTAAAGTTGTAACTTACCCATACATTATATGAAGAGAGCCGAAGCAGGAGTAGGATACATACCTGTAAATAAAATAGAATCTGTTTAATAAATTATGTGTTAAGTATAGATTACTATCATGGAATGACTCTATCTCTATTTCTACCCATCTATCGTGAGAACACTTATTACAAAGCCTGTTTTAGACAATAAACTTTATAGACCACCGAGCGGCTGTAAATTCCATTCTAAATGTAAACACAATCAACACCACTACGTGAACAAAAAATCCGTTGTCTCTGTTGTACTTAACCGCTTAGAAAGTAAACTGAGGCATCTAGCCTCGGACATGTCGTCGCTAATACAGAAGACGGATGCACCGAGGTCGCGCGAGTTCGACCTCATCATCCAATATCCTGCGCGTGCGCTGCTAGCCACAACTACTGTTTACGAACTAGAACTAGTTGTAGCCAGGTTGAGTTCTTTGAACCCGCGCTTATGTAATTTAGCTGCCCAAATTATTTACTAAATAGCATCGATCTATGTACTCTAAACAGTGAAATGTATAAATAGGTATTATGACAAGTCAATTTTGTTACAAAATTTTTTCGTGGTTCAGAAAAATTATGTACTCCGACGTTATCAAAAGTATTCACATTCGCGCATACATGCTTATGATACTAAGCAATAGGACGTACAAATTATACGCCTGGTAGTAAGCACCTATCCATGACAATTGACAATAGCGCATTTTTCCCACAAGTCCTTTATAAAATTTCACCTTGTAGACACCATGTTTCATCATCATAATCATATTTTTTTAACTAAGCAGTTGTTAAGAAAAAAATAAAGAGTTTTTTTGTATTGAAAGGCCTGCCCAGGGAATTTTTATATATAATATTTTTTTTATAACGCACACACTCAACATAGCCCCGCACTAGGGAAACCCTATTCCATGGACGCACACATAGACAACCACAAATTACACCCAAACTCACGAGAGAAATAAATGTAGGCGATACAACTATTTCTCCCGACCCGGGAATGGAACCTGGGACCTTTGCGTCGCAGTCCGGCATGGTAACCGTTCGGCCACCGAGGCAGTTTAGTTGTATTTAGTTTAGTTGTCGTCTGTATGAACGTACTTCCTGAATAAAAACCGATATTATGTTTGATGAATTAATTAGTGTCAAGTTCTTTTTGTTAAATAGCCTTGGGTGCGTGCTATTTTGAGAATTTTTCGTATTATTCCAAGTTATTTTTAATATATTTTAAATATAAATATCTCTCTCGTGTCTACTTTTATATAAACAGTGTTTCCTAATATGATTTATATATTATTTGTTAATTAAATCACGTAGAGTACGGAATAAACTGAAAACACCATTGATCTACGAAAACACACAAATTCAAATAAGTTTTCTTTTCGGTATTTCTCGCACTTAAGTCTTTTTTTTAAAAACTGGGTCAAATTATTCAATTTAATTAGAAAAAGAATATTATACAAACAATTTAAAAAATAGATGTGTTGATGGAGATTCTATATTAGTCATAAAAATATATGTGAAAAAAAGTTGCTGTGGTCAATTGCAGTGCCAACCAGAGTATTAAATCAGAGAGATCTGAGAGGCACTTCTACTGCGCCTGTCACTCTTGAGACATTAGTTGTGTGTTAGTTGATTAATCCCATGTGCCTGTAATTTCACCAATACCCTTATACTTCAAAACCGGAACGCAGTAATGCTCACGTTAGTGCTTGACGGCAGAAATAGGTAAGGTGGCGGTACTCGAATACATTTTCAATGATGAATACACTCTTAAAAATACACAATATTTACCATAAAAAACGTCTATTCATCAACTGAAATACAATCAAATTAAAACAGCTGTTGAATACAAAATGTGTCGCGCAATTAAGCAGCTTGTATGTATGTCTAGCAATTTACGCTTGATGCTTGATTTACGTAGCGCAGGAGTTGACAAATTTATCTTATATAAAGATTACGAATTCTACTGCAATGCTATGAAGTATAACCAGGTTCATTCACGCGTAACCTAACTCTATTAATACTACTAAATCTGTTAACTTTCAACAATGCTCTTTTGGTTAATTGTAGAACGGTAAGCGGATTCATCAATATAGAGGTACATGTATCTAAACAATTTTAATTCAGACGCGTTCGAGCACATTTTGGTCTTCGCTTAATTAATTGCTTGGGGATTACAAGGTTATTACATGGTATATTGTACTACATAGGAAAATAACACAACATCTGTCGCCATTTTACAACTAAACGTTTGTTATGGTTTGTAGGCTGGGGTTCCACCACTATGTCGTGGATATTCCAAGGAGAAGCACGAAGCGTTACGTTTCCTCATTTAGTAGCAGTAGAGGTCCTCGTGAACGAGTTCGTCCAGGGAAGTACTGCCGCTTATCCTATTTCTGCCGCCAAGCAGTAATGTCAGCATTACTGTGTTCCGGTTTTGAAGTGTAGGGATGCTGGTGAAATTATAGGCACATGTGACTTGTCAATTTTTGAATCAGGGTGACTGGCCCAGTGGCAGATCTTTGCAAGTTAAAGTTCTGAGGATCGTATTCCAGAATTCTACTCAATGCTCAAGTCAGGATTTGAGTATGATTTAAAGCACTCGAAATCATACTCAAGTCCCTGCCATTAGGGTCGTATTTCCAGTGCTTGTGATGCCAGTGCAATCCTGACTTGAGCATTGAATAGAGTTCTAGAATACGACCCTGAGTGGCAATGCAACTGTTATAGACAGGCGTGTAGGTTACCATCAGACGCACAAATTGTTCGTCCCGTCACTTGATATCATAAAAAAAAAACGGTTATGGAGTGGAATTCCTTACCTGCACACTTATTCCCTGAATGCTATAACTCGGGTCTTTTCAAGGCGCGAGTGAATAGGCATTATTTAAGTGTGCATGCTGTATCATCAACTTCGTCGTCACTTTCCATCAGGTGAAGTTGAGGTCAAATGCATATTTATTTTTAAACAAAAAACGAAATTAAGACGAGGAGATAAACAGAAAAAACTCCTATATAGTTTCAGAAATGATTCTTCAATTTGCATCGACTTTCCGTTAGCCACCAATGTCCTGTACCGAGTCAATAAACGTCACAGTCGAACAGTATTTGCATCAGAAGCCATCTGTCTCAACAATCATTGCAGTAAATAGAGTAGAAAACATTCACAGGCCATTTGTTCGTTCAAACAAAACATCACGGAGCTTGCGTCAAATCGTGTAATGGATAGTAAATAGTCGTGACGTTAGTGACGCTGTGTGGAACATAATATTGATATTGAATAAAATTGAAAAGACCACATGAGTATTGTAATTATTTTCTGTAAATAGTATTAATTTATATAACAGTAATAAATCTATATATTAACGCTTTGTTTTAAATTTATAATAAATTTCCTTTTTATCTGAAATGGACGCGGAGAATTCTGGGCCTAATTGTAACGAGGTAAGATATAATTTGAAAAAAGATTAAATTGCACAACATATAGCATAACGACCTCAATGGTCGAATGTCTCGCACACTGGTTTTTTCATGGTGTCGCCATCTATGAGGTCCCGGGTTCGATCCTGAGCCGGAACAAAAACTTTTCTATATTGTCTCGAATCTGGGTGTTTGTGGTACCGTCTTTGTTTTCGATTTCCATAATACAAGTGTTTTAATTACTTACTATGAGATCAGAGCAGCGGGTGTAATATTGTCTAACATATTAAAATACTTATAGTGTGTGCAAGTAAAGAAATATTGTATATCTACGATTTTTGAGTTTCATAAAATCCTCTGACTCTACAAATATATAATAATCATAACTATCTATATAGAAAATATTAATTGCACTTCTAAAATCAGCTGTGAAGTATAAGTTGTTACATAACCTTACTTTTTGTAAGTCTCTTATAACTTAATATACACAGCCCTCAGACCAAAATCAGCAGAATTCGCAGCGATGGTCTAACAATATTATTTATACAATGTAATAGATATTCATTATGGATTATTTTAGAGATCTTTTATGTTAGTTTTGTGAGTGTTATTATTAAATTAATACCATTAAATAAGTTAGTGGTGTATGACTGTACTTATCAACTGTCTGAAGTGTCGCGAACTGTGCGAAATTTTGTGTTTTTATGTTTTTTTTATTTTTTTTTATTATTTTTTTATCTTTTTTATTTTTCTTAACTGATCATTTGATCAATGCCTATTTTATAACTCAATTTCTATAAGCGGGGAACTGTTTGTTTACAATTGTATTTTAATCTCTATTATATTGTAGTATAAGCTGTTTGTACCCTCTTAGATAAAATAAATAAATATAAAAATAATATAAATACGCTATTAATTTACATTGTAGTCCTACTATATCACATCACTCGACTCGTTGCTTCTTCAAAGGACAGTTTATATATTTGCAGTAGTAGAGCTCCTTGTGAAAGAGTTCGTCCAGTGAGGTATTGCCACCTTAACTATTTCTGCCGCCAAGCAGCAATGTTAGCATTACTGCGTTCCGGTTTAGAAGGGTGCTGGTGAAATTACAGACTCAACGTATGTCTCTCGTGCCCCTCAAATCTTTTGCGATTTACAGCTTTGAGTGGCACTGCAATTGTTATGGACAGGCGTGTAGCTTACCAACAGGCGCATGACTTGTTCGTCCCGTTACTTGATATTATAAAAAAAATGTTGTTGCTTTTACAATTTATGATTTAAAAAAAATAATTTTTATGGACCACCGAATGGTAGCCAAGAAGTGAAAAAAAGTAAGACATTCTACAGACAGTTGTGTTGACGCACCGTCATAGTCGGAGGAAGTAGATGGATGAGACCAGTGTAAGATTCCGGCAATAGGTGAAGTTGGATAGTGAATAAAGATGATATTAATTCAATGATATGAAACAAAATATACGGGGTTATTTGTAGAATACTAACAACCTAGCAGGACTATATTACTGATATCGTAAACAACAACTTGATCTATGACTTTTAAAAATTGATCACATTTTACTAAAAAAAATAAAAATATTTACATAGATCACTCTAAACGGTGATTAGCTCTGTGCGTTAACAAAAGAAATTTGAGTGTTATTATTACATTAATACCATTAAATAGGTTAGTGGTGTACGACCGTACTTATCAACTGTCTGAAGTGTCATGAAATGTGTGAAATTTTGTGTTTTTATCTTTTTTTTATCTCTTTATTATCTTTTTTTATTTCTCTTAATGGACTGTGTGATCAATGCGTATTTTATAACTCAATTTCTATCAGCGGGGAACTGTTTGTTTAACATTGTATTTTAATTTCTTTTATATTGTAGTACAAGCTGTTTGTACCCTTTTAGATAAAATATATAAATAAGCTATTAATTTACACCACTTTTATTTATGCCGGGGACGACACGCATTTAAACTTTCTACCAAATACATATCTAAAAAGTGTCAGATAGTACAACAAGAACTTAAAAGTTTCTTTTTGGTAAAATTATTATGTTTTGTAAAAAGTAATGGAACAAAAGTTGTGTTTTATGATATGTTTGTACTAAATAATACAGTACTGCGAGGTTGTTAGTGTTTTGCAAATAACCCTACCACTACCAATACGTATGTATTAGAAAAAAGTATATTTTGCATTCTTTCTAGTCGTATGCGGAGATTGTCAGTTGTTTTGCTGTACACCTCATGATGAAAAGTGTGCCCAGAAGTAATGTACTGTTGATGTTTAAGATGAAGAGCAATAGTTTTTCGAAATTCACATTACGTTTCATACGAACTGTTCAATCTAAAAAGTGTACGATATCGAAATGTTTTCCTTTTTTATAAAGTTTTTAATTTATTCACTTTTAGTTGGTGGAAAAAAGGCTTTTCTGAAAACGTATTTAGATGTTTTATTAGTTTATCCATGCCTGAATGAGATTTATTGGTGTACTCGACGTTATGCAAATTAAGCAATTTATTTCACTCTGAATCGTCTACCAATCCCATTTAAATTAATCATTGGAATAAATTTAAATTTATATTTGCTTATAGCTCTCTCAAGATATAATTCCCTGAATAGACTTTCTTTGAATATTTTATTGTTTTTCTCGAAATACACACGTGTAACGAAGTACTTAAGGCCAGGTATTTAGAGCCTAGATTTTAAGAGGTGAGGAGTGGGGGGGGGGGGGGGGCTCGCGTCCAGCGCGCTAGAAATTAATTTGAATAAAATAAGAACAAGCGGAGAAAATTTGACACAGAGATCCGACGCCGACAAGTGCCCGATGGCGACTGACGGGGTTGTGGGCGGCGCGGCGCAATTTAATTATAAAAAACCACTGAGCAATTTTCAAATTTTAGGATAAGTAACTAATAGGGCTTCACTTGAAAATCAAAATTTAAAGGTTCTCTGTAGTACTTAAAGAAACATATATTCTTAATAAAAATTATCTACAAAGTTAGATATTTTATTCTTAAATAATTAGTTTTAAATTTTTATTTTTGCCTGTTTTCAGGATTTTATATGATCGGATAAAGTACATGTAGAGTAATGTATTGCTCCATAGCAATACATTACCACATTCTCTAGACAATACACTTAGGTGTATATTTTTAGTAAGAAAGTTATTTAATAGTAAATACCTAATCCATTTGATCTAGCATAACAGTTTTTCCCGCTTCTCCTCCGGTGACTTGCCCTAACTAATTATATTTTCAATAATAATAATTCTATTCTTCACTATTCACTGTGGATTAACGGTATGACAAAAATGATAGGTATTAACATTGACTTACAATTATATGGACGTCGGGTCCGCGCTAAAAAGTGTCCGCACTTGTAAGGCGCTAAAATCGTATACAGAGCGCGACACTCCGCTTTAGTCTTCATTTGTTCTACTGACAGCGCGATACTGCGATGACATAACAATTTAAATTTCGAATAGGTTGACTTGGGACATTTTTTTCGTGGTTTTTGTATTAGACCCGTCGTCCATTTATTTGTAAGTCAATGGGTATTAAAGTCAATTTGACCTTTAGGAGTTCCAGTTATTGTTAACACTTTTAAGTTCTTAAAGCAACAGTTATTAAATAACAATTCTTAGTCATGTACGTGAACGGAAACAGCGGTATCGTTTAAGAAAATTTTTGAAAATTTTGAATGGTTGCCAGCCGAAATGAAATTATCTAACGTCAAGATAGTTTGGCAAAACTACTGGCGGATGTTGAATGCCGTCAATTATAGAGTATATACAAAAAGAGAGTGTGGGTGGGTTTGTAAAACTTTATATGTTTTATTTTGAAACTAAAATAGCGCATTTCTAGTTAGGGTGGAGGTTGTTCCTTTTTCTTCATCTGAACTAATATTTATTAATTATCTTTTTGAACAATTGTTTCTAATTTTTGTTCCTCTTTCTTCATCAGAATTTTTTTTATAACCTTTTTCAAAAATGGGTAAAAAGTAAAAAATAGGTCAAACTAATTTTCCTAATATTTGTTCTTCTTTCTTTAACAGACCAACATTTTAATTACTCTTTTGAGCTCATTTTTCTTCGTTCTTCTCGCTTCATCTGAAAAAAGTTTTTAATTACCTTTTTTGAACTCATATTTCTAATTTTTATCCTTCTGTCTTCATCTGAACAAATTGTTTATTACCATTTTTGAATTCATTTTTGATTTTTATTTATTGCTGTCTTTACTATCGTCAAATATAAAATGAAATATTTGTATAATATTTCATAAACTTATTCTAGTTTTTTAAAAAGCAATAAATTTTCGGATTTTGCTAATCTTGAAGAATGTTTTTGTTCAAAATGTTTTTAAAAGTCAAAAGTCAATTTTATTCGATGGTACGCATCATTTGGAATTCAATTTACATGACTTCGAAATATTTTAATAATAATAATAATAATTCATTTATTTGTGAAAACACAGGTTAGATATGCAAGTTGACATGTACAAAATGAGTAGGTATAGTTTCACTGTGTCCGGCCAAACATTTGGCATACAAACATATTGAAAGTACATAATATATTTGGTATATGAATATTATAATACAAACACAATTACCGGTGTTGACAATATAAAAATGAAAAGAAAAAAAAAGAGAATATATTTAAAGTATTACATATGTTTATAATATCGTTAGTATTCAAGAATTTATATTTATATGCTTCTTAAGAATTTATATGCTTCTTTATGTCATAAGTCGTAACAACGTGCATATTACCTTGCCTTCGCGCAAGGACAGATAACGATCGTTTTACTTATAACACGCTGCAAGTCACAGTGCAGAAATGATCATAGATAGCCGGTATCTATACGTGTATCATTTTCTTAATTTTCAGTAGTAGGTACGAAAATCACGAATATTTATAGCTACAGGATTACTTCGTGCCCCTCTGATTTCGCGGGAAAGAGCTGAGCAGCTGCGTGCTGTTTAGTCTTGAGTATATATTATAATAATATATATTTTTTTTTAATTGAACATCATGATGTTTTTACTACTATAATATTCAGGTATTTTTTGTTTGGGAAAATACTCCATTAGTTTTTACATTATTCGCATCCAGTTGGATCGAAGGAATTTTTTTTTGTGTTTATTCGTTCTTGTTACAATAATAGTTTAGTAAGGAAAAACAAGTTATATTTTTTTCAAATGTTATTGGGGTGGCCTTTAAAAACAGCCTATGTGTTAATTTTGTATTTAAGTAGTTACATTGTCCTACTTTCTTTAAAAAAAATAAAGTTTTATATCTCTGTGGCCTTGTTACAGAAACTTTAAAAATTTCCATACTCTGTAAAATATTTCAATGTAAAATACGAATCCAGTTGAACGACTGTTTATTAACACACTACGTCAACTACGTGGGCAGTACAATAAGATAATAATAGCTTCGCTCAGTAATGGAAACGTATGATGCAGGAAAATTAACACTCCTCTATTAATAAAGGTCAATTAGTGTAACGCTCGAAAGTACCATCGTACTCTTTGCCTGGAATCGTCGTAACCATAGTATAATATGACAAGAATGGTAACTCCATACAAACGTAGAAGGGTGGTTTGTAAATTTGTACGTATATAGAGATAGTGTCAAGACACGCACATGTTAATATCACTTGTATTATCTTCAGTAGTGACTTTAAGGTTTTAATTAATCTTTTGCTGATTTTACTCGAGTTTGAAGATATTTACTTGGTAAATACAACCTTTCGAGTTATCTAACGTATCGTTAGTTACGATGTCACACTGTGGCGGCCATGTTACGTATTAGAAATTCTTTAGTATGATTGGATTGTAATCAGCTAAACTAATCAATTTTCCTTGCTGTTTTTATATAATGACTTTTAAAATGTGAATGAATGAAATATTTGTAGCGAACCGCGTCAATCGATACGAATCTTTTTGTATTTTACGTAGTTTTATTATCAGTTTTGGATTGGATATCTAAATTTACATAAATGTATTTGATTTTGTCGCCTTTACTTTGCTTTGTCTGTTTGTCATGCCAAAAGCAGCACATCTTTCAGTTTGTTCTTGTTCGAGTTATAAGGCTTTCGTTACGTTTACGTACGTTCATATATTTGCTCGTTAGCGGAGTTGTACTCTCGTTCTCCATCCCACATACGTCCAAACAATTAATGTCAAATAAATAATACTCGACCAAATTAAAAGCCAACATCAAGTATGAAGCTTCATTATCATAGTATTATTTATTTGACAGTAATTGTGTCGGAGGCTGTCGGACGCAGAACGTGAGTAGAGGGCAAGGTCCCATGATATTTATATTTCGAGCGTTACCCTAAATTACTATATATAATATATAAATAATATATATAATACATAAATATACGCAATTTAGATCCGAAAAAGTAGTTTCATTTCCAATTTGTTTTTAAATAACCTGTGACTGTATATACATGTTGAATATCCATGATGTTTTAGTATCATGATTTTTATATATCGCACTGCTATTACAGTAGCGTTATAACTATATAAAAATAGGGCTATGTTGAGTGTGTGCGTTATTATTATTATTATGTCTCGAAAAATACGTGAAATTCAAGATTATACCATTGTTGAACCTAAAATTTGATTCTCTACGCGTCAATAAAACCGTCGTTAGAATATTGTAAAAAACAACTAAAATATATCTACTTAACTCAAAATGTGCCACGTTTTATGTGAGCTAGTTCTGGCCAAAATAGTCCTTATTAAATAAAAAACATGAAATAATTTTTCCTCTTTTATTTTTAAATATGTATATTTGGCAATTAGGAAATAACCTATACATAAATTTACACAGATCTTCCACAAGAAGCGAGTAATTCGTTTTTCGTCGATTCTGAGAAAAAGCACTTTTTGAGTTAATACACTATTTTATTAACAGTGCGATATGTATATTTTGTGAAAATTCTTTACTACTCTCTTATTATTATTGATACGAAGATCGAATACAAAGAAAAATTCTCTCTCCAGACTCGAACCTGCGTCTGTGGCCACCGCTTTTAACAAACTGAATGTTACGAATTTTTTTATGTGCTTGTTGCAGATTTTGTATTACGTTTAAAAGTTTTCAGCGTCAGCTCCACCTGTGAGAAACTTATGAAAGTTTCTTCACTCGGCCACTTTATTTTTAGATTTTTCTACTTTTAAATATTCTTTTTTATGTAAAGAAGGAGGTAAACGAGCAGACGCGCCATTTGATGGGAGGTGGTCGTCGTCGCCCATGGACATTTGCAACATCAGATGAGTTGCCTATGCGTTGCCAGCCTTTGAGAGAGTTAACACGCTTTTTGAAGAACCCCATGTCATAACGCAAAGGAAATAACTTCAGGAGGAAGATCATTCCACATCTTGCAGATTCGCGGAAGGAACGAACGAGATGCCCGCATAGTCTTACAATGCTAGGCATCTAAGATGTGGGGATGGACTCTACTCCTTTGGCGGGAGGTGGGATGGTAGAAACGAGACAGTGGCACCAGTTCGAAAAGTTCCTCACAGCACTTCCCATTATAAAGACGTATTCTAAGTAGACCATAGACTCAGTAAATTACGCACTTGAAATTACAGACTTGAATTAAATAAATAGTAAACGTCGTGTTAATCAAAGAAGTTGTTATATTATTTCACTTGTGTTTTTGAGATAACATTTAAAAGAAAGTAGGTATGTATGACTGGCTTATCTTAGTTAATTACCTTGGCATATTATATCTTATATAATATGCTACTGGAAGTACTATAACTAAAATTAATATAGTGCTTCGTATTACTTACTTGAAATCTGTGTTTAGTACTCATTAGTGCAGTTCTAATTACGGCCGAACTTTAACAAGGGTACAGGCTAGGACGGGACGGACAAGTCGTACCGTACCTTACGTCGGACCAGTACCTTTAAAACCGGAACACAGTCATGCTGACATTACTGCTTGGCAGCAGAAAGTAAGGTGCCAGTACTTTCTTGGACGAACTCTTTCACAGGGAGCTTCTACTGCTACAAAATTAACTATTTTACAGTGTGTCCTATGTCTGTGTACCTCAGTTTATTCACGATTTACTTATGTATCCATACGCACCTATGCAGAAGCAGCAATTCACTTTCATATTTTAGTTCTAGTAATCATTCTGTAATGTTATTGTTTAAGTGTCGTTACTGCCTCAGATCGAATTCTAATTAATACGGTTCATTTTGCTTGGGCTGAGCGGCAGGCTTTATCATATCAGAATTTATTTTTTTACAAACGAAATTTGAAAAATGTTTATCGTATACAATACGTGTTCTATTTAGTTCAGTTGATATAAAAAAATCATTGGTATATGTAAAGTATCGAATACAACGGGTTTTCTTATAAAATTTCGAGGTAAGTTCTTTTTTTTCTATTGTGAATAGTTTTAGGAATCATGATTTCACACCGTATAGTAATCAGTTTATATCATTTATATCCTCAATTTTACTATTATGTTTTTTCCTAAGTGATTGATGAACACTTTTCCTTTTATGCGGAATCAACCAAAATTAATTGAGGTTGTATAGACTACTCCTTGGATCCGACTGGACGGCTACGGTGAGACAACAGACAACTGGTTCGTGTCCAGTAGGTTTGAAGGAGTTTTTCTTTGTGTTTGTTCAATCTTTGTACTGATAATAATAACTAACTAGTGGGATATTGTCAAAAAAATATTCAGTAAAACGAAATTTTGTAATTCAGTATTAATTGATGATCAATCCTTTTCTAACTTTTAATTTAATGTTTTTCGGCTTGATATTATTGTAAATAGATTTGATTTCTACGGTAGAATGGAAATATCTGATTAGACGATATGGGACGCGTCAAAATAATACACGGTAAAATTTTAGGTCGTCATATTGGAATGCAAAAAGGTAGGTATCAAACAGGTTACCGTAATGAGTTTGAACGTATGCGATATTGAATAAAAAAGCGTATATATGAGGTGTATCTTACAATGTACCGGTTACAGAAAAACAAATGTTGTAAATTCTATCGTATTTGCATGGACTTTGTGTTCGTTTTTATAAGCGCTAAAAGAAAATAAGACGTTGTTCGATAAAATAACATTCAAACTCGGTAGGCCTGGTTTACAAAGTAACAAGTTTATGTGAGTGTGGTAATTAAATTAAACTACAGTTCGAGGACAGTTTTCAATGAAAGCTCAATACTGATAAGTATAAGAAAACTAATACTTTTTGAAGTAAAGCATGATGCCAAACCTAAGTACAAATTTATTGTACTGAACAATTTCAATAAAAGCCCATACCTATCTTGGCTTAAAAATAACAGTCAGTTGATCGGACAATTTGTATGGACGTTGAAAAATCTATAATGCAACTTGTGTATGAGTTCTGCAGGGATAGTTACACAATTTTATGGACAAAGTTAGCTCACAATATTTCACTCTTAGTTTAATTTCACCTTGTATATTTATTTGAATATCATATGCAACCTGTAGTATTTTTTTGTGACGAGACGAACAAGTCTTGCGACTGGTGGTAAGCGACACGCCTGTCCATAACAGCAGTGCCCCTCAGACAAGACACATGTGCCTGTAAATTCACCCTTACCCTTTAAAACCGAAACGCAATAATGCTCATATTACTGTTTGGCGTCAGAAATAGGTAAGATGGTAATACTTACATTGGACGATCACTTTCACAAGAAGCTCAATTGCTACTAAACTGGTAATATTTAATTAATCAAATTTAGGTACTTACTCTGATGTACAAAATTTTAGTTTCTAGTCCGGAAAGGCTATACCGTCTTAATTGTCTTTTTCTTGAACAGCAACAACGAATAGATGAATGTCGCTGAGTTCTTTTAAAATTAACATTAAAGTTTGATGTTTCTTATTATAGCTTACTTTTGTTATCAGTGTAAACATTCTTTCAGACACGAGAATAAAATAGAGAAATAAACAAAGATAAGACAATCGGCGGCTTTATTGTTTGGTAGAAATCTGTGTCAGGCAAACTTGTAATGGCATACTAAACTTGAAAGTAACCTTAGACACTTAGATACATATCTAGTATACAAAAAGTGTCTTTTGTTTAGAGAATCGATGAAAAACTAATTACTTTTTGAAAGTTTATTAAAAGTTGAAAGATTATTAAAATTTACGAATGGTTGAAGTTTATTACAATAATCTAAACAATCTCCTACTTGCCAAGTATATTAAATAAAAGGAAAAAAATAATTTCATATTTTTGAGTAAGGACTGTTTTTTTCCAGAACTAGCTTAAATAAGTTGCTCATAAAATTCTGACGGCGGTTAAAGATTCTAATTTTATGTTGTATTCTATATATTCGTAACAGAATACGCGTCAATTCATCGTATTTCGAGTTACAACACTATTGTAATAGCAATGCGTTATGCAGCTAAGGAAATTTCGAGAGACTACACTCGAAAATCTGTTGTTCTCGAAAATGTCGAAGCCTACAGTCGCTTGGCGTATTAAGAAATGTGCCGGTTCTCTTTACATATTAATACGAGTATATAATAATAACAATAATGTGCCAGACAATTACACCAATTGCCTGCTTTCAAACTAGGCAATTGATGCAGGTACTATTTTTTTTTATAATGTCAAATGACGGGACGAACAAGTCGTGCGCCTGATGGTAAGTTCACTCCTGTCCATAACGCTTGCAGTGCCACTCAGCCCTTTAAATCGCAAAGATCTGAGACAAATCCCATGTGCCTGTAATTTCACCAGCACCCTTACCCTTCAAAACCGGAATACAACAATGCTGACATTACTGCCTGGCGGTAGAAATAAATAAGGTGGCAGTACTTCCCTGGACAAACTCTTTCACAAGGAGCTCTACTGCTAATAACTCCCTGTACTATGAATGTCACTGTGGAGCACTTTCCAGAACACTCAGACGGGACTTCTACATCCAACGCCCACAGTGTGAACCATTAGGCCACCGAGGTCGTCAATGTAATGTAACGAGTGTAATGTGCAGCGCAATCACAACAATTACCTGCTTTCACACTACATACTTCCCTGCACGAAATCCACCCAGAAAAAAGAAAAACTAGAAAAGTACGTTCCGCAAATTGGTCCTTCCGGGAATCTAACCTCTAGCGCCCACAGTTGCTAATCATTGGGCCACAGAAACCGTTTAAGACATGTGACCATTTCAGCGTCCATAAATAACTAGTGAGTCGTAATAGCATGTAATTAAGATGTTAGACCTCTGTGTAGTACAAAATGGTTTCCTATTTTGATGTTATGACATAGCGACCGCCGTGGTCGAGTGTTTTGCACGCCAGTTTTTTATAGTGTCGTCATCTCTTTTTTCCCGGATTCGATCGAGAAAATAACTTTTCTATATTATCTCGAGTCTGGGTGTTTGTGGTATCGTTGTTGTTTCCGATTTCTATAACACAAGTGTTTGTTATGTAATGTGTTAATATTTATTTATTTATTATTTAACGGATCTACACATACTAGTACTTTTCCAGTTTCAAGTTAAGCTCGTCGATATACCGCGTCGTTAGTGTATTTACTTACATAAACCATTGGTGTGCTACCTAGAGTACTCAGATAAGCAACTTAGAAACAATCCTTTTCTAAATTCGTAAACCACACGCAAAATAGGCGCTTTGTCGTCGAGTTGCGGAAACCAGCCCGTTGCACCAAGTACCAAGTACCAAGTTCTAAATTCGTACCGAAAATTGAACCTCATACGCCTAGAAAAGTGTTCTTTTCAACATTGTGTAAAGACAAATAATAATTATAATAAATAAATTTTAGACAACATCATATACATTGCTTTGATCTCAAAGTACGTAACTTAAGCATTTGTGTTATGGAAACATGAAACAACGAAGGACGGTATCACAAACCCAAGACAATATTAAAAAGTAAATTTCTACATTGACCCGACCGGGGATCGAACTCGGGACCTCAGAGTTGGCGACACCATGAATACCAGTGTACAAGCCACTCGACCACATGATGCGCTTGCATGTTAAAGAAATTGTTTAAAAATGATTCCAGCGGTATTCCAATATTTAAGCGTGGAAAATTTGTCTACGACGCTGCGCAAATAATGGTTTTAAAAGACAACGTCATACTACTCATTCTAACAAAATTGTTTCTACATATTTTTTGGTACGTGTTTACCGTGAAAACACGTGAAAATATTTTATCGTGGGTGTACGTTTACTTAGGTCTGTTTTATGAAAGAAGGGTTGTTGTAAATATAAATGGAGATGTTTTCTTCGCGTGTTGACAGCTAGCCATATACTACATAAAGATAATACCATTCACATGACTAACAAGTAATCCCCTTGATAACATATCTAAAAAAAATGAAGTCATCTCTTTTCTGGTGACGTAAAAGTTGCAAGATTTTATCTCGAGTCAAATTTAGCGTTGGTAACACTTGACTCCTCTATTCATAAACTTGATGATATTACTAATAAAAAAAAAATATATAATATATATTGTGGCTTACAATTACGCAGTAACTACGTACGATATTTATACTTGATATTCATTTTAGTATGTGAGAAATTTGTTCGATATTGCTCAATACTATAAATGATTCTGAAACTGAAGTCTTGTAATGGTAAAAATTGAACAGAACTTGCGTTGATAAGTAATATCGATGCGGTTATATACGGTTTGTAAGGGCCATAAAATGAATAAAAAGAATCGAGAATTATAACAATCAAACTTCTCTGGGACTTCACTGAAATAATTTCTTATTAAATAATTTAAAAAAAAATTGTTTTACAAAAGTGCCGAACATAAGATATATAAGAGTAATATAGGTAAATAAATAAGTCGGTCACGTCGTGGTCTAATTACAATCGCCTCTTTATTTTAAAGTCTCTTTATTCAAAAAGTTTCTCATAATAGAGTGTGATTTCTGTAAAACTGGAAGTCTATCACGAAATAGGATGCTACGTGACTGTATCCGCAACGAAACCCGTACGTATTACATATGTCAGTTTTACGATGAAAGTAATGTCAAAATTCGGTACGAAAGTTATCATTTGACGTTTTGGAGTAAGGACTTATGTCCAATCACGACCTTCGTACGCGTTTCATGGTAGCCTCCAGTCCGATACGAAGTTAAAACGATGATAGGTGCTTCGTATTTCGTATTTCGTGGTAGACCTCCTGATTTCTACACAAAAAGTTTTTAAATATTTTTTAAAGTTTCTTTTATCTTTTGAAAGTAAGTTAGAGTTTTTTCAAATACTTCAGTTACAATATCAGCCGACAAGAATATATTTGTCAGGCGGCTAAACTAGTATGTTGGCAACCGAATACATCATGTGCTTAGACCATTATGTCAAACTTGGCTCATTTTCCTTGCCGCATATTAATTTGTACGATACGTTTTGTGCTTCTGTCTGTACGACTTTGAAATCCATTTATTGTTGTGTACTAGTTTGAGAATACTACTATGAGAATTACAGTACAGTTCGTGTTTAGATTGTCTTTTTCTTTTTGGGAGAGACTAATCTATTGTGAATAATTATAACTAAAAAAAACCGACCTCAAATGCCTATTTGCCAAGTTTTATTGAAATTGGTTAACGGAAAGTGGGTGAAATCCAATAAACCGGATTTATTCCGCTAGAGGTGGAATATTTTCTTTAAATTTGAGGACCCCTTGATATTGAGGGACCCTCATTCTAACAGAAAAGAATCATTGAAATTGTAATTTATAAATATCGGAGTAATCGCGCAACATACACACCAAAAAAACCAGTCGAATTGAGAACCTCCTCGTTTTTAAGTCGATCAAAAATGAACAGTGTTAATAAATATACACGTCGAAACAGACAGCACCTACAAAATTATGCCGGGCTGTATTAAAGCATTTAATTTACCTAGTATGTATACAAATACCTATGCAGAAATAAATTACGGACGAGAAAGTTCTACGTTCAATTCCACAAAATCTAAATAATACCTTTCAATAGTTCACATCGTATATTTACATTGTTCATTAAAAACTGTGCTACTAAGTATTTTATAATAAACGATAGACGGTTTTAACATTCGATTATAGCATTTAATATTCATTCGTTTCATAAATAGTCGTATCGCGTGTTTATCTGACGATCTTTTATAAACGTGCATTTTTTGGTTTATCTTATTTTTTGTCATATTTTGGTCAAGTGGTACTTTGTTAATATTAAACATTTATAAAGTTGGTCTATTTTACTTACAGACTATTCGTATACTAAATGGAATGTTGCGTGCAATATGGATCATAAAAGACTTAATACTGGATTATGACTTCGTTTCAAATCACCTTTTATGTTCATCGTTTACGTGCCAGAATGATGTACGGGAGGTCTCAGTTACGTCACTTTATTGGGTCGACCTTAGATATTTACACACTATGAATTTGTTTTTAAAATGTAATTTCCATCTGTCCAAATCTAACTAAGCTCGGACTTAAATGCTGCATTGCTGTCGTATCCATTTTTAATACAACTTAAAGTGACGTATTTTAACACAAATATTTTAGGAGGTGAAGTATGGGGGACCGCCCCTTGCGTTCCGCAACCCAACAATATGAATAAAATAAGCACAGGCAGAGAAAATTTGACACAGATCCGACAAGCGCGCGATGGCGACTAACGGGGCAGCGGGCGTTGCGCCGTGTCGTTAAATCGCTGGGAAATTTTCAAATTTTTGCTTAAATGTGAATTTAATAACTTTAGGGCTTCTTAGCTTAGTTGAAAACCAAATTTTGCAGATTCTATGTAGTACCTAGAGAAATATATCCATATAAAAATTATGTGCAATCTTACATATTTGGTACTTCTATTTTACATTTTAGATTTTTATTTTAGCCTGTTGTCTGGATTTTATATGATCGGATAAAGTACATCCTGTCATGTAACAAATTAGCACATTCTTTAGACAACGTATATAGGTGTTTTGTATATTTTTTGTAAGACAATCATTTAATAGTAAATACCTAAACCATTTGATCTATCAAAACAGTTTTTCCCGCTTCACTTCCGGTGACTCGCCATAAGGTTGCACTAGTAAAGGAAATAAATAGGTAGCAAAAAAACTTTGTACTTAAATGGTATAATTTACGTCTTAATTTCAAATGACTTTGAAGGCCGTGCCGCTTTCATATAACGTAGTTTAAAAGGAAAACTTAAATAAAAAAATAAAACTTAATAAGGAAAAAGCCTTGGGTGTCGTGATCGCGTGACGGTGAAGTAAAAGCGAGGTAGTATATTAAGGCTTGATCTAAGTATCTAGAAAAAATGTGACATAGTATTTTTTGCTTTGTGTATTGAGAAAATTCTGTATTTCATTATGGATTCCTTGATTTGAGGGAGTTAATTTACCTAAAGTAAAGAATAACGTGGACATTAGCTTCTTCATTCATCTTCATCTTCATTTCTGTCAGAGAAAAGTTTGGGAGACTGGTATCATGACTGTGGCATCACAGTACATTTACTCAATTATTTTGTATGCCCGTAAAAATATACATAACTACGTTAAAAAAAGAAGATATCTATAATATTAAGCTCAGTTAAGTCCAAACTCATGGTACAACGTTTTCGTTTAACTAAGGTAAACGATTCTTTTATGGGAAACTGTATACGTTTTTAAAATAAGATTTCGGAGCATATATTAAGATTACCATTTCCTAAGTTTAAAACTCACATTAAAAGTATTTTAGTTGAAAATTCATATTACAAAATTGTACACTAAATGGGTATGTTCATACTAAGAAAACTTTCACACTTTAGGTAAATTAACTCCTTCAATTCTGATCACTGATTATGATGGGTAAATTACGGAACATTTTGATAAGAAAACTTTGCGGTGTGGAACGAGGTGTAGTGACAAAGATAGAAAAACAGATGCTCAAATAGTCGGACATGTGAAGGTAATGAATGAAGGTAAGCTGGTAGGGGCCGACCGAGCCGAACTTACCATGGCTAAATTGAGGCCGTTCTAAAAAAGGGCCAGGTGCAGAGTACTCAAAACCGACAAGCGTGTATGAAAGCATTGATGCGTGTTGATGAGGCGAAGGGTGTGTCAGGAAAGTAGCAAGTGGAAGGCTGTTGTCTGATCTGATCTTCAAAATGGGAAAAGGGCATGAAGTATGTGTATGTAATGTTGTATCTATTATTGTAGTTTTATCTACAGGATGATATAAAAGGCATTTATAGGACTTCCACGACATCAAAAACTCATGGAAATGATTCGTTTAGCTCCTTCAAGTTGCTGTGATGATTTGAAATAAATATTGTAAATAATAAATGTAAATTAACGTCTATTTACAATCAACAATTCCCAGAATTTCTTACTCATACTTCTAAAGACGTTGTTTTGATAGGAACAAACAGATCGGTAACAAAAAAGATGATAAAAGATTATATTAAAAATTTCATGCAATTAAGGAAACAAACTTTCCCGATTAAATCTCTAAGTTGTTATTTGAAAGAATAAGAAAAAAAACCGTGGTTTCTTTTTCTTTATTTTAATATGTATTTTATTAAAGCCAGTATCTGCCTGAGTAGACACTGTTTTATATGTATATGTATAGAAGTATATTCCACTATTAACAGATCTAACTTACAATTTTATCAAGAATATATTAAACAATAACCGCTCACGCGATGCACTCCTCCTACCGCAAAATGGCGGCTATTTGGTTTCGAAAATTAGAAAAGGATTCAGTTTAAATACAAGTTTTTATAAATAAAAATTATTATTCTGCATTGCTAAATAAATACCCTCCGTACTACCAACAAAAACATCTCAAATAAAATGCAGTAATTCACCGCAAATCCTGCACTTAAAAAGCACTAATGAAATTTTTGGTGTACTTGGTAGTAAATAAATATGATAATATTCCGTTTGAGTGGTTCTAACGTTTACCATGAAATTACTCCTTAAAGTATAGTATATAAATATTTATATTCAGGGTAAACTTAAAAAACGCTACTTACGGTATGTTTTCAATAAATAAACACCGAAATCACCAGCCCAAACAATAACACACACGATTGTCGTGACGTATTTTTGAAGTTGTTTATTTATTTTTAAATGACAGACACAGGCATTAAAAACTTTATGGTTTGCTAGAGTAGTTACCGAAATAGCAATTAATATTAGTTCTTTTACCTGTTATAACTTTGATATCCGATAAATCGGTATAAAATCATCACCGGCACCTCTAGGTGTGGTATGCGTCTACGGCTGCATGTATCGCGTGAGCGGATAAAACCACAACGTAGAATACGAAATTCAGGATTAAACTATCTACATATTTTATTTTACGATTAGTAAATAGTTCCGTCTAGTAAATTAAGTCCATTCATTCTAAAGTGTGTAAAAAATAAATTTCTCTCCACTCCAGAGCTGCTCTTATAAAGTACTGCTAGACAAGTATAAGTATAGTAGCCAATATCGAGTATCTGTAATTGTTATTATAGTTCTACGTCTGTCTGAAAAGTTTCCGTCATTAGCATGTTTAAATGAGATCGTTAAAGGTTAAAAATACTATACGGCCATGTTATATAACATTTCAAAGTTTTCTTGATTACTTACTACGTAATAAATATTTCTGCCGCCATAATCAGAATCCAGTTATATGAGAATTACCGCATTCCGATTTTAAATGGTGCTGGTGTATCTCCTCCTCATCTCGAATTCAAGTTTTGGAAATAAATCCTATTTTGAGACGCTCGCAAATAGTTGGTAATTTCCTTTCTTTCACCCATACGAAGGTTGACAGTGATAACTGAGACGCGTTACTGGATGGACCTATGTCGCCCACACTGCACTTAGCTAGCTAATTCTTTCATAATTGTAATATAGTAGACGTGGCTTAAAACATCGATCGCTCAAGGTCATCGAGGCTTTTCATCGTCTTAACATGATGATCACACGACGATTTTTTCACATTTAATTATATTTACTTCATAAAGCCCCTTTATGATTACACGAAAATAATTTCGGAGTAAATAAGTATGATATTATTCGTTACGCATATGGCCGGTTAATTGAACTCGAGCTCTAGCTCTCGTCGTAAAAGTAAATGTTTTTCTTTACAATATATTTAACGCCGTGGAAAAAACTTTATGTACCTATACAGATATATACTATATAGATATTTTTGTATTTCTACGGTGCGGATATTTGGAAATAAATTTGGTCCCAAATTAGTTTTAGGTAGGGTTAGAGGATTAGCGGCAAAATGGATGAATGAATGAAATGAATGAAAGATGGTCGGCAGACGCTGGATGCGAGCGGCACAGTCTGGAACAATTATTGTCAAATAAGTAATACTCGACCGAATTTAAAGACGCATGATGCGAAGGAAGCTTTATACTTGACATTGTCTTTTAATTTGGTCGAGTATTATTTATTTGAGTAATAGAGTAATTGTCAATAGAGTAATTATTATTGTCAGTAATAGAGTAATTGTCAATGACATTGTCTTTTAATTTTGTCGAGTATTATTTACTTGAGTAATAGAGTAATTGTCAACAGAGTAATAGAGTAATTGTCAATGACATTGTCTTTTAATTTTGTCGAGCATTATTTATTTGAGTAATAGTCAACAGAGTAATTGTCAATGACATTGTCTTTTAATTTTGTCGACCATTATTTATTTGAGTAATAGAGTAATTGTCAACAGAGTAATTGTCAGTAATAAAGTAATTGTCAATGACATTGTCTTTTAATTTTTATTTTTTAGTATATTTAATTTCTTTATTTGTTGGAAAGAGGGTACCTCTAAGGGATGATTTCCGGTAACCGATTTCAGTAAATATATATAATTCCACGCACTTATGAGGTCGATTTTTTAATACTCTGTACTGGTTGTAACTGTGAAAATAATTTTGGCATAGCAAATTTTTAGTTTTCATAACAAAATGGAACTATGAATCTTTATAATATACTAATGCTTTTATTTATCATTATATTGCCTTAACAATAGCAAGTGTCCTTATCCTAACGTATAGTCTATGTATCGTGCTTATAAAGCTAAATTGCTATATAAGAGTTGGGTAAACACTTATAAAAGGCGTATACGTGCTTCTGAAGCCTGAATCAACACGCCTAGATCAATACATACCTCGGAAAAAGATCGACTGGAACTTTATGGAGCTCTTCCAAAGTCGAGGGAATAGGGACACTGTTTAAACCTTTTGGTTTCACCTAACTTTTTGTATAATATTGTATTTTTGCAAATTGCGGACTCTATGCTTCAGTAATAAATGGTTATAAATATAATGTGATTAGAATGTAAATAAGTAGTCAGTAGTTTGAGACCAGTCTCAAACTAGGGAATTCCCTGTACTCTGAGTACCAGAGCAACAGAATTCACTACCCGGAACACTCAGACCAGAATCAGTTTAGAAAATTTCATTTCCCAAGTTGGTCCTACCGGGAATTGAATCTGGGACCTCTTTATCCAAGCGTCCACGGTTCAAACCGTTGGGCCACCGAGGTCGTCATAGCATAAAGTTGAATTTAAAATATAAATGTAAAATTGAACTTGGCTGTCGGTGTATACAATCACCACGTTATTTTTACAAAGAAAACTCAGATCAGAACTAATAAAGAAAGTTAATTTCCAAAATTGGTCCTACCGAGAATAGACCCCGGGACCTCCTTACCCAGCGCCCACAATGGAAAATTGACCAGGTTGTCAGTTAGTTGACAGATATTTTGATAATAAAATAGAACACTGAAGTTAAAAGTGATCTCAATATTCTATGTCTCATCATATTGCACGGAAGGGAGTACGTGAATATTTTCTAAGTGTTTTATGTACATATGTATAGTATACATATTTTGGAAGGTGAATGTAATTTGCGTTATGATTTCACTTTTGTTTTCTAAAAATAACTCGATTACCATAAAAGTTCGTGTTATCTATGCACGTAATTTTGGCGATGCGACGCACGGTCTTTGCCAGTCGAGCTGCGCTCGCGCTGCGCCTTGACATCAATACGTGTGCCATTACCACAACCTCCGCCCATTCAGATTCGGACACACCCTGAGGTCGATTCTAATGTGACCTGTGATTCTTGTTATATCAAACATAAACGCTAAATAGGTGCTAAATTAATTATACTAATGTTGATAAAATTCGAATTATAACAGATGATTAAACATGGCACTGTGAAGACTTAACAACGGAATCAGTGACTTTTTAAGCCACAAAGTTGAACATCAAGAGTCTATTTTTAGAAGTACAAATAATGATTTTACAAATGAGCACTAAACCATAGCTCTGAAACATTTTCAGTTTTCATAGTCTCGTAGTCATAGAATTTAATGTCCAATGGTATTTTGTAATATCGATAAAGAAATCATTTTTGAAAAGAATTTTAAAGACATGTCGAATTTTCGATTTTTTGCAACACATTTGCACAGTTATCTAATAATTGCAATTGGCCTTGACATTTTCAATTACTCTTTTCTTTTACATAAATTTAGATGTAAATTTCTCGTTTGATTTTTACTAATAATCTCGTTTATATTTTACTAAATTTTAATTAATACCATTTAATTGTCGTATTTACGTCGATCAACCATTTTTTTCGAGTTTTCAATTAATTATTTAAAATAAATTTATCTTCCTTAAAAAAACATATAGAGTTCTTAAATTTTCGCAATTCCTACACATAGAAAATGTAACTATTGTTTCGGATCTAAATAGGGTATATTTATTTTTCAAGCAAACCTATGTTTCGGGCACTTTACGTGTCCTATTGTCACGGCTGAGTGAGATAGTAAAGTTATGACCAACCAGTTATGTAATTCATTCTAAAAATATAACAATACAAATTAATTGTTTTATAAATAAAATAAAGAATCTTTTAGTTTAGGTAAATTCGAATCAATATTGAGTATATTGATTCTGTAGACACTCTACTGAAGTATAATAAGTATGCAAAGTAATATGTTTTCCGAACATTTCGCTCACACTCGGCAAATCGCAACAATCATTGATAAGAAACCAATAACCGTTTTTCGCGCACGGGTAGAATGCGCCGATGCACATTGCCAATTTGTTGTTACGAATACGATTTTGGGTACAGTAAGACCAGGTGCATTATCCATCAAGGCGGATAACATATGGTGAAGGTTATTGACACGTTGTCCCCCAAAAAATTGTCTGTTACAAAAACGTAATATAATAGATGGCTGGTGTGACAAAAATAAATTTATTCATATTTACGGAAATATTCCGACTTTCACCCCGACATACAGTTTCGTATTTTCTTTCACGAAGAATTTCCGTATCAAATACAAGTTAATCCTACCATTTTCCTTTCCTTTATTCACATTTGCCAATAGGATAAGGAAAAGAAAATTATAGTAGTCCTCAATTTCGAATTCTTTTCATAATGTGTAACGAAACCATTTATAAAAACCTCGGCTACAATGCATACTATATTGGTTTGTTCTTGCGTTTAGAAAGAAAGACAATACAATTATTGGACTACCACGAATGACACCACCCAAAAAAATCAGAAAGAAAATTTTAAAAACGTACATATACAAGTTTTGGAATTAAAATACTTAGGTAACGAATTTTTGTTACTTGAATTAGTATTGTAAACTTAATCTATTGCAGAAAAGAAAAATCACATACAAAATTTTTATAAGATATCAGATAAATTTACCCCTGTACCTTAATTTGGGTTTCGACTAGACGTTTTGTAAGACTCTACTGCAAGAAAACAAAATTGCTGACGTTTTTTGTAAAATAAATCACTCAGTCTTTCGTCTTTGTCTCCGAGCCCCTTTATAACCGACAGGGAGCCGAATCAAGAGCAAAGTTATCAGAGGGGAGAATTGTCCCGCCCTTTGGCACACTTTCGGTAACTCCTAGTTTCATTGCCTTTTTCACAATGAACCGTTTTTATAAAGCACTTCAGTCCCTATTGTGGAATGTTTGAAGATTTTATCAAGTTTAACAGAACAGCAACAATGTAGAGATATAAAGTTGAAGTTAGGGAGGAGAGAAAGTTATCTTTGACAAATTACCAACGTAAATTTTTGTCGCAAATAATCATTTTAGCTGAAGGTTTTTCAGAAAATTTTCTGCGCGACATAAAGGATCACAAGGCTAGTCCCGAAATTGGCTATAATTAAGGTAGAATAAAGGTCACTGGCTCCACAGTAAAGGTCACTATAGAGATATAGAAAAGCTTTTAAAATAAAATAAAGCTGATTACAAACATTAATGTTTTAATAATCCAACGACTATCCTGCAACAACTTCGATGTACAGTTGTTCCATTTATTCGGAAAATGTTCCATTGTTTAAAAAAGAATAATTTCAGAGTAGAAAATTAAAGTAATTTTAAATAAGTACACGCAACACGATTTGTTTTACAGGTAATGTGGAATACTAAAACAATTTTTGGGCTTAGTGTATGCTCCGTCTCGCTAAATATGATTTAAATCTAATATATCGAATGCAAACACGGTGAGTGCCACTGAATGAATCCCGTCTGAACCAGAGCCAAAGCGCGTATCAGTTGGCGTGATTTACAGGCGCGATCTGTAGGTCATGATCACTCATGACCGATGATCAACGAACACCTGGCCGCGAGCGCTGTCTACATTATCGTCGGAATAAATAATATGCCACATACATTTACAAATGAATAACAATATCACCTTGAAATTTGAAATGGTTCATGACGCACTCAACCATTTTTATTATTCCTGATATTTCAAATAGCTGACAACAACAAGTATTCGAATGAACACGCGACGCATTTGCATTTTCAGCAAGAACACAATGCGTTGTCGACTAGGCTTAATACCGACCACAACCTTGGCTATGAGACGTTATCGCATTATTTATTCCAACCACGGCTGACGATCGCGGAGCCGTGAAAACGATTCGTTTTCTTCTCGAGGAAATGACACGTGACAGACGTTGTATACGATCTAAACAAATGATCAAAACATAAACGTAACCCAACGTAAACGCGAACGCAAACATAGGCGGCCTTGAACGCTTAGCAGATCGCCTGAAAATACTCGCGCTTGGAAATAGCCGCGATGAAAATACGAGCACGTGATAGTTACGTACCTCGCGTACGGCCGTATGGAGAAAATCGATGGTGCTTGCCACTCGGCGACCGGCGGCTGACTGAGCCACTGTGTCAGCGGAACGCGCCCCACCCGAGCCTCCGCTCGCCTGACTTATCACAATTTTAATAAAAAAATACTTTCACCCTTATCACTTTACAAAAATACGGGTTGTAACACTCTGCTATCAGGCGGCGTTTGTGAGGTTTGTTTCGCGTGTATTATCCGGTGGTGTAGGAGCCGCGTTCGACGCGTGCTTGCAGGTCGGAGTGGGGCGGTGGACTGGCCGGAGTCGAGCGAGCAGCCAGCGGGCCGGCAGCGGCAGGCGGCACCCGCACCCCCCGCCGTGACGTCTGCGGCCCGCGATGGTGGAAATTAGCAGCTTCCCGCGCTAGGGTCGGCGGATGTAGGTCACGGGGACTGGGCCTGCACTTGCCCATTCTACCGTGCTCGCTTCACAAGTTTAAGGACACTTGTCATTAACCATATAAGATTTACAATGCGCATCGAGGTCTAGAGCTACGCCCGTAGCGTTCGTTGCATCTACGCAGCCCCGTAGCCCGGTAGTTTCGGTTTATAGGTCGAGTATTATTTGTGTTGTGCAATTATGGTTATATTTGAGTCATTGTAAATAGGATCAATACGGCGTACATAGATATTGTATTAAACAAATAGTTTTATCTACTTGCATGTAGAGTCATAGTTATCGTAGAATTTCGTTCCTGCGCGTGAAGTATGGTCTCAAAAAAAAGACTCGAGAAATAAAGTACAATTGACAGATAAATTAATATGTATCGGTACATTACAATGTCTTGTCTGTTACATATGTTATAATATGTGTATACGAATTTATTTGGGGCTCTACGGAATTTACGTCAATTCTGTAGTACATTAACTTGGAACAATTCAATATGTCTCATATTTCTGTCAGGTTTCCACGCCCTTATCTCAGTTATAGTAGCAGTGGGTTATTAATTTTTTTTATAGTACTACCTACCTAACTAAGTAGGCTTTAAGTCCAGTTTAACTAACAATAAAACGGTAACAAAGTTAAAAGCAAAATATCAATCTACAGATAGGTATCATACATAGGGTGCACTATAAGTTTCCGGAACTGGCCACTTACATAATTTTTTTTTTAAATTTATTAAGGCTTTGGCAAAGCCATCAGCCTAAACATGAAGTTTAAATATGTTTCTGTAAACATGGCCGCCACAAAGAGGATAGGCAATTTGAGGCGGCGTGCTTGGATTGACTCGGGATTCCTTAAAACGGGCCGATGCGGGTATTTTAGTTCGAGATTCGTATAATTTCGCGTTTTAATCTTCGATTAAGGCACAATAGCACTATCCTATTCCACTTTAAACTAGATTTCACAAAATAATTGAAAGTCAAAATAAAAACAACACTTTTCCCTCCAAAAGGTCCAGAGCGAAACCCACTTACATAAACAATATTTAAAAAGTAATTACAACATTTGAAAATGGAATTCTTTGGCTGTAGAATACAGTTTGTTTCATCTGACTGACACTTGTTTTTACATTGTGGCGTCATTTTAGAAATTGGTTGTCTACATCACCATGGATTTAATTCGTGAACATTTTCGTAGTATGATTTTCTACGACTTTAAGTGTAATTTAACAGCTCAGCGGAGGTTCGCTCGGCAAACTGCTTTTGACGCTAAAGCACCATGCAAGACGACTATTTATAGCTGGTTTGCAGAATCCAACCCTAGTGAACCTTAGTGACGAATTTCGTGATGGTCGCCCGTCCACCGCTGTGAACAACAAAAACTTCGATGCTGTGAGCCTTAAGATCAAAACATGATCAAAACAGACAGGCACGTGACATACCATGTGATTCGGGCATTTTTAGGTATAGACATGAGTCAAGTATAATCAATACTACATAAACATTTGGGTGTGAAAAGGCTGTGCTTTCGGTGGATCTCACATAAATGAACTGAGGCTCAAAAAACGGATCGCGTCACTTGGTGCAATGCCATGCTTTCCAGATTCAACGAAGGTGCGTCAAATTTAGTGTGGGACATAGTAACAGGTGACGAAACCTGGATTTATAGTTACGATCCCAAAACAAAGCAGCAATCGAGCGTATAGGTCTTTCGAGATGAGCCGAAACCAACCAAAGTGGCGCGTATGCAAGGTGCCTCTAAGCGGATAATTGCTTCTTTTTTTATTAAAACTGGACACGTGGCTGCTGTTGCTTTGGAGAATCGTTGTGCCGTGAATAGTGATTGGTACACGACCATTTGTTAGCCGGAAGTTATTGACAAACTCCGTAAAAATAACCGTAAACGCCGTATCATCTTGCACCACGATAATGCTGAATGTTCTCACACGGCCAAACGGACAAATTAATTTTTGAAGGTGAACAACGTTGACTTTATAAGCCATCTAGGATACAGTCTCGACCTGGCACCTTATTACTTTTATTTATTTCCAAAAATTAAGGACCAGTTACGCGGTCAACGATTTTCGTCACCTGTCGAAGAGTATGAAAAATATGTTTCAGAGATTGTCACGGAGGAGTGGCACAAATGTTTTTAAAATTGGTTCATTCGTATGAAAAAGTGCATTAACGCTAACGGACAATATTTTGAGAAACAATGAATTCATTTCTGACCATTTATCATTGCATTTATAGTATTTTTTTCTTATTAATTCCGGAAAATTATAGTGCGCCCCACGTAAATTTAAGATTTCTTTCTAGTCAATTTATTTTATGGTCTTGCAAATCTTGAATTTTAACTAATCGGTGTCACAAAATATTTCTTTATTTAATTTTACTTAAAGACTTAAACTAAAAATCGAGAGAGAATTTTACGAAAGTGCTGCGCAGAAATTTAAACCACGTGACCATGGGACATGTGCTTGGTTGCAGATCTTTGTTTTTGATTTGAACGATTTTTTGCCGAAGCACTATCAGAAAGAAATCTATGAACGTTTTTTAATAATATAAGTTTTTTAATTAATTTTATGGCATTTAGATCTGAAAAAATAGTTGCACTTCCTATGTGTAACAATTGCGAAAACCTCGGAACCCGATATAAAACCTATAACTGCCGCCAAGCAGTAATGTGAGCATTACTGCGTTCCGGTCTGGAAAGGGTAAGACTGGTCAAATTACAGGCACATAGGACTAGTCAACTTATGTCTCAGGATGACGTGCGCAGTGGCAGTGCTCCGAAGAGTTTTGCCATTTAAAGCTTTGAGTGGCTCTGCAACTGTCATTGCGCCAGGCGCACGACTTGTTCGTCTCGTCACTTGGTATTATATAAAAAAAGTTTAAAGTAATTTTTGCAAAGTAAGTATGAAAAAACAGAAATAACGCTGCATTTTGAAACCAAATATTTACTAATATTAAACACATTAGTTTCTGTCTCTGTATCAAAGCTTGCCACAGACTTGCCGGCTTGCCACTTAGTACTTTCACAGTCGGAGTTAATTCAAAAGTTTCGCCGCATGTCACTCACCGGATTACTGTAATTTTCGTCTTATCCCATTTTATATCTACGTATATATACGTATATCTATTCTATATATACGTATGCCTTGATATGTCGGATTTTGTACTTTTAAAACTGGAATTTTTAAGACTAGTTTCTTGGATTATCGCTTTGGTATAAAAACATAAGAGAAATGAAAGTGTACCTGCCAGTTTATCACTTATAGGGTATGTTTTAAGGTTGGAAATAAAACTATCTTTTCCAACGTTTCGGGCTTCTTATATGGCGCATGGTCACTGCTGACCGAGATGATAAAGTCATCAACCAGTTACATCTGATATTAATGCACACTACCCTATAATGGAACTATAGTTACAAAAGTTATTAATTTAAATACTTTATCTTTAATACTAAGTTTGGTTAATATCATTGTGATATTTTACTGAGTTTTACAGATATTCAATAAAAAAAAAACTTTCATAGACTTCTCTCAGATCAGGTATTACGGCAAAAAAATTATTAAAAATTAAAAAACGAAGATCTGCAAAAAGCACTTAGGAAAAATTCGTAATGTCTGCTGGTTCGTTCCGTAGCTCCGTTGGGAGAGAATCAGGCACAGTTTGCTGAAGGCGCCCGTTCAAATCCAACCGGATTGAGGGTTATTTTTCATAATGTTCAATATTTGTATTAATAATTGTACCTTATTTTTATTTTACCAAAAAACATTCCAATTCAAGCTATATACGATTTGCAAATATTTTATTTTAAAATATGAAATGTTTTACTAAATTAAATTGATTAGTTAGGGAATTAGAAATAAATTAAAACAGAAATAAATAGTACGCCATTTAGATTTAGAATTCGTGTAGATTAGTTATTTAATTTTTTTAATATATTGTATTACATGTATGTTCGTTTTTAAGGTATATATTATGTGGGTCCATAGTTGTCTGATTTAAATCAATAAATAAATAAATTTTAATAATTAGATTCCATAAAAAATCTAATATGTAACAATTGCGATAATCTGTTTAGTTAAAAGTATTCCATGACAAGTAAAATTCTTTTTTCTCAGTAAACTTGATTTATACGCTCAAAAACATGATGCATGTCGGATAAATTGTAGTAAAATTGTAGTTGGATATTGTACACTACTTGCACCGTATGTGATTTTTCGGTATATAATAACAATGAAATATTAGCTTATGAAAGACCTTTTATCGTACACTAGAAGCTTATCATTTCCAATTAATATTATCACAACTACTGCCTGTTACACTATTACTACATTATTTTACAAGGTTTTTGGTAATAAAACGTGATACAGCTATCATCTCGCAAAGCGCAGGTTACAACATGACATCTGTGTTACCGATAAAAAGATAAGACAAGATTGGAGATAGGACTATCTTCAAAAAGATAACTTTAGATAAATCTGTATAGCAAACTCTTTTAAGATTGTTTTAGTTTTATTTGAAATTATTAGTATTCGGCTTTTTAACCGATTTCAAAAAAGGAGGAGGTTATCAATTCGACTGTATTTTTTTGTACATATTACGCGATTGCTACGACTTTTGTGAACCGATTTCGATGCTTCTTTTTTTTTGTAGGAAAGGGATACCTCATTAGTGGTCTCATTCAAATTTGAGAAAATATTTCCACTTATGGGTGGAAAATTTGGGGATGAATCCGATTTATTGGATTTCATACATTTTCCGTTAACCAATTTCAATAAAACTTTGCAAATAAATATAATTCCACTGACTTTTAAGGTCGGTTTTTTTAAATAAAAAGTTATAATTATGGGGCAACATTATTACGTAGACCGCGACGTCATCAATGGCGTCATTAACGCGTTGCTGGAGAAACTAGGCTTATCTAATTTTATTCGTAATAGTTCTATGTATGTTTATAAAAAAAGGAAAATTATTTCCACTTGGTAGGTCTGGTCGCTGAATGGTAATCCAAACAAAGCAACAAATTGAAGCAGTAACACGGAAACAAACAACTGCCATGACACGCTCATAGTAACGACGAATTACGTAATACATCAAGCGTGAAGGACTGTAAATGATTTTGACACAAAGCCGAGCTAAGTGAGTTTGGCCAAGCTTGGCCTATTGGTGGACGGTTTAATAGATACTTTTAGTCACTCTCTAGGGAAATACATGAGCCGAGTTCGTAATATAGGTCAGTTATCTAAGTAACTGCGAAGAAAGTCGAGTATGCATCTGTGCATTTTCTTTTCCGAGCGTTTCCAAACATTCGATCGGGTCGTGGGAATGAGTGACCCAGTTTGGGTCCCTGCACTAAAGATTGCACGGACATGTGGAAAATATTTTACATATAGTTTTATAATACTAAGTGACAGGACCAACAAGTCGTGGTGGAAAGCGACACGCTTGTCCCTAACAGTTGCATTGCCACTCCGAACTTTAAATCACAAAGATCTGAAGGGGACCTGCCACTGCGCCCGATACCCTGAGATATAAGTTAACAAGTTCCATATGTCTGTAATTTCACCTGCACCCTTACCCTTCGAAACCGGACCGTAGTAATGCTCATACTACTGCTTGGGGGCAGAAATAGGTAAGGTGGCAGTACTTCTCTGAACGAACTCTTTCACAACGAGCTCTACTGCTACTCAAAACGTACATATTATACAAGGCGCAAAAAATTTAGTGCAACGATTCGCACAAAGCGTTACGCGTCTACATTTATGTGTGAACGGCTATAGAGTGGAATTCCCTGCTTGTAGACTTATTCCCTGAACGCTTGGACCTTTTTAAGGCGATAGTGAATAGACATTTAGTAGCAGTAGAGCACGGGATGCACGTCAGGAGCCCCCCGCATGACATACCATTCCTTTCCTGTACGCCTAGCACACACTGGGCAATCATCGGCGAATACGTTACGCCGACTGGCAAATCCTTTAACAACGTTGGCAAGTGTTGTAGTGTATGCCATTGGTACGATAAGAAGAAGAAGCAGTAGAGCTTCTTGTGAAAAAGTTCGTCCAGGGAAGAACTGCTACCATTTCTGCCGTTAACCAGTACCTAATATGAGGATTATTGCGGTCCGGTTTTGAAGGGTTGTGAAGTTACAGGTATATGAGACTTGTCTACTTATGTCTCTGGGTGACGGGCGCAGTGGTAGTGCCACTCCAATCTTTGTGATTTAAAGCACTGAGTGGCACTGCAACTGCTCTAGACAGGCGTGTCGCTTACTATCAGATGCGCGACTTGTTCGTTTCGGCACTTGGTATCAATAAAAATACATTATTAAAGTGTGCATGCTCTATCGTCGAGCTCATCGTCACTTCCATCAGGTGAGAAGAAAGTCAAATGCGCAAAAAAAAAGTGATGTTGTTATGATTATACTCATAACAGAAGGACATTATCAAACTCAAAATATTTTCCAAAGTTATCTCACATAGTTTTGCAAGTAACACGTTTTTGGGTATTAGAAATTATGTTTTCTAAAGTTAAGTTGTTTCTTGTCATAAGCTGAAATATGTTCGCAGTTTTTGTTACACCCAGTATAACTATTAATAGAAAACAATTGCTGAAACGAGATAACCATATAACAATCTACATCAATTGGCATAAACGACAAAATTTGCCATGCTCCACATAACTTTGACAATGGTTACAATAGTTACCATTCTGAACCTAAGCTATGGGCTTAACTAGGCGTAAGGATGTTCATTGAACAGTGTTACCATAGTGTTACTAACTCATTTGCGTAATAGTAATATTGTTTTGTTTCGTATAATACCATTGGTTTACTTTTGACAATATATTTACGTAGGAGATACTACTACGACTGCGTGAGGCGGAACACAGTCATGTGGAATAGAAATGTTCTCAATAATAAAGTGAAAATAAAATTCACCACACCCATCGACAGATTATAATTAAACATGCTAGTTCAGGTATACGAGCCGTTACACACGACGACTTTAAACAGTGATTTTGTTGAAACGCAGTCGCTGATTATTGTCTACCTTTAACACGCACGATTTAAGGGTATATACAAACTCAAATGGTTTTTGTTGACTTGTATATATCAGTGAAACTGTTGAATAAATCACTTTGGAAAACATATATAGAAAATTGAGGATATACCCTGATAGTATACGGTGTGAAAATATGATTGCTAAAAAAATTCATGATAGAAAAAAAAAGAAACTTATCTCGAAATTTTACAAGTAAACCGCTGTATTCAATAGGTCTTTACATACTCCAATGATTTTTTTATATCAACTGAACTAAATAGAAGACATATAGTATACAATATACATTTTTCAAATGACTAATTCCGTTTGTAAAAAAATAAATTCTGAAATGAAGCCAGTGTCCCTGCCGTTCAACCTAATCAAAATGAACCGTATTAGTACGGGAAAGATTTAAATTTGAGCTGAGGTAGTATCGACTCTTAAGCAACGATACAATCGCGATGCAAACGCGATGCAAAGGCGATGCACGTTTTTATTTTAATTTGATTTATTTATTTCACTTTTAAATTTACAATTATCAAAACAAAACAATGTGCATAAACCTATACAAGTTATTCACACATAAATGACAATGACTATTTTCTTAAGACTTAAGTGATAGCATCGATGCAGTTTCGTTTCACAAACGCGCGTTTGCATCGCTCCTAAAAAAGTATATCTTTTTTTTAATAACGCACACACTCAACATGGACACACGCAGACAACCACAATATACACCCAAACTCACGAGGGAAATAAATGTAGGCCATACAAATATTTCTCCCGGCCCGGAAATCGAACCCGGAATATCTGTGTGGCAGCATGATAACCATTCGGCCACGATGGCAGTTATTTAATATAATAATTCGACTTTATTTAATTTATTCATGTTTATATCCAGATTGGTTTAATATTGTTACTGTTTTTATTTTCCCTTCCTCACTATATTTTTAAGAAACGCTGTATGCACTAATAATTCGTACACTTAAAAGAATAAAGCCATGTGTAATCGTACCTTAAAAGCGCTTTTATAATGTCAAAGTCTTATAAATAACACGAACTATATGAAATTACTTATGTGTATGTGAAATTTTAAAACTCTGTTATTTAAAAGAAAACTTATGATTTTTTTTATTACTAATTCATATAACTCTTAAAGAATATTATTGTAATACACTGAATCTCATTTCTGTAACTGTATTAATGAAACTAGACTTAATGTCGATTCCATGCCGAATCGCCCGTCTTTTTCTTTTTCTTTTCCATTTGTCATTTTTCATATTTCTGAGAAAATTTAATTGTTAGGACAGGTTCTAATTGAGAAGACAGGACTTAATGGGAGATCAAATACTTGTAGTATTATTAAATAAATATTATTCGACGGCGTCAGTGGCCAACCGGTTTGTATAGAGGGCGCTGGATGAGGTTTAGGGCTCGATTCCTCGTAGGAGCATTTTAGGAAATGACCTCTAAATTAGTTTAGTAGCAATAGAGCTTCTTGTGAAGGAGTTCATCCAGGGACGTGCCACTTATCTATTTTGCCGTCAAGCAGTAATGAGAGGATTATTGCGTTCCGATTTTGAAGGGTATGGGTGCTGGTGAAATTACAGGTTCATGGGACTTTTCAACTTATGTCTCAGAGCGACGAGTATTGCTCCTCGGATCTTTGCGATTTAAAGCTCTGAGTGGCACTACAATTACTATATATAGGTCTGTAGCTTGCCACCAGGCGCTCGACTTGTTCGTCCCGTCACTTGATATTATAAAAAAAGTTCTGGTTCGGATGTTCTGGGTACTGCCTCAGACTGAATTCTGTTGTTCTGGTACTCATAGTGCAAGGATTAGGTTGGAGATCAGGTAATTGGTTGTGCGTTATTCCTATTTGCTGACTTTGTTTGTTGTTAAAAGCAGTCAATGTTTGTAAGGTACACCCTGTGCAATCAGGATTGTATCCCAGTACAGGAGGCAGACATTATGGTTACGCAATTGCTTCTCCTCCTACTTGTAGGTACTTATTTTTTTCTATATTGGACTTTTCCTTTTTTTGTTTTTCTATTTCGTACACGTTCAAAATTATAAATGGCTATTTTTACCAGGTTTCAAAATTACTATGAACATGTAAATTATTAAAATTATCATCACAATTATACATTGCTCTAAAAATCTATAATTTATACCTAATAACCTTTTATTCAGTCGTTAGTCCATGCTCCTACGTAAAATACCTTCATTCAGCCGAGATTAAAACTCCGGAATCCTATTAACATTTCATATAAATGTAAATAACAAAGAACGAAAGGTCGGCCGGTGGGAATACGATTCGTTATTCGAGAACCAATCCCTGGATCAATCATTTTCAACAGTTATTTCGAACAATACGGGGAATTTTTCATCCCGCATTTGCTGGAATCTTGTTTGCATTCAGAACTACGCTGTGTGATTTTATGCGGTTCAGTTGTTACAATATTAGATCTGTATACGATAGATCAAAGTTCTGTTTCTGTAACATTAGAAAATGGTGAGGCGTTGCAAGTGCAGATCTAGCATTCCACTTCACAAGAAGTATGTAATGTTGATTGATATTAAGCAACGAAATTAACAAGCCGTGCGCGTGGTTTTAAGCCACACACAATGCTTTTAATCGCAATTCAGAGCTTTGAATCGCAAAGATCTCACGGGCACTGCCATAAGCGCTCGTCACCCTGAGCCTAAGTTGACACGTCCTGTGCCTGTAATTTCACCAGCACTCTTACCCTTCAAAACCGTAATACAGCAAAGGTCATATTATTGCTTGGCGGCAGAAATATGTAAGGTGGTGGTACTTCTCTGGACGAACTCTTTCACAAGGAGCTCTATTGCAACTAAATCTGTCATCGGTTCTTCGACAGATGTTGCGAGCAAACTGCCACTTCAGCTTCAGTTGGTACACAATGGAAGTATAAAATGGGAGGTTGGCGTGACAAATTCTTACAACAAGATGTTCAGGATTGTCCGAGAAACTGTTTGCGATTTTATGATCATCGATAATACTAAATTTTCTTAAGCAACACTGGGTACGTAAACCCTGTAATTCAAAAGTAATTTTCCCGACAAAGGCCTCCTCAAGTATTTGATATTGATTTTACATTGTGGCAGGAGGGTACGGACGCGAACATGATAAATTGTGCCTCCATGACTCTGAGAATCAGTGCTGACACGGTACCATTATTAAACTTAGTAATGACCTCCTTTTCAACAAAGAAATTGGGAGGGTTCCGTGACTGGGAGATGAATAGGTTCTGAGGTTTGTGGAAGGTTTTGTAATTTTTATTGTTGCTGTTCCTTTAGTTAAGATATATGCAGACGTGTAATCAAGGAAACGAAATTAGAACACGTTATTTAAAGAACTTTGTTAACAATTGATGACCTTCGATGCCTAGCGGCTTGCACTGGGGGGCGCTGGACCAAAAAGCTCGTATGTTTCATTCCCAGTAGAATCAATTGTAAACATTTTTCTTTTATAATACCCACTGACGGGACGAACAAGTCGTGCGCGGGGTGATAAGCCACACGCCTATCCATGATAGCTATAAATCGCAAATATCTAAGGGACACTGCGACTGCGCCTGTCATCCTGAGACATAAGTTGACAAACCAATGTGCATGCAATTTCACCAGCGCACCTACCCGTCAAAACCGTAATATAGTAATGCTCACATTATTGCTTGGCGGCAGAAATAGGTAAGGTGGCAGTACTTCCCTGGACGAAATCTTTCACAAGGAGCTTTACTGCTACTAAAGCAAATGGTAATATTTATTTAGTGCCACTCAGAGCTTATAAGCCATAAATGGCCAAGATCTGAGTGGCACTGCCATTGCGCCCATTACCCTGAGACATAAGTTGACAAGTCCCGTGCGCCTGTAATTTCACCAAATGGGTTCTGTTCTGGGTCTTCTGTGCCCTAGAATGAATTTCTTTGCTAGCCTCTTGAGAACCGGATGAAGTCAGTGACAACCCTGTTCACTGACCGATACGAGGTCAAGCCCTTTTTTTTTTTTGAACTTAGAAGGTCCTGAACTTGTAAGGTTTTGTGACTAACACACTATGGACATGGTCCGAAATAAAAATTTTGAATTTGAAATTTTTTGTATTTATTGCTCATACATAAAAACAAAAACGGTACATAGACAACTCGAACTAATGCGGGCAAAGGTGACATTTACGCTGAGAGTCTCTTCCAGACAACCTTTTAGGCAGAAGTAAACTAACGCACACACGCACACGTTTGCGTTTTCGGACATGTTTTACTTTTAAACCGAGACTTATAATTGTTATTTTAAGTGAGTGTTGTTAGGCTTAATGATTGTTATGGAAAATGAAATTATAGAATGTAAGTTTATATTAAACCACAGTACATTAAATTACCATTAGGTTAAAAATATTAATATGATCCCTTACACACCCAATTAAAACAATATCATTATATAACTAAATCTATGAATGTAAAACTAATAATACTTAGAAAATGTATTAATTAATGTGATTGAAGAGCTTTCATGTCTGTGGGCGTATGGAAACGGGGTTGTTTTCACAATTCCATATCTATATTTACATTTCAATATCTCTACAACAGCTAAGGTTTAAAAACAATTCGGGCAAATCAAATTGGCTTCCTAAATGAAAATAATTTTGGAGCTCGAAAATTACAGGAAAAGAGGATAGTAAACGTTTCGCTATCTGAAAATTGGGATTTATTCTGGGCTCACGATTGTCCTTATAAGATTTATAACAAGATAATAAAAGAATAATTCCAAAGAAAAGTATCTCCTTAGATCTTATTTTGTCCTCGTTGCTCCCTCATTTTCGTTTCTGTGAATCGTAATGTCTTTATCATGATTTTTTCTATCTGTTGTTTTGTGACCAGGAACGTTATGAACAACTTTCGCGTATCTTTTGCGACCATCAATTTTGTTTCTGTACTGTAAACTGCTAAAAGGAATCATGTTTATTTTAGGTTTGTGAAATGGTGTGATCACAGGTTTAAAAATAATAGTTTCACTTAGTCACAAAAACATTAAAGAAACCTTTTGTCGCTTGTAGCGGAACGCACTAATTTCTTTACATGTGAATATATACCTATATGATTAATTTTATCGCTACGTTAGCGATAAAATTCATATGTATTCACAGAAAAACAAAAGCCGTAAAAAGCCATGGTAGCCTAATGATTTCACTTACCACCTTTCAAGCAGAGGCCATGGGTTCGAATACGAGCTCGTAGCTCTGAGCTTCTCGGAATTTGCCATATTTAATTTGAAATTTACTACGAGCTTTCCGGTGAAGGAAAACATTTTGATGAAACTTGCACGTTGAAGACGGTTCACAGCCATTGGAAAACGTGTCAAGTCCCCAACCCGCGTTGGGCCAGCGTGGCGTACAATGACCTAAACCGTACAAAGGCCTGAGAGGAGATCCGTGCTCAATAATGGGAAGTATAAATGGCTTAATGATGGTTTTCCAAGAATTTTGAGATATAAAGTGTCTTATTTACGAAGGATATTCCTGAAATTACAAGCACACGGGATTTGTCAACATATGTTTCAGAGTGACAGGCGCAGTGACAATGCCCCTCAGATCTTCGCGATTTAAAGCTCTGAGTGGTACTGCAACTGGTATGGACAGGCGAGTAGCTTTCCATCAGGCACACGACTTGATTGTCCCGTCACTTGATATCGTAAAAAAGGTAAGTTAAGTAGGCAGATTTTAATTATTCATCCTCAAAAAACACGTATTTTCATAAAGGGAAACTCCCAAAACAAAAGTTCAAAGTGTCAGAAAAGCATTAAATGTATGTAGTACGCTCGATTCAATACTCATCTCCATCGCATGCGCATTATTGATTCTCCAATATGCACCTATCGCAACAGTGCCGATCAAACTCTGAACCATATGTTTTTTAACTGTACAATTTACTACGCCTTGGCCTCATTGATCAACTGCTAGAAATATATAGCAAACCTGAAGATATCCCGCGTTCGACAGCAGACCTATTGAAAACATAGAAGCTTACCTTGCCTTATACAATTACATATCATCTACCCTTCATAACATATGAAATAAACTCAAAGAAACAAACTACATAAAGAATAGGCGCTTGTCGCCCTTTCCATTAGTACAACGAAAGATAGAATTTTTATGAACAGGCTATATGGTGAAACGTTTGCTTACACAAATAAATGGGTGCAAATTTATTTTCAAAAAAGTATGGACTGTAACGTTTCGTCACCTTACTTTCTCAAACTCGTGTCTTAAAGCACACAGCTACTAATATGCAAAAAGTGGATTGTATTTACAAATCAGATTTCGCATCATATTTCCTTCATATTCACACACTGGCTTTTACCTATTCTGAAAATAACGCATCCAAATTAACACCCTTGATAAGAAATTTAAAATAAAGACAACGTTTTGCCATTCCTGAATAATTACTCTTTATAAGATACGAGTTTGAGAAATTAACGCATCGGTTTGCTAGATTCGAAGAAACAGTAACATTTTCTCGTAAATATATAGTAATTGTATAATATCCCATCCTTTCTTTTACGGCGTGATATGGGTTGCTGCTACGACATTAAAACCCGTAAACATGCCGTATACAAACACGTACCATTCAACGTTATCCTGGTGTGGAAGTTGCAAAACAGTACATTTGCAAAACTTCGTAAACTGGGAGCAAATCTTCTTCTTCAAGTTCTCCTCAGAGGACGCTACACATAATACACTATAAGAAAAGCATGTTTCAGCTAAGTTCTAGATTTTCATATACAGGGTTAAATGAAATACTAACCACCTCATGGGACTATATTCCCAACATCATAAACAAAAACGTTTGTTCCATTATATGACTTTAAATAATTCATTAAAGTTTACTGTCGTACAAAAGTAAAACTATTTAAATAGATCGTTTTAATAAATAAATCAGTGCGGTAACATAATCTCAGTACAGAGTACTAAAAAAACCGACCTCAAAAGTACGTGGAATTACATCTATTGCCAAGTTTTATTGAAATCGGTTACCGGAAAGTGCGCAAACCCGGATTCATCCCCTAGTTCGCCACTATACGTAACTTGACACAGGAGATAATGAAAATCGATTCTCACTACTCAACTACGCAAAGTATATTGAGAGAGAAAAACGCCTTGAATTGGAGAATAGCAAAATCAACCATTAAAATAATTGCTCCTTATACATTGACTTACAATTATAAAGTCAATGTCCTTATAATAAAATTTAGGCGCTATTTATAAAAATGAATCTTCTATCGTGAACAGCCACCCCTAGAGGTGGATGATTTTCTTCAAAATTAAATAGGGCCACTATGGAGGTACTCTCTTTCCAACAACAAAAGAATCATCAAAATCGGTTCACAAATACCGGAGTTATCGCGTAACATACACACAAAAACAAATAAACATACAGTCGAATTGAGAACCTCCTCCTTGTTTTGAAGTCTGTTAAAAAGAAAGCGATAGCGTTAATACTAATCTGATGCAAAACGCAGGAGCGGGGGTGGAAGTCGTCGAGGAGAACACTTACTACCAAATACAGATCTAAAAAGTATCAGATAGTACAACAAAAACTTAATTTTTTGGTAAATTTATTACTTTTTGTAAAATGTCAAGGACAAAAGTTGTGGTTTATGATGTTAGTACCTAATATAATAAATTTTGCGAAGTTGTTGGTTTTTACAAATAACCCAGTATATGTGTGTAAAAGGATAATGTTACGATTGTTCTTTTTTTTGATACTAAGTAAATAAATAAATAAACGAACATACTCATAATTCCGCACTAGGGAGACCCTGTGTCGCGGGTGTAATGGATACACATAGACAAACACAAATTACACCTAATCTTACGAGATAAATGAATTTATGTCATACACATACTTCTCCCGGCCCGGGAATCGAACCCGGGACCTTTGCGTGTCTGGTCAGCATATTACTATGCTTTCCGTTTAGTCCGTTTGGCTACGGACGCGGTTAGAAAGTGACGAACAAATCGTACATATGTGAACGAGCGGTACATTAAGTATGTAGGTATGTCATAACTTAACCTAAATATGTTGCTGATCGCGCGCATTGTCGCGTTTACATTTTATGTACAATTACGCATATTTTTAGTACAATAAAGACCTTCGGACAGTACGGTGCCGTACATATTTTACATGAACATACTTCAAACAAACGTTGTAATACAATTCCCATGAAATATACATTCTTACGAACATTCTACATTACATACCTTGGACACGAGTCCCAACATTTTGGTCCTTCGAGTATTCTCACCGTTGGTGGAGTGTGATTGTGTGCCTACCACAAGCGGGTCTCACCAGGTAGATTAAGGAGGTGCCCATATCGTGGAGTACGTAAGCAATTACACAGAACCAAACAATGAAATACAGTTTTGAGTCACATAAAAACTTCGTGTAAACTACACATACAACAAATGACATGGCTACTATTTTGCATCCGCAAAATGGAATCCTACGTCAAAAAGGATTCTGCGTTTCGGAAAACGGCGGATTACATTGAAAAACGGTTGGAACTGCTTCTCGTATACATTAAGGAATTTGAAGAAAATCCGTACAGCTCTTGAAATTTGAAGACAAGATAGACAAGTAGAGTACTTTACGTCAAACGCACGTAGTATGACAAAACATCTATAAGAGAAGACACTTATATTATTACGTGATTTTACCCCATACGGGGCGGAGAAACTTAACACAAAAGAGAGGGGCGGTTTTTCAAAAAGCGACGAGTTGATCATCCAACAACAAACCAATTTTCGTGCGCTTCCGAGAGTTGTTCGCAGCATTATCCTGGACAATATTACAGAGAAGTGGGAAATATTGGACAAGTTACAAGCTTTGCAATCACGATGGAACGTGATTGACCGAGTGCACTGGCAAATCGACAACTTGCTTATAGGTTCTGACATAAACTACGAACAAGAATTCACGAAATACGAACAGATATATGAAGGAAGTAAACGAGATCTGAATTGTAAGTTAAACGATACTACAAGCCAACACCAAACTATTCCAGCTATCGACATCCCTACATTTTCTGGGGACTATGCACAGAGGCCCACATTTATGGATTTGTATTCTCAAGCCATACACAATAATACAATGTTGCACAAGGCCCAAAAAATGCAACATTTAAAGGGAAAACTCCGAGGAGAAGCCGAACGTTTGGTACAACATCTTAACATAATCTGCTAACAATTATGATACTTGCTGGGAGCTGCTAACGCATCGTTACAATAACCTACAACTTTTATTCACCAAACAAATACAAATATTTATGGGTATTGCAGAGCCACTTAGAGTTTTAAATCGCAAAGATTTGGCTTCGACTGCACCTATCACCCTGTACTCCTTTTTAGTTTTACCAACACCCTTACGACTAAAAACTCGGATCGCAATAATTAATACTCACAGTGGTGGCAGAACTATGTAGATATGGTGGCAGTATTTCTCTGTACAAACATTTTTACAAAAAGATCTATCTACTTCAGTGATGCGTCATTGTCATTTATTAACTTAATAGTATAAGGCTAACTTAAGGCTTATTATATCAAATTGGAGGCGACAAGAGCGGTGTTTTATGAACCAATAGTATTACGTTCATTTGATACCTCAAGTGCTGTTATTTGTAGACACACAGGTCTTATCCAGCATTTCTTTGGTAAGATAACGGCAAAAACATCTTGAGTAGCGAGCGATATCCATGAGAAAACCAGAGGTACTTAATTAAGGCAACTCAAATTGTTTTCTAACACAGATTGTTACAAAAACGCTTGTTGATGCACGACCTGCTCAAGCATGAAGGTCACTTCGCCAAGGTAAGACATGCATTTCCCACTTCCTAAACCCGATTCCGCAGTAAAAACAGATTAATCTGCCAAAACTCTTCCGCCCAGGGCTGCATGAGCAAAAACTTAAAGAAATATTATTTCCTTTTCTATGAAGAATGTCTTTTCTTATCACTTGTTTTTGAACTAACATTTCATGCCAATACGTTGGTCAAAGATGTTGGTCGTTGGGTCTCGCATATGATCCATTAACTTTTTATCGTTGCACAAAAATTACAACAACAAAAATACTTTCAAACCTTTGCATTGCATTGTACTAACATTTGAGAATGGGAATAAACGCGATTAAACAATCTAATAGGTATTTTCACATCCACCCTGCATCCAAAGGTTGTCTGGCAGAAATCGCTTAAAGCGATAAGACCGCCCATTGTATCACAGCTTATTTTTAATTTAATTGTATTGTACTTGTTTCCTTTTTTGGTGTACAATAAAGAATTTTTGTATTGTATTATCACGACGATTCAGCCAGGTTGCACCGTCCGCGGTCACGGGCAGTGTCAGTCTTTCTAACGTTTCGTCCAGTGCGTGCGGTGATAAAAGGATGTAAAAATACCTATTTATTATTTAAACGCGTTAATTCCCGATTTCAAATGTTAGTACAATGCAATGCAAAAGTTTGAAAGTGTGTACTTGTTTTCGGAATTTTTGTGCAACGATAAAAACTTAATGGACCAACTACGAGACCCAAACGGCCAGAATCTTTGACCAACGTATTGCCATCGGCATCCAAAATGATGCCTGCATTCTTGCCAGCCCTAGTCCTAGTTTTTTTTATTAAACCAAGTGACAGGACGAAAAAGTCGTACACGCCTATCCATAACAGTTGCGCCATTCAGAGTTTTAAATCGCAAAGGTCTTGTGGGCACTGCCCATGTGTCTGTAGTTTCACCAGCACCCTTACCCTTCTAAACCGGAACGCAATAATGCTGACATTACTGGTTGGCGGCAGAAATAGGTAAGGTGGCTGTACTTTCCTGGACGTACTCTTTCACAAAGAGCTCTTCTGCTACTAAGTCCTAGTATTTAAGTTTGATATTTGCTTCTACCTTGCTCAAGGCAGCAGTCAGTTCTGAGGTATTTTAAAATGTAGTTTTGAGACCCCGCAAACCACATATTCTTTTTATTACTATGCGCTCCACTGGGCCAACCAAATAGCCTGGTTGGCGGTGAGTGTGTAAACCAGCGAACTCAGATGTTCTTGAATTGTATAGTGAAAGTTATATGTATTAATGAAATTATCCAGAAATGTTATTATTGGTTTTGTATAATGGAGGATCAAGAAGAGAAACCTAGAGTATTGGATGCATCAGCAGACTAAACAATCTTTCTTTTTTATGAGACCAAGTGACGGTACGAACAAGTCGTGCATCTGGTAGTAAGCAACAAAATCGGAACGCAATAATGTTCACATTACGTCTTGGCGGCAGAAATAGGTATAATGGCAGTACTTTCCTCGATGAACTCTTTCACAGGAAGCTCTACTACTACCAAAACCAAATCTAGAAAAAGAGAATAGCCAAATGCAAAGTAGACATTAGAATGGTTACTTATTTATCGGCCGATATCGAACCGTTTGAAAGTGCGCACTTCCATACATCATCATACTGATTAAGGACCCGATTAAAATATCGACCGATAGAAATTCTAGTAGTCTGCAGGGGCTCTTATACTGGACAACCTAAATACCTTTTACATAAATTTTATAAATAGCATGATGCATTTTGTAACTACGAAACACCGTAAGCGTCTTATGGATTAACTTGGCTTACTTTTGTAAGGTTATTTTTATCTCGTGTCACTTCCACCGACTAGATAATGTTGATTTTTTGATATTATATATATATATTTTGATATCTATCGATAGTTTGTGACAAGGATCGTGATTATATGACTTGAATTATTTTTCTACAAAAGCAAATTCGAAGGCGAAACATATTTGTTCTGAAAATGATGAAATTGTACCAGAAAATTCGTCAGAGATATATACTCGTACAACGATTTTCAAGAATCGTCGAAAATATAATATTTTGAGTAAAAAATATACGTATGTATGTAAGATAAATATTCGATGAACAATACCACATCTAAAAATAAATGGACCGATTGGTAGACCCTCAGACACAAAGAGGGAACTCGGTCAGCATTTTGGATTAGTACATGGTGACTCAATTTTCTTCGTTAAATCGGGTTAGGTTGCTGAAATATTTGTTTATAATATACATAGTTAGACGAATCAATAAAATACCCTGTATTAAGAGTTCGTTACTACCTCAGTTCGAATTAAATTTTTTCCCGTACTAATACGGTTCATTTAATTGGCTCCGTGGGCGAACGGTTATCATTATCGGACTGCCACGCAGCGTTGCCAGGTTCGTTCCCGGGCCGGGAGAAATAGTTGTATAGCCTACATTTGTTTCTCTCGTGAGTTTGGGTGTAATTTGTGGTTGTCTATGCGTGTGTCCATGACACCCTTCTACACAGGGTTTCCCTAGTGCGTGGATATGTCGAGTGTGTGCGTTATTGTTATTATTTTTTGCTTGGGTCGAGCGGCAGAGATTTTATTTCAGAATTTTTTTTTACAAACGAAATTAAAGCCATTTGAAAAATGTATATTGTATACTATACGTATTCTATTTAGTTCAATTGATGTAAAAAAATGATTGGTGTATGCAAAGTACCTATTAAACAAACCCGCGCGTTTCTTGTACAATGTTTTTCAAAAAGTTTTGTGTTTTTAATCTGTCGTGATAACTTTTAGGAATCGTGTTTTCACACCGTATAGTAATCAGGGTATATCATCAATGTTAGTATATAGTTTTTCGAAAGTGGTTGATTCAACGGTTTCACTGTTGTGCGGAATCAACTAAAGCCGTTAGAGGTTCGACTCTTCACGGTAAATGATTACACTCAGGGTTAAATTTATCACTAGACCATGGTCTAGCGACGCACACTTAATGGGACGCTTAATGGCAAGAGTCGAATGCTGTTAAATGTTTATAAAATAAGTATTCAAAAATATTTTTTTTATTTATAACACTAAACTGTCTTTATATAATATAATAATAATAACGCTCACAATCAACATAGCCCCGCACTAGGGAAAACCCTGTGTCGCGGGTGCCATGGACACACACATAGACAACCACAAATTACACCCAAACTCACGAGAGAAATAAATGTAGGCCATACAATATTTCTCCCGGCCCGGGAATCGAACCTGGGACCTCTGCGTGGCAGTCCGGCATGGTAACCGTTCGGCCACGGAGGCAGTTAACAGTTATAGTGCCGCTCTGTGCTTTAAGTCGCACGGATCTCGTGGCACGCCCATTGCGTTCGTCGCCCTGTTGTGCTACTATTTTACATGGTAGAATTTGAAATCTAAATTAAGTAACGGGCGATGGGTACTTTAGTAGTAGTAGACCTCCTTATGAAAGAGTTCATCCAGGGAAGTACTGCTACCTTATCTATTTCTGCCGCCAAGGTAAGGGTGCTGCTGAAATTACAGGCACATGGGACTTGTCAACTTGTGTCGCAGGGTGACGAGCGCAATAGCAGTGGCCCTAAGATCTATGCGATTTAAAGCTCGGAGTGGCACTGCAACTGTTATGGATAGGCGTGTCGCTTACCACTAGGCGCACGACTTGTTCGTTACGTCACTTGGTATAATTATAAAAAAAACTTTCACTATCGAAACGCAGTAATGTAAAATATGATAGCCTGGCGGCAGAAATAGGTGAGGTGGCAGTATTTCCATGGACAAACTCTGCTACTAAAATCATGATCATGGTGCCTAGGGGAGATCAATTTTTTTAATGCGATCCTGACTACTGTAGAATAAGTAGACTTTAACCAAATTCATTATTCATAGCCTTGGTATACTAAAGCTGCAAGTGCTTTTATCACATGGAAGTCAAAAAAATAATACGAAATACATTCAATACCTCCAATGAACACCACACCAACTTAATTCTAATGGTCATTTTCTGTTTTTAATGTAAAAGCCTTAATTTATTTAGTAATAATTAAGCTCCCCGAATTTTGAGAAAAAAATAAAGAACAAAATTCGAAAACAAAAAACATTAAAACGTATTTTGTAAAAAAAACCGAGATGATCAAAACATTAATGAGCGTAGTCGTTCACCGAAGGATTGTTCTGTGATTGGAGGTACCGCATATAACAAAATTATGTATATGTGAAGTTTTAAAGCTCTATCAACATAAAAAGTTACCGACTGATTTCATTCGTAGAATCTTTAAACCTCACTCCTGAAATATTGTCATTTTGCAGATGCGACCTCATTACACCAAGAGTGCGAATTAATTAATGACGGCTAGTGGTCTAACGGTTTGCATTGTGCGCGGTGAATGAGGAAGCCCGGGTTTCGATTTCCGGTAGGACAAATTTGAGAAATTAACTTTTCTAAATTAGTTTACAACGGGGTGTTCTGGAAAGTACCCCAGAGTGAATTCCGTTGTTCGAGTACTCATAGTATACCGAATATTTTGGCACGTATAAAAAATATTTATCGTTCTTGTGGAAAAGTCGTGACATATTGACTAAGAATCTTACGTTAACTTTACAAATACACTTTATCCTTCCTATTTGCAAACTTGATGACGTCATATGTACTAGGGAAGAAAACACCTTAACAATGTAGTAGGTATTATTATCCCGGGCACTGGGGTGCAAAGCAATTAGCCCCGTAATTAATAATTCCTTACAGGTATAGAAACACGGGCCGTTAATAAGGAATAAAACAACATTTCCGTGAAATAAGTCGATTCGGGAACCAATCGGAAATCTTGGGAGCCAATATATTGTGGTAATTAGAGGTCTCCTTCTATGGACATTTGGAAGTAAACTGAATAAGATTTAACTCGTGATTAATTAGAAAGGATAAACCTACTTCTTTTTTTATCATTAACCACAAGTTACCGTTTCAGAGAGTTTCACTTTCCACGAGGTAAGAGTCGAAATTGCCATTTGAAAAATGTATATCGTTTACTATACGTGTTATATTTAGTACAGTTGATATAAAAAAAGTCATTGGTATACATAGCAGTGGCGAGGCGTTCATATAATTCGATTCCCACCGGCTTGCCAATAATTTTCTAGGTATTATCAAAAGACTGTACTAGACAGCACGCATACTCCACCACTTATTCAAAATATTCAACAAAGGCATCTTTTTAGCGGCTAAAGAAGTTTTTGTTAAGGTAGGTGGTTTTTGCTGTGGATCGGCTTTACTAACGATTATTTTCACGTCTCGCCACTGATATATAGTACGTACCAATTCAATAAAGCAGTTTTCTTTTAAAATTTCGAGATAAGTTTGTGTTTGTTTTCTATTGTGAAAAGTTTTAGGAATCGTGTTTTCATAGTAATCATACATCCTCAATTTTACTATATATTTTTTCCAAAGTAATTCAACACTACCACTATCCGGAATCAACCATTTGAGGTTGTATAGACTTTTAAGTGTTAAGCGACAGAGAACAGCTTTAAAAACAGACATATCCTCTGTTCCGTCGTTTGGGCATTCGATTATCAGTTCTGTTAAACTTATTGTGCGGCTGTGAAGAAACTTATTGCGTGTGTCTATTGAATCGAGATGATCGATTAATATTTGTTTAATTAAATATATTTGTCAGTTTGAAAGAATAAAACAAAAACAAATTCTTAAGCTTGCTACTGATCCAACATTTTATCGTACCGTACCATTCGCGGCGAGCTAGATACGTTGCGGCATTTGCTGGCTGATCGGTATCATTTCTCGTTTCGAAATATGTGCTCGACCGTGCTCCGCATTCGCAGTCGAAATGTCGGACGACGAAGTTGTGATTTTTAGTTCTTAGATTTTACTCAACTATGGCTTAATTCACATCAAGAAAAAAAACGCTATTCAATTTGAAACTTTGTGATGACGCTCGATATGCATGCACTTACGAGCTGTAATGACCTAAAATTGAGAAGTAACGCTTATAAAGGGATTCGTCAAAAAGCAGATAACCGGGAGGCGCACCGGAAGTTCGAAACTAACGGCTCGGATCGCTGTACTGCCTATACGAATGCTCATATCGTTAAGCCGGATAGTCAATAGCGAGCTGTAACTGTAACAGATACAGTAACGAGGCTCTAGTGTGTACGCGTCAAACAGTTTTCACGCGCTACAATGAGTACATGCCTATCGTCGGCGCACTGCGAGGTGCACGCGTTCCGCTCGCGGCAAGCTCGCGAAACACGTACACAATATGATTTTTGTGTGTTTTGAGCCGGATACTCATTGGCGAGTTGTAACTGTAACAGATATAGTAAGGTACTAGTGTGAAACTGTCTTACCTCGCTAGAATGAGCACATGGTTATCGTCGGCGCGTATATCTTGCTAACTACGTACACACTATGATTTTTGTCAACACAATATGCAACGGTTACGGTTACAACTCGCTAATGATTGCCTGCGCTTGATGCCACGCTGAAGTGAACTGGTCAGTCACCATTTTTACGATTTTCTCATCATCACAATCATCATCAACCCATTTATGCATCCTACCGTGGGCACGAGTCTCCTCTCAGGCGAGGGTTTCGGCCATTATTGTCCGCGTTGTTGGGGACTTCACATGTTTTCCGAGGGTTGTGACCCTTTTTCGACGTACAGGTTTCATCACGATGTTTTCCTTTATCGAAAAGCTCATGGTAAATTTCAAATTAAATTTCGCACATGAATTCCGAAAACTCAGAATTGCGAGTCAGGATTCGAACCCATAGCCTCTGCTTGAGAGGCGGTAGGTCAAACCATTAGTCTACCACGGCTTTATTCAGATTTTCTTATTTTAAGTCAAATGTTACTATAAAAGTTTCAGAAATCTAAAAGCTAGAATTACTGTCCTTATTAAAGTGTTGGTCTAACAAAGTTCTGTCTGACAGTGTCGAGTTGGTGACGCCGAAAGCATCGTTAAGATAATTGAATCCTATTAAGCAGGCAAACAAGGTTTTGATAACCACTGTACTATTACAGTTGTAATTTATAAACTAATAAAGTCAACTTAATTTTGATGCGTATTTTGAATATGAAACCACGGAACATGTTCTGGTTGATGATGACTTACTTAGCGTCTCAATAGAACTACAGAACATAGCAATGAGATCGAAGACCTAAGGGTGATGTTCCTTCATAGACTCTAATAGCTTGTAGATCTAACTTGAATATTTTTTTGCTTCAGTAGCGTTTACTTTACGTACATTCGTGTATACAATTTCTAAGCAAATATTTTTTTTATTCAAATGTAAGTGTGCATTTGACCTCCATCTCACCTGATGGAAAGTGACGATGAGGTCGACGATAGAGCATGCAAACCTAAATAATGGCTATACATTCTCGCCTTGAAAAGGACCAAGTTGTAACGTTCAGGGAACAAGTCTGCAGGCAGGGAGTTTCACTCCATTCTTTTTACACTCTTTATAAATGTGGAAGCGTAACGCTTCGTGCGAATCTTTGGAATATCCACAACATATGAGCGGCTAGGCGTCCCCCGATGACTAAAAGGGGAAGGCAGAATTAAATCGTGTAATTCCATCGCACACTTTCCGTGACATATCCTGTAAAATATCGATAAGCAGGCAACTTTACAGCGGTGTTCAAGGCTCTGCAACTTCGGCTTTACTAATTCCGAGTTACCTATAAGCCTCTTGGCACGCTTGTCAATTGAATACAAGGTGGCCAGTTGGTATGTAGCAGAGTCATCCCAAAGGTGGCAGCAGTACTCCATACACGACCGGACTTGTGCTTGATACAGCTCAGGCAATTGTCCCATATAAATATAAAAGTGTCCCATATAAATTATATAAAAGTGTTGGATAATACGACCTTTGAGAAAACTTGGAAGATGTCGCTATTTAAAAAATGTTACTATAGTGTAAAGCCCTTTTTTTAAATATAAGAAGTATGAATAGATATTGATGAAATGAATGTAATAATGAATTAATCATGCATTTGCACAATTTTTTATTGTGTACCTATACATTAATCATTGTACGCCCGTAGCGGGTAGATTGTGAGGACGGTAATTATATTTATAAGATTTTAATGTGTATGACAATAAGCGCCCAGTTACACGAAGAGAAAACTTACGCGCGACCGCCACGCGGCGACCGCCCAGTTAATGATGATTCTGAATTCTCTTTACCAGGCAACAACATTTCAATTCCTCTGAATAATATAAGGGCGCGGTCGCCGCGCGGCAGTCGCCCGGGCCCGCCGCGTAGACCAAATTCAAGCCAGACTCGCCCGCGTGCCCAGAACGCTTATTTAAGTTAAAACGTAAAAGCTATGCGTCCAACTGGCATGACAAAATACGCACTATTTAAATAAATACGCATTTATTCATTTGAGACGTACGCGGTCGCTGCGCGGCGATGAAGTTCGTGTCGAATAAATATGAATTCTATTTTATTTTCTCCTTGTTATTCTTTTTTAGATTCTGTCCCTATTTAAATAGAAACATCAAATTTTTAAAGAACTCCATAGCTCAGAAGTTGCCTATGATTTACTGATTAGATTATGTCTTATATTATAAGTAAGTGTCTTGTAAACTACAACGTGGTAAACTTGGATAAAGTTAGGACCAATCCCGTCGGTCCTAAGCTAACTGGATTTCGGAATTATTGAACCGTGGCCGAACTTGGTCAAACTTGGTCGCCGTAGACGTTCATAAATTTTAGTATTGTTGTTGTATTCGGCAATTGGACAAATATCATTGCCCAACGACAAATAACAAGAACAAGAACAAGAACATGATAACATTTTTTTTAATTTACAGTTATTTTTGTTATTGTTGTTACTTTTTGAAACCTTCCCCTTAGGGCGTTAGGCTGAGTGGTTCTAAGCACGGAACCATGCAATGTTAGAATCAGAATGCGTCTAGACATGAATCTAGCGAAAATTACGCGACTAAAATTATGCAATATTGTGATCGTGTATGACAAGATATTGAACTGGGTTCTACCGAGAAGTCCCTTTTTTAAAGTCCTTAAATAAATTCATTAGGTACTTACCGATTAACATTTACGTGGTATTAATTCATGCTTAATATAAAATCAAAGTTTCTTTAGCTAGAAGCAGCATAAATTTCGTGGCATCGTGGCCACGAAGACATAAATTTTTCCGCTTTGATGAGATGCCAGTTGGTCACAAAAGGTTTTTTACGAAGCGAACTGAAAGAAGGAGTTTCACCGGTGGCTCCCAATTACTCAAGGTTTCCACCGCGAAAAGTAGTATTGGCATAGGTTGGCATATGCCCTTTTATGATTCTCGACCCGCACGATCGAACGTTTTAGTATACTCGACTGAAACTTCTTTTATTGGATAATTAACTTTGTATTGTAGCTTCTTTCGAAATAATTGTAATTTCTTATTAATAGTAGATTGTACAACAAGGGCATAAAGTGACCCATTTTTATCCGAGGCCATTTTTTGGTCTGAGCGTAGCGAAGACCAAAATAGTAGACGAGGGTAAAAATGGACATTTATGCCCTTGTTGTACACTCTGCTTTTCACTTCGATTGTGAGGAAAATAAAACACATTTTATGTAGGTATCGAAAAGCGAAAGAACGAATAACTAATTCCCGCCAACTAACTTTTTAATTTTTTTTTTAATTTTTAATATGTGATCATAGTCTTAGACGCTTGGTTTTCTGCGAAGCCAAATATTTTGGAGCGTTTTTAAACGATAATCGACTCCTATTTTATGTGACTTACTAAATATTGTAATCACACAAAATACGGGATTCTAATAAATTATAGCAAAAATAAAATAATATAATAAGTTTTTGTCACGTCAAGTGTTTTGCAGTCGTAGCTGCATACTCGTAGGTGACAATTTGATTGCTCAGTAAAATTGTGCAATATGTAGTGACTGTTTGGCTGTTGAGATTGATTACCTTAGTCTTAGGAAAAAAAATTATTTTTATGCTCTAGAACATAAAATGCGATTTTATGTCGTCTACGTACGACATAAAGGTGCACTTTTTGAGCATGAGAAGTGAAAATGTATTTTTAATTGATGTCGTTGTATTTAGACAACACAACAATGGGGGAAATAATAGAAGACTAAAGAGAAAATGCATAATAGAAAAAGCAAAAAAAATGTTAGGTAATTAAAATTAAAAGTAATTTTTGACATAGTTTTTCCAGACACATTTAACAGTAGTTTGCCGAACTTGTGATGACGCGGTTTAATTATTTTTGTTATCGCTCTTCTCACTAGAACTTATTTTCGTGATGACCATAGAAAAAAGGCTAAAAAAGGAGAAGAATACCAAAGCATTTCAGTTTAATTTACCGCTTTAAAAAACATATATAAGTGGTACAGGTAGGTACTTTTAATTCTCGCAATTACGAACACTTGGTAGTTAGCTGTATGAGTTTTTCTTTGCTTTTTTATTTAGGTAGTTTATTATTATAAGTTTAGAGATGTGGGCAGTAATGGATTTTCATACTTATTTTGCAGGTCTTGGCCGGGAAGTAATCGCATGGTCCATAAATGACAAACTTTCCGTGTTCGTCTTTTGAAAGTAATGCAAACATTTCCGAGCATGTTTGAGATTTGGTATTTTACTTCTACTAATTAGTTAATATTAGTTAGTACAAAGATCGAACATAAAAATTCTTTCGATCTGACGACCAGTTTCCCACAGGTGCTCTGACAGCGAAACAAGCCGTTTAAACCTAATACAAATTGTATTCGCTTTTGAGTGTTTGATGTACTTGGAAAAATGTTTGACTTACAGACAAACACGCAGAAATTGATAAATATGACCGTCTGCGCATGGAGCCAAAGAAGCAGTTAAAATACGCACGGTTTCTTTGCATATTTAAGATGTGCATTGAGAAACCGACCAGCGCGCGGTATCGCGAGTTTGGAGTTTGCTGTATTTGTCGAAGAGGCAAAGAAGGCAAATACTTTGTCACACATGTTATGTACACATGTTGTCTGTTTGCCAATTATATCAAATACGCAAATACAATTAGCCATGTGAAGTACCACCGTGACTGACTCGGTCAGTAGCTCAATTGTTTCACAGCCCCAGCATAGCAACAAACACTGGTTCTATTACAACGGTAGCGTTTACGACATATCAGAAAAGAATATTTTTAAATAGCTTCCGATTATACTTAACGAAATGGTTAAGTATAGTTCACATAAGTTTGTAACTTGAATAAAGTCATCAACAACATCAAATACGTGTGACACTTTGTTATACAAGATTACACAAAATTATTAAATAATCCCATTTAAACGAAATTTTGGGAAAACGTAATCAAATCGTCTTTTCAAAAATATCGATAGTTCTTTGAATAATCGGGAAACAGAAACGTGGAGTTCGGATCTATTCGATGTAAGCGACATGTCTGTCTATAACAGTTGCAGTGCCACTCAGCTCTTTAAATCGCAAAGATCTGAGGCGCACCGCCACTGCGCCCAGTCACCCAGAGACATAAGTCGATAAGTCCCATGTGCCTGTAATGCTGACATAACTGCTTGACGGTAGAAATAAGTAGGCGGTAGAATAAGGCAGCAGTATTACCCTGGACGAACTCTTTCACAAGGAGCTTTACTGCTACAAAAATTTATAATATAGAGTTGCTATTTCGTTTTATATTAATTAATTATTATTGTTGTTTATATTAATGACTATCGTATTATCCCTTGACATTGTATTTTAAATTGTGACATTGATAAATGAAATAAGAAACTGCCTCCGTGGCTGAAACTCCGTTACTTTTGTTTGTAATAGTTATCTTATTATTTTATTCTTATTAAATCGTACTGTTAATAGTGTATTTACTCAAAAAGAGGACTTTCTCAGAATCGATGAAAAACGAATTACTCACTTCCCGTAAAAAAAAATCATTAAAATTTAATATTATGGTTTATTATTACACTTAAACAATTTCTCAAATATATTTAAAAATAAAATGGAAAAAATGATGTCATGTTTTTGAATAAGGATTATTTTGACTAGAACTAGCTCACATAAAGTGTGTCTCATTTTGAGTTAAGTAGATATCTTTTGATTGTTTCTTACAATATTCTAACGACGATTTTTTTGACGTGTAGAGAATCAAGTTTTACGTTCAGTAATGATATAATATTAAATTTCACATATTTTGAATTACAACACTATTGTAATAGCAGTGCGAAATATCTAGATATTTCGCACTAGTTTTGAAAACCTAATAATCACAAACCCCTAAAACATACCAATCACATAAGTTACCCAATTAACAAGCCTCATATTTCATTCAACGTTATCTCAATACGCAGTCTTATTGTAAATAAAGTCTGTTGCGTACAAATTGATTCCCAACTTGCTTCGGCATCCGTAACAATATCCGGCTTCGTAACTGAATGTTAATTTACAGACTAAAATTACCAATTATAGTTGGATGTGTACAAAATTGTATATTGAAATATTAATTTTATTGAATACCTCCATGTTTGACTACTATGATGATATTCAATTATTTTTTGTGGAATGACTCCAGAAATTTGTTACAATTATTAATTCAAAGATCGGACACAAAGAAAAATTAGTTCAATCTGGCTGAATTCGAACCAGCGTCTTCACCATACCGTAGGTGACGCTCTCCCAACTGAGCTACGGAATGAACCTTACGAATTTGTTCAGTTTGCCGTAGCGCCATCTGTGAGAAATCTATGAATTTTTTCTTTACTGTTTATTACTTCGTAAATGTAATTATCTTTTTACTATTACAATGCCCGCCGTGGGCCTCATGGTAACATGTCCATAACAGTTACATAAATAAATATAATTATAATAGTAATATTTAGTAATAGTAATAGTGATAGCGATAGCGACAGCGACAGCGATAGCAACAACGACAGCGACAGCGACAGCGACAGCGACAGCGTCAGCGTCAGCGACAGCGACAGCACTTGTACTAGCACTAGCAATGTCAATTGTAAGAGTAATAGTAACAATAATAGTATTAATAGTAATAGTAACAACAACAGCAACAGCAACAACAACAACAACGCGCACACCACTAGGAAAACCATATATCGCAGGTGCCATGGACACAAACAGACAACTACAAATTATATCCAAACTCACGAGAGAAATAAATGTAGGCCATATAAATATTTCTCCCGGCCCGGGAATCGAACCCGGGACCTCTGCGTGGTAGACCAGCATGGTAACCGTTCGGTCACGGAGGCTATAATTCTTATTATAGGAGCCCTCTCCGATCGCTTAACAAATTCCGCCCTTAGTTTATAAATTTTGGTCGCATAGGTAAGAATATTAAGTATGAAACACCCTACTTCAGACAAGGGGCACGTTCTGAGCCATAGAACATACTTTCCTTGTAAACAAGGTTATCTTCGAAGAAATAACAAAAGTAGCCAATTTTCTGCGGTATTCTTCTGTGGCACTTTTCCACAACGGAACAAAACAGTAAAGGAATTACTAGAGAAATTTAGAAACCAATTTAGAAATCTTTTCTACTTTTGTCGATGTACGACTCCCGGATTTACTTTCGCTATTTTATTTATAAACATGAGGTAAGTGATTGTTGTGTAACACCAATGTAGTATAGCTATATATTGTGCGTTTGGCACGTTGCTACGTGTTTTCGGTTCTTCTGTATGGAGTAGAGGCCTGGACCTTAACTCAAAATATGAGCAACCGCTTAGAAGCATTCGAAATGTTGAAAAAGGATAGAGTATCTAATGATATAGTATTGCAGATGGTGAATAAGAAATTAGAGGTTATGTGTACCGTCAAGAAACGTAAGCTATAGTACTTTGGTCATATAATGCGTAATGATAAATACGACCTGCTCCGATTAATTATGTAAGGAAAAATTATAAAGAAAAATCTAGAAAAAACGACCACCTGGAAGAAGGCGTACTTCGTAGCTTACGAATCACTGGAAATAGTTCATCCTGAGCACAAGATCCTTGTTCCCAGCAGCTGTGTCTAAAATACAGATAGCCCTAATGATCGCCATCCTCCGACAGGAGATGGCACCTCGAGAAGAAGAATAAATACGTAAATTGAAAAAAAAAATGTATGTATTGAGATTCTGGCACATAAGTGCTTAGTAACCACACGATACGACTCATCCAGAAACAAAGAGAACAAAGGTCTATATGCAAGATTACTTGTTCTCAGGACATAATACATTTTGTTCGTTCTTCTTCGTTGTGGATGTCAGATCGACCTTTGTTCGATTTTATATTTCCGAAACGAAATAAGATATATAAATTCTCAAAACACCTTTACATAGGCCTTGTTTGAATAACAAAATTGTTCTCGTAATAAGTTCGTTACGAGAACAATTTTGTTCTCTTTTCGCTATATAATCACATCGGACTGTTCTTCGAATGAGTCGAATAATTTGTTTTCAAACTAAACAATTTCCTCTACTGTGAGTACCAGAATAACTAAATTAACAGAACACTCAGTTCAGAACCAATTTAAAAGAAATTTGTTGTGTTTTCATGATATCAAGTGACGGTACAGTCGGGCGCCTGGTAGTAAGTCACACGCATGTCCTTAGCAGTTGCAACTGCCACTCAGTGTACCTGTAATTTCATCAGCATCCTTATCCTTTAAAACCGGAACGCAATTATGTTCATATTATCGCATGGTGGCAGAAATAGGTAAGGTGGCAGTACTTCCCTGCACGAACTCTTTCACAAGAAGCTCTACAGCTACCAAATTTTTATTGTTATACGGGAAGCACACTGTCTTACTTGTGCAAGCAATCTTACACAGAGACCTTATCAGTCAGGTCCTGAAGCCAGATCAGCCTATTGAAACAGACTTCATCAATATAATCAAAGTGATCGCTGTCACCACACTTCACTACCGGTACTAGGAAAAAGTATACGATGAGGCAATTTTAGTGTGTTTACTTGACACGTTAAGTATTATTTTTGGGTCTCTTCGTTATGCCCCCGGTTTGGTATGCCCCCGATTTAGTATACGTATGATAAATGTAATTCAAAGCTATTTTTGAATAAAATATACTGGCAAACATACTTTTTTTTTTACAATAACAACTTTCACAACAACAACAAAAAATTGAATAGGATAGTACCATCGCGAACGTACACACACATAGCAATACAAGGTGGCACGAATTATGCGTCTGGGAGTGTATAAATATACAGAAAACCGTTTGTCTGAAAAACAAGTGATTTTTACATTATAGCATTTTTTCTATGATGTGACACTCGCACATACTAATGATTAAAGTCAATAATGGGAGAAGTATCCTCTCTCGTCCCTTTTTTTAGCAAACCAATCATCAGTATGTACTTATTATGGTACCATTAGGCTCAACTCATACTGGCGCGCGAAGCGTCGCGTTGCGTCCTGTTTTTCAACAACAACTCTTGACGACTCGCGTCGACGCGCGAAGCCGCCCGACTGTATCCAAGCGTCGACGCGCGTCGGTGCCCGTTTCCATATTTGCATGCAACACAAATGTGTACCTTAATAACGGGAAAATACAGATGAATATACTATAGGCTAAAAACATGACGCGTCGCGACGCTTCGACTTCGCGACAGTGTGAGTTGAGCTTTATGGTTATGACGACACTAACAAGTGTTGCCATTTCTTTTTAACTCTTCACTGAATGCTTGTCTGTAGACCTAGCACGAAAGGGCGTGACTTGCGTGAGAGCGACATAAAGGGCGAGATACTGCTATACTCTCTCTATACGAGAGATTCGCGCTGTGTGTCGTTCTTGCGCAAGTCGCGTCCTATCGTACTAGACCTACTGTTATACTTTATTACAATATTTATTTCTTGAATATTATAATATGTATGACATGATAGGTATTTTTTGTGAAAATTCTCCATTACTTTATTATTATTCTTGTTACAAGGATTTGCTCAGTTGTTGTTTTGACATAGCAACAGGTACTCTTTCTATCCGATCTTTTTATCCGTACTTTGTGTTTATTTTTTAACTCTTCACCTCTCCTTTATTTTTTATTCATCAGTCTAATCACTTGTAATAAAGATCAAAGACAATTCGTAATTTGCCTATGTTAATTTGTACTGTTTTAAAACAAATGGCGGTATTTAAGTATATTAATTTTGAGGGAAAATATACAAATATTCATCTTTTATAAATTTTTGGTTTAAATGTAAAAACAAAGGTTAGGCTAAATTTATATAATGATAACTTGTACTAATACGCTGTTACACTCCCATTTATGAACTCAAAATTTGTCTTTCAGGCGCTGGGGAGAGAAGAGAGGCGAGAACCTAAAGTAGTAATCATAATTTATTGAGAAATTTAGGATTCTAGGTGATTTACAGAAATATAGGTGATTTACAGCAATTTAGAAGTATACTTACGCAAACACATGTGAATTGCAATTGAAGCTTTATATATATTCTGAGTTGTAATGGGATTATACTGCCTTCATTGTCATAACTAATTGCATTTGCATTTCGATAACTTCCGATATATTGGCACCTAAAGAGTTTTTTGCTAGTAAAAAATGTCAATTACACTGTTTTTCTTTAGCAATAAAACTGAAAGTGAGATATTAAAAAAATCGCTTACAGGGAGATGTAGACTTTGTTCCGCTGATCTGATGTCGCTTACGTTAGTAATCATAAGGAGGGCAGTATGATGGTACTCCGTTTTCCGTTGTCATATAACCGACCATGAGTTTGTAGAGTATAACTCCGTAGTGTTAGGGCAAACAATAAAATGTACCAGTGTATATATTTTTGTACATGTGTAGGTGTGTGTGTGTATATTTGTGTAATTCAGAGTGCTATTTAAACTTTGTACATTTAAGCCAGTCGATCTAAGAAAATTTTTATCATTATTTCGTTACATTAATTGTTAAAAGAAAAAAAGAGAAGTCGTTTTCATTTTTTTTTTATTTTGATAGCATTGGCAAAAACTGGTACACAACAAAAATATTTAGTCAAACTTCAGCTGGTGAACGTGAGAAACAACATTAACCACAAAATTTGCAACTTTGAGAGAAAACAGTTAAATGTACACATCGAGTTCTTAGATTTTCGCGATTGTTACACATAGGAAATGAAACTAATTTTGCAGATCTAAATCGCGTGTATTCGGCCCTTTACAGGTCATGGCCAACTGTCGGAGTGTATTTGTCAGCCATGACCTGAAGGTCCCGAAATGTTCGTTTGTTTGAAAAAACAAATATAAGTGCTTTAGAACCGAAATAATAGTTTCATTTCCTAAGTTAAATACACGGGTGGACTATTTTTTATCCGATAAATTAGCGTTATTCATAACGTGAATTAGTACTAATAGACTGCTGAAGAATTTAAACAAATTTTGTCTAAATTTGGAACCGTTCATGTACTGGTTTCATCAGACAATCCACCATTTGTTATTTTGTGCCAAAAAAATGTTTTCCTCCAAAGTTTTCATGGATTGCGAATTAGTAGTGTAGTCACCAACTGAACTTTGTCTGACCTTTTTTGTTACACCCTGTATAAGACTGTAAATAAGATTGATGTTTGAAAACCTCGTAGGCCTAACGGTTTACATTGTGGGCGCTGGATGCGGAGGTTCTGGGTTCGATTTCCAGTAGGACCAATTTGGGAAATGAACTTTTCTACATTGGTTTTGGTCTGGGTGTTCTGGGAAGTGCCCCAGAACTCCGTTGCTGCGGTAGTCATTGTACATTTTTTCCTACTTTGAGATCAGGTAATTGGTGTGGTTGTTTCGCACATATTCACTGGGACATTATTAGCCCGAGTTTGTATAAACTTCCACACAAATTATCGAAGAAGGAAACAAATAAAACTTTATAAATTATTACCACATAAAACGTTCCAAATATGAAAAAACATTTCCACGAAAAGTTACATAAAAAGCATTTTATATTTATTACGGTTAAGTTTGGAGGCAATATCCGGTGGAAACATTAGTAGCAAACGCGTTACGTAAACCCCGATAGCGTTGCACAAGGTACGGTATAATGTTGATAAGAACTGTAAACTATTGAGCGAATTTCACAGCCGTTATGAAGAGTTCATATACGTACCTACAGATTAAGAAAGAAATAAAATTTACGCTGTTTGTAATAGATTTTCAGAAATGGTTACCATTTCCATTAAACCATATATATTCAACACAAAAAAAAAAGATAATTAAAAGTAAATAATGAAACAACAATATAATTACTTACAATTAGTTTTTTTTTAAGATACCAAGTGACGGCACGAACAAGTCGTGCGCCTGATAGTAAACGACACGCCTGTACATAACAGTTGCAGTGCCACTCAGTGCTTTAAATCGCAAAGATCTGAGGGTCACCCGAGACATATTAATATTGCAAAATCGGAAAGTAGTAATGCTCACATTACTGCTTGGCGGAAGAAATGGCTAAGGTGGCAGTACTTTCCTGGACAAAATATTTCACAACGAGCTCAGCATAGAAAAGCGAGCGACATAAAAGTGAGATACTGCTATTTTCGTGCTTTATGTCGCTCTCCCGCAAGTCGCGCCCTGTCGTGGTAGCCCTATCACAACCTCTTAAAACAATATTACTTTAACCTTACATTGACTTTTCATACTATGACGCGCTTAAAGTAAGCTTATTAATTAAAATATCATATTTTTCAGTATCTAAATATGTTATTTACAAAATGTAATAACTTCCCGTTGTCCTTCTTCCATTACTACTAAAGTTATTTAATAAAAAGGGTAAAGGTATTTGTAGTCCTGTAAACGGTTTTTTTGCTTATTTATTTTATGCTATTGTGGCTTTATGTTGCATTATTAATCAAAGTTTTCGCGATTGGATATGATTACACATAGGAAATGAAAAAAAAACAAATATACACGTTTTAGATCCAAAAAAATAATGTCCTACTAAATAATATAAATTCGAAATTTTAGACTTGTAAGAAATCAGAGTATGTCTCTGGTGAATGTATAAAAATTTACGAGTTACTGTCATAGAAAAAGGCAGTAGGATCTCGGTGCTTAAGAATGCAGCTTTATGCGATGGCCAGCCCGTCTGCTAAGTCAGGAAATTTTTGAGGATACTTGTAACGATTCCTTCTAGAATCTTTTTTGTTGGATAGATTGAAATTTCAATATAAAAAATATATTTTACTGTGGTAGGCACTTTAAAGCTAGAACCGAAACAAGTAGCGTGTAGGTTAGGTTAGGTTCCCGACTTGATTTATAAAAAAAGTTACCGTGTAGAAACATCAGCTTGTGCCAAACTGAATACAAAATATAAAAGCATAATTATGGTAGAATTTACAATATGTATTGTTTTCAATTACTAATATCGAAACCTTTTGTACATGTTTCGGTCTCTACATTCTAGGCAAATATTCTCACACTTATAATAATATTTACAATAAGTATTCATCATCAGGTATTACTTCAACAAGTCTCAACATCCAACGGGCTTAAACTTTAAAGTCCAAACAAAGTTACTGGGATAGAAATTATGAGATCGTAAATTATTATTGTTAAACAATTAATCGTAAAACAATAAAGGATAAGAGAAAAGGCAATTATAGTCAAACAAAAGACTATTTGGATTCCATTTGCGAGATAAAGCCAGAAATGGCGAGGAGGCTTGACGTCATTTGAACTTCGAAGATAAGTACCGGGAAAATTTTAGCCGTCAAGGACGTTATATTGATCGAGTTAGGAGTATACTCTATTGATATGACGTTATACGCAATATGAAGGCCGTCAAGTTAAATTTGGTCCCGCTAGTGTTGGGGTGTTTTAGAAAATGTATCGTACATGACATGTTGTTTATTGCACTCACATTGTTTTTTTTAGTGTTGTGGAAACCCCGTATTTGAGACCATCACGCGTTTATGGTTGCTTTATCTCAAATCTATCCTATAGATTTAAATGCTATTCACGTTTTTCTAACATGCATTATTTAACCAAATAAGTGGTCAGGAAGATCTGTTTTAATAGCTTGTAATGATTTATGATTTAATAGTGTTAAAGATGCTCATAAAAAAGCTACTTTTCCGTAGTGAATAGAGATGCAACAGACCTCTGCTTCCGCAAGTGCAGAAGTTCCGCACGCTTTTTCACTTCTGTTTCCGTTTCTGCTTCCGCAACATTTATAACGGATCTTTAGTCGAAAGTTTACAACGTTTGCGACAGATCAGGCGCTATTGTGGATTACTGGCGGTGGAGCGCGCGATATTTTTATTTTATTTGAGTTGTGTAATAATTGCACTTAAATTATGAAACCAAAAACAAGGCCGATTGGGAACTATTTTACTTTTGACATCTGTTTCCGTTTCTGTTTCAGTTATGACACTTCCGTTGCATCACCAATTTCAGCACCTACCTAATTTAGTAAATTTTCTTTAGTCTTCATAATATTACATGTATGTATACGATATGCGAGATAATGAGGTAGTGAGAATCCACAGGATTGCAAGCTGGGTATTGTTACCTCTTTTTCGTTAAAAAATATTTTTTTACATCGTAATTTGTGATAAGTATATTTAATGTATAAAATTTAATTAATTTTAATAATTAATTTTTTATTGAATTGATATTCAATTATTTTTTGTAAAATTACTCCACTAGTTTGTTATAATTATTAATACAAAGATCAAAAGAAGAATTTTAAAAAATTATACGAAATTTCGTATTCGTCGATTTTGGGCAGAAATAGCTTAAAAGTCACTAATCTGCTCAACTTTGTGTCCTATTATATTTCAACTAGTACCCATGATAGCAAAAAGTGTTCAGCAAAAAAGTAATTTTGAAACCGTATTATCATTGTATTCTTAAAAAAAATATTATTAAAATTTCGCTTTAAGGAAAAATTATCCAGTACTGAATTGAGTTTTACGTAAGCGTAAAATATATATAAATTTATATATAATGATTTGGACATACATGGACATAAATTTTTATAGAAGCATTTTTTGCTAGAAGCCGAAAGAAATAAATATATTTTGATTCTAGACAATAAGCAGTTTAAGGAAATATAATTTTGGCAGCGACAGGTGCTACAAGCACATTATACTATATATTTTTTTAGATACTTATATTAACAATTGCCACGCTAAAATGGCGCTGTTTACTTAATTTTTACACGATCAAGCAATTTTTTGTTGATAGAGATATGAAAAACAATATATTTTTGTAATATTCATAAGATTTCCCATCCTGCCATGCATCTTTACTAATAAAATAAATCATCATCTTAGATATTAATCTAAGAGCATGAAAATACATAAAACCGCCATACATGTTGCACATAAAAAAAATGGTGTCAGTCATAATTGAGAAAATATAATTTGAAAATTAAAAAATATACTGGATGGATCTTATTGCGAATAATTTGATTATTTTTATTTATATATAATGTTTCATTGTCCATTTGTAATCGAGAATACATATATTGGTTTCATTCAGTTTTTTTTATTATTTTCTAATCGTATTTTCCAATTCCACAATTTTGAGTTACGACAGTATTTGATTTCGTGTGTGATGTATGAAAATGCCAAAAAGTAAGTTTGAAACGTGCTGGATTACCCTAAATCCCTAGCCTAATAATACATTCTATAACAAATAAACCCATGTTAATAAAACTATGTATAGGTATTAATTGGAAATAAAACCATTTTTCGGAACTCCTTCAGTTTATACCATCTTTCCCAGTTTTGAGCAGTTTCTAACTACTCTTATCTTGTGTCTCGTTCCACCACCACTGCCTTGTACCAAGAGCCTTTCTTGCAGGCGACATGGCCAGCTCACTCCCACTTTAAATTTCGCAACCCGATTAGTCAAAGAAACCATTATACGCGAATATACAACAAATCAATGTACAAAGAATAGTTTCATTTCCAAAGTGTAGCAATCGAAACAATCGAAGAAGTAGATAAAACTATATTCATTTATGTTGCTTGTGTGAGACGGCGGGGTGGGTCCATAGTGGGTCCATTCGCTTCTCCTCCTGTCTCATCACGAGTGTTGAATTGGCGGGTTGTCGGCGACGTGGAGACCTTGTCGGACCATCGCTACATTCGGTTCGAGATCTCTGCATCATCGGGAATAGTTTCGGCCCGTCCTCGGGTGAATGGTTCGGAGGCTTTTACGAGATGATCGCTGGCGCGCCTTGACAAGGAGCTAATGATCGAAGCCGCCATTGTCCAAGCCTGGACCATACAGTCCAGTGCTGGGCCAGAGGACGCCGACGAACGAGCCATCCGATCCCGGGGGGCTCTGACGCAAATTTGCGACGCGTCGATGCCCCGAGCCAGGTGCCGTCCTCCGCGTCGAGAGTTATTCTGGTGGACATAGCAAATTGGCGATCTCAGTGTCGCCTACACTGCTGCGCGGCGAGAGTTCACCAGGTACCGGAGATTGCGGGTCCGGAACGAAGAGACGGAAGACATGCTGCACGGCCTCTACACCGAGACCTGAAAGTTTCTGCAGGTGGCCATCAGCGCGGTAAAAACTAGCGGCCGCCAGCAGATACTTGAGTCCCTCGACAGGGATCCGTGGGGTCGCCCGTACCGTGCAGCTAGGAATAAACTTCACGCACAGGCGCCCCCGCTCACGGAGACCCTTCAACCCCAGCTGTTGGAGGGCGTGGTGTCGGCTTTGTTTCCGGACAGGCCTGATCACGTTCCTCCAACAATGGCGGGTTCTCATTCGGAGGTCGAGGCTGAGGAGGAGGTTCCTCCAATAGAGTCGGTGGAGGTTAGCCGTGCCGCGCTTAGGCTCCGAGTCAAGCGCACGTCTCCAGGGCCGTGAGTGCCGTGGTCGAGTCTTAACCTCGGTGCTGGACGAGTTGGGGACCGATCTAACCGGGCTACTTGGTCTGTGTCTCACGTAGGGTCGATTCCCGATCTGTTGGGAGGAGAGAGGACTGGTTCTCCTCAAGAAGGATGGGCGCCCCGCAGAGTCTCCGGCTGCCTACCGCCCCATTGTGCTGCTGGACGATGTGGGAAAACGCTTTGAGCGTATCGTTGCTTCCCTTATCGTCCGCCACTTTCATAGTGTAGGCCCCGATCTGTCAGATCACCAGTTTGGATTCCGAGAGCGCCGATCAACCGTTGACGCGATCATGCGCGTCAAAGCGTTCTCGGATGAAACCGTGGCGTCTGGTGGCGTATTGTTGGCAGTGTCTCTAGACATTGCCAACGCGTTCAATACGCTGCCCTTCTGGTGTATCTCAGAGGCACTTCGGTATCATCGAGTGCCTCATTATTTAAAAAGAATCATCGGGGTCTACCTGAGCGACAGACCTATCCTATACCTGGGGCAGTATGGCGTTATTCGCCGTAGGATCATGCGGTGCGTTGTTCCACAGGGATCGATCTTAGGGTGCTCCTGTGGAATATCGGATATGATTGGGTCCTGCGGGGCGCCTTTCCTTCCGGGCTCCAGGTGTTCTGCTACGCGGACGATACCCTGGTCACAGCCCGAGGGGAGAACATTGAGGTGGCAGCGGCACGTGCTGCAGCGGGAGTTCGGCAGGTCGTTGGGCGGATCAAAATGCTGGGCCTGAGGGTGGTCCTTGAGAAAACCGAGGCTCTGTGTTTTCACGGACCACGGAGGGGGCCGCCTGCTGGCACCCGCCAGGATTGATGTCGGAGGGGTGTCCGTTGGGGTGAAGCCTCAGATGAAATATCTGAGACTTTACCTCGACGGCAGGTGGAACTTCCGGGAGCATTTTCGACGATTGGCTCCCAAGCTAATCGGGACCGCATCTGCTCTCGGAAGACCTACTTAATCTGGGCGGTCCGAATGTGACCTGCGGACAGTTATATTCCAGCGTGGTAAGGTCCATAGCGCTATATGGTGCACCGGTGTGGGTCGGAGCTCTGACCGGCCCGAACAAGGCCGAGCTGCGTAAGCCACAGCGGGTCATGGCGGTCGAGCAATACGAGCATACCGCACCGTGTCGTACGAAACGGCGTACGTACTCGCTCGTGCGCCTCTCTGGGACCTCGATGCTGGGGTCTTTGCGGAGGTGTATAGGCGATGCGCAGACGCACGAGCCCAGGAAGAAGGACCGACCCCCGAGGAGGTCATGAGGTGGAAGAGATCCGCCCAACGGAAAGTGCTGTGTCGCAATGGCGAAGTCGGCTAGAGGAGCCGATCGCGGGCGAGCGAACTGTGGCGGCAGTTCGTCCTCAAGGAATGGGTAAGCAGGCGGCATAGTTCACTCACTTACCGGTTGGTGCAGATCCTGTCGAGGCTTAGGCAGGTATCTAAGCCACAAAGTTGGTAGAGAGCCACTGGCGGCATGTCACCACTACTCTTGCAGTGAGAACACTGCTGACCATACGCTCGCAGAGTGCCAAGCGTGGGCGCAAGGGAAAGTGACCGGGACCGGGAAGTGACCTCTCGCTGCCGGCCGTGGTCAAGGCTATGGTCGCCAACGTAGCGTCATGAGAGGCGATGCGCGGAGCGTAGTCGAGAGGACGATCCACTCTCGGCTCCGATCCGCAGGAAGACAACGGGGCGTAGAAGGCGGGCTTATGCCCACCTGCTTCCGCCCCCGTAGGGGTGCTCGGGCGTCAGGATTGGGAATGCTGCCGCTCAACATAAAGGGACACTGGCGACAGTAGCGAGCTGCCAAGTGTTCCAGGCAGTCCCCTGCGACTAGGAGAACAGGGTGAACTACTCCCACCCTGGACTCTAGGAGGGTCCATGCAAACGGACGCGAACCCACCGGTGCGGTTCGCGGAAGAATGCGGAAGCATCCCCGCGTTCCCGCCACAAGGTGCGTGGAGGAACATCCCCGGAGTTTCAGTGGGTAGGCCTCTCTTCTCAGAGAGGAGAGTCCCACATAACCCCGTGCCTCCCCGGGGCGCGCGGTATGAGTAACGCATTTCTCCGGGTAAAAAAAAAGGTTAGAACTGCGACCACAACGGTGCGCGAGCAGAGCGAGGGAAGCGAGCGTGTCACGGCAGAGGCCGGCGAAGCGCCATTACTAAATTTCGATTCGAAATCAGTAGATATCCTGAAGATATTTGCAAATTTATTCACTTAGGCGCTTCAACTATTGGTAAAACGATATAATGTGTTATATTATTTATTGCATTATACAGTAATACTTATACTATTAGTTCATTACGAGCCCTATACCCCACCTACGGTGGGGTCGGGTTCCGTTTACGGGGTGTGCTTACGCTCTACGGTGGCACAGCGATTAGTACTATGGGCGCTTGTGAGGAGGTTTCAGATTCGATTCCCGATTTAAGCCAATTTATGGAACAAACATTTTTAAGTTGGTTTTGGTCAGGATATACTGGATATAGGCCTCAAAGTTATCGTTGCCCTGGTACTGACAGTACAGGACCCCTACTTTGAGACCAGAAATTTGGTGTGATTGTCTGGCATTTTTCCCATAAATATTTCTCTTTGGCATAGCTTCCAAGAGAAATGAATCTAACAGAGAGACGGTGAAGATGCAACAACGCTATAAGTATCTCATTTCCACTACATCGCGAAGTATGCCTCACATTTTGAACAATTGTGGGATCTTATACTAGTTATAGAGCCTCCGTATACTACCTACGTTGGCGTGCAAACGCTTCGGGCTGCGCCCTCCGCTAGACCGTTGTTTTAAAACATTAACATAGCTCTTTAGTAGCGGCCATATTGAAAAATGGCAAGATGTAAATTTTGACTGCAAATTATTATAAAACACCCATAAACAACCGTACATGCCAATTTTCAGCCGAAACAGAGCAAGTCTTTTTCTACAGCTATTTTTAATGAAAAATGTTACCTAATCATTATATCTATAAAGTTTGTTATACTGAAGGTTTATTATATACATCGAAATTATGTCTTTCGTTCTTATATCTCTTATAGATTATACTCGATTATATTCAATAGTGATTATATCCTTATAAATTATATTAAAAGTTGCTACACCAAGTATAAATAGATTATTTGTTGTTATATCTTTCATTGCACACTCATCGTATTTGGGCTCGCCAAATTGGTCTCAACAAGTTATTAGCTTACAGATGATGCTCTTCGGTATTCTGCCTGTGTTATTCAATCTAAAATGGTATCGAAAGCCCCGCGTCTTACTGGAACGAAGGTGGCTGCGTTGCGTCGTCGAGTTGACGTTGGCAGTCAGTGTCGATGTAAGAAAACCCAACTGTTGCTTGAAATGATATAATTATTTATTTCCGTTTATCTCTTCTATTTCTGTTGCTGATCACGTTATAATATAAACGAACAAGACTGTGCCATTTTTCTGTCCAATCGAAGATTCACACCCACACTGCTGCCGTCGTTGTTGTGGAGGAAGGAACGCGTGAGTACTTTAATATCATTTTAGCGAAAGTAGCACAGACAAAAGAATTACGATACCACCCTAAATACAGTCCACTTACAGCCGCGTGGCTCAGCTTCCTTACGACACAGATGCCTTTGTTAACTATTTGGAGAACATTGTTTTTTATCTTGGGTATTCAAATTATAATTTAAACTTTAAGATTAGCGAAGCAGCCTTAATAGCTTCCCAGAATACAGCGTCTTTACTACAGAATCGTTGTCGATAGTTTATTGCCGTAATAATTCCTAGATTAATTCACTATGTTAGACTTAATATCTCATTAGATTACGCGACGTGAGACGATGCCGTAAGCTTAACAAATGAAATTTATATTAGGACTTCAAGTGTCGTTATTAAAACTGTAGTCCAGAATTTGCTCTTTCAAAGGAACGCACGGATATTATTTTTAATAGGGTGGCTTATTCAGGGCCAGCGGGCCATCTCTAGGTCATATAATTTCACTAATGACAGCTTCAACAGAATTAAAGGTCTGTAGAGCTTTGATTCTTTTTGTCTCGTCTAATTGACACATATACTTGCCCGTTGTATGCCTATTAAGAGGGCATCATTGGTTTTGAAGTGAATAGATGTGATTAAATTCATTGCCTATAGTTGTTGCTGCATTCACTCTGCTTGATCGGTTCAGGTGGAAACAAGTTACATAATAATAATCTCAATCATGGCAGAAACTACAGTCTCTCTACAGTGTTCGCTACCGTAATTGATCAGGGTTTTTGAGTGTTCGGTACCATTGGATTATAGTTAGAAAGGAGTACATTTTGTAATTCTGTAAATACGATAAATTTAAATGTATCATTTGGACTGTCACCATTACGCGCAAATTTAACGAAATAATTTCTTCTACTAAGAAGGTAAAAATTTTGGCATCGAAAATCAATAGGCACAACACGCTATAGACTTAGAATATGGTAACGTAGGCTACACTATCCCCGCGTGCAAAGTGTACCGATTTCCTTATAAACCCGACGCAAAAATAAAACATAGTCTAAGTGGCTTTTTTCGCAGTGAAGCAAGTCCTTGTAATTGGGTCAAGCAAGCAATTTTATTTATTTATTTATTTGATTATAGACGAGCAGCTTTCGCTGGTATGTCTACCTCACACACTGTTGAAATTTATATCGTTTGTTTTAGTTAACTTTTTAGCACTAATTCACACTGTTGTAGCTAGTTGTCGAGCTTGTTTTTGAAGGTATTAACAGAGACAGCAGAAACAACATCTTCCGGTAGCATGTTCCAATTATGCACCACTCTGTTTCTGAAAAAATTGTCAGGTGTTTTGAAAGGTGCACGAACTAATTTGAGATGGTGGCCACGTGATGGTTTTTGGTTGGTTTGGAAGTTTTCTTTTCTTTTAAACATGTTTTGTATTGCTGGTAGATTGTATTGACTTATCAGAATTTTATAAGTCTCGACGAGGTCACCACGAAGGCGTCTTTCTTCCAGTTCAATTTCTTAGCCTTTACCTGAACTGTTCTGTACTATGAGTGATGTATTTAATTAAGTTAATTTGTGTGGCATTATTGTACTCTTAAACTATCAATGGTTGTGTACGATGGCAGCGCGGCTCTGTGGATTTTGCTACAGGCATGACATGGAACGTACGATTCTTTCCTGTTATAAAGCGTGCGGTTCTAGGGCGCGCCACGGACTCTCCACGGTCGTAGTACAATATTAGTGATGCAACGGACTCCTGCTTCTACTTCCGCAACTGATGTTGCACGCTTTTTTAAATCTGTTTCCATTTCTGCTCCAGCGACTTTTGTAACGGAACTTTAATCGGAAATTTACAACGATTGCGACTTAATAATATGAGGTGTGCACGCAGGCGTGTTGCTTGCCAGTGAGGCACGCGGTTTTTAACAGTTTTTTGTTGTGTTAAGTGTAATTATGAAATTAAAAGTAAGGCCTGTTTGGAACTATCTAATTAAGATCTTTATATTATTTACACTTCTTCTATGTCCGCCAAGATTTACTTTTGACATCTGTTTCCGTTTGTTTCCATTATGACACTTACGATGCATCACTGTACATACGGCGTTATCATTGAATGGCATTTGGATTTGAAATTCATTCCGTTTTAGGGCAATGACGGCTTTTTACTAATCACCTAAGTAATTATTGAAAAAACGTCTGTCGACTTAATTATAAATAAATAATTTTGACAAGTAAAAGTTGGATGTCTACGGCCATGAAGCCGAGTGATTTTTCTTTAGAAGATGCCGCTTTCCAACAAGTTAGCAATGACAATTGCTTGAATCAGACGTTACTTCAAAAACATAACAAGTTTCGAGTTCTTGTTACTTGCCACCTTACTTCGTAGCTACAACGTGACCAGAACGAAATATTCCAACTTTGGAACGTCTAACTTGGTTTAACGTAAACTTAAGTCTTCGTTACAACTATTCATCAAGGGACCGTTTCGAGTTTCGTTAGAACTTTCACCTGCATTAGACTTGAGATGTCTCTTCATAATTTAAGCAACCGCTTTTAAGTCACGCTCAGGTAGTTTTCAAGACGAGAGGTTTCGGATTACACTGATCATCTCTTTGCCTTACTCAGTACTAGCTTCTTACTAACTGGTTTGGATAAGACATAGTATCATATGCATACACTTAGAATACGATACGTATGATTGAGATGCTTATCTAGCTTATTTGCTTCTAGGCAAGCATGTTCCATTCTTGATTACATCGATAATGTGGTCAGATTATTGTTCCTAGGTGTGCCGATTTTCGGGGTCCTAAAACCCACTTGTCGCAACGCTAAATATTCCAATATTTCGTAATTATTATTTCCCAGGTCAGAAAATTAATTTGTATGGTACTTGTACACTTTGTGGAGGAATTTATGAAGTGTTTATTTCTTGCATTAAATGAATTTGTGTACTTTAGTGAATCCATTGCATATTTTAAAAGTGATTAACTAAAAGCATCCTTACGGTACGGTAAGACACTGACGAACATAAATAACTGGGTACAATAGACAGCTTTATTCCTAAATGACAATCTCTTTAAGATGGCCAGCTCGGTGTGACAAGATAAACTTGAAAAAGAATAATAATCAGGTGTAAATAAATGCTCATTTTACACGTACGTAATAATTATATTACAAGTAAAATAAATAAATACATTACTGAAATAAATATTTGATAACATACAAATGCACGTACTTGCAAACATTACGTCACTGGAAGAAAGAAAAGAAAGGCAAGAGTACAAAGAAAGAGTTAGTGTGTACGTGTGCACTATAAGTTTCCGGAATGAATAAGAAAAAATACTACAAATGGTCAGAAATTCATTATTGTTTCTCAAAATATTCTCCGTTAGCGTTAATGCACTTTTTCATCGAATGAACCAATTTTGAAAACATTTATGCCACTTCGCCGTGACAATCTCTGAAACATATTTTTCATACTCTTCGACAGCCTCTTCAGGTGATGAAAATCGTTGACCGCGTAATTGGTTCTTAATTTTTGCTATCTGGTGCAAGATGATACGGCATTTACGGTTATTTTTACGGAGTTTGTCAATAATTTCCGGCAAACAAATGGTCATGTATCAACCACTATTCATGGTACAACGATTCTTTAAAGCAACAGTAGCTACGTGTTCAGTTTTATCAAAAAAAGAAGCAATTATCCGCTTACAGGCACTTTGCACGCGCGCCACTTTGGTTGGTTTCGGCTTATCTGGAAAGACCAATACGGGATCGTAATTATAAATCCATATTTTGTCACCTGTTACTACATCCTACACCAAATTTAACGCCCCTTCGTTGCTTGTCTGTTTTGATCATACGGCACAGCATCGATGTTTTTGTTGTTCACAGCAGTGGACGGGCGATCATCACGAAATTCGTCACTGAGATTCACATGACCGTGTTTGAATTCTGCAAACCGACTATAAATAGTCGTCTTGCGTGGTGCTTCATCGCCAAAAGCAGTTTGAAGCCGAGCGAAGCTCCACTGAGCTGTTAAATTACACTTGAAGTCGTAGAAAATCATACTAGGAAAATGTTCACGAGTTAAATCCATGTTGATGTAGACAACCAATTTCTAAAATGACGCCATAATGTTAAAACAAGCGACAGTAAGATGAAACAAACTGTATTCTACAGCCAAAGAGTTCCATTTTCAAATATTGTAATTACTTCTTAAATATTGTTTATGTAAGTGGCCAGTTCCGGAAACTTACAGTGCGCCCTATGTAGAAGGTAATGAATGAGCATCGAGTAAAATTTTACAGGACTCAACTCGTTTCAGTGATAAAGATAGGGATGCTTAAACAATTCGGACATGTGGATGGATGAATGAAAGAAGATTGACGAAACAGATTTATAAGGCGAGCGTGAGCGGGCAAGTTTGTTGGAACTTAACAGGCCAAGTGTATCATGCATGTATGAAAGCACTGATAATAATAATAACGCACACACTCAACATAGCCCCGCACCAGGGAAACCCTGTGTCACGGGTGCCATAGACACACACATAGACAACCACAAATTACACCCAAACTCACGAGAGAAATAAATGTAGGCCATACAAATATTTCTCCCGGCCCGGGAATCGAACCTGAGGCCTCTGCGTGGCAGTCCGGCATGGTAACCGTTCGGCCACGGAGGCAGTTAACTGATACGTTAACTGATACGTGTTGCTGAGGCAGAAGATGTTTGTCAAGACCGTAGAAAGTGGAATGCTGTTGTCTCTCTTTGAAGTACAAGTATGTAACTCGTCTTACTTCGCAATCAGATAGGTCGCTGCAAAGACAAGATGTGTAAACAGAGATTCAGGGACGTTAGTCTAACCCGATGTGACTACGGTACCCCAACACGTTGTAGCACTTACCTTCTTGTGCCCTAATACCTGTACGAGAAAAGATCTTTACGCAACCATGGATAACTGTGGCAAGGTGGAACATACTATTCAAATTCAATATACTCCTAAAACAAAAAAGCCCCCCCACGAGAAGAAGAACTCGTCTTAGCTCGTTTGATCGACGCAGGCAGGGAGTTCCACAGCTCTATTTTGAACAGTGAATGAATTATTATAAAAATCAGAAGGGTATTATAGAGTGCATTGTAAGTCGGTTCCCAACTTATTGTTGACCGACTGACAATAAAGGCCAAGAAAGTTAAGGGATTGTAAGAGGACCCTCAAATTGCAGTTGATCGACAGTTTAATAAAGGCCAATAAAGTTCTGAAATTGTAAGACGGTTCCCAAGTAGTTGGCCGACGGATTAATATAGTTACTGAAAGGAAATATGAAGTATCTTTTTACATTCATTCAGTATTTAAAGCCAAGTTTTTTTGTAAATTACTTTTGTAGGATTTGCATGATTTTTGTGAACTTAATTAATTATTCATTTCAGTATAATATTTGTTTTGGAATGGTTTTACCGGATTGTCATTCAAAATGGTAACATTTTTCAATAAAAAGAGTGAAATGGGTATTATTAGAGTGGTGTCATTTTGGATGATCTATATTGGTGAAAGGAGTGTTTTAGATTAAAGCAGAAAGAGTTATGAATCAATAAGTTTTATTGTACTTTTTTTATACAGGGTTAGTGTAAAATATCAAGAATCTAGCAGGACTAACATCAAAAGCAACAACTTGTGTTCCATGACTTTTTACAAAAGATAAACCTTTAAGTTCTTGTACTATCATCTCACATTTTTTAGATGTGTATTTGGTAGTACCTCGACGAAGCCAACCCCCGCTCTTGCATTTTGCATCAGAGCGCTATTTAAACTAATGCTTTCTTTTGTTACCGCACAGAGTTATCACCTTTCAGAAGTATCTATTTAAAAAAAAAAATTTGTAAACAAGAGTGAAATCTGATTAATTGAGTTCATAGGTTTACGCTTCATAAGAAGGCTAAAGGTCACTCAGTGGGCAATGGAGAGAGCGATGCTCGGTATTTCTCTACGTGATGGAATCAGAAATGAGGAAATCCGTAGGAGAACTAAGGTAACCGACATAGCTCGAAGAATTGCTCAGTTGAAGTACGCGTTGCTTGTCAAATGAAGCAACAAGAATACGAATTTAACGTCATCTCTCGAGGTGCAACTGAACCCAGGACGTAGATGCGACTCAAATATAATTATTAATTATTTTTGATAAGCAACCAGTCCCGGGATCACGCAATACTCGCATTTAGGCTCGTTCGGGTTTCGTTGCAACTTTAAACCGACCCCGGGTTCAGATGCTACAAACCCTTATATAGTCCTACGAGGTTGTCAGTATTTTACAAATAACCCTGCGTAAGAACTATATAGTTTTTCAATTTGTTATCATTACAGAATGTATCATTGCGTACTATGTCTGGAACAAATTACTGCCGTATGCGCTCTTACTCAAACAAAACATAGACAAAACCGTAGTTAGAATAAGTTAGTTGACTCCGTACATTGAGAACTAAATGCTTAGGCTTTTGGACTTGAAGTAATAATGTAGCAAGCAAGATAGGCCATTAGGGTGAGGTAAGTTCACATATAATGTTTTCTTAATGTATGTACATCTTTACCTCTGGGAAATACTCCTTACTTAGTTTGCGGTCTTCTTCACCTTTACAATAGAATATTCATGACATAAAATTACCTTACACACATATGTATCTAGTTACTTATTTACATACAGTGGGGTATTTCTTGATTTTATGAATAGTTTATATTAATAACAATAATGCGCTAGAGAACCACACTAATTACCTCATTTCGAACTAGAGACGTATGTGTAATAGACCAACGGAACTCACTGGTGACCAAATTGGTTCTACCAGGAATCCGACCTGGTATCTCCTATTTTTTTGGGGAGGCTCAATGTTTATGTGGAAGTAACCCCAGGTGGAGGGCATACACATTAAAATCCTCCCCGGTTTGCCCTCTTGGCCAGGCGTTGTGAGCGCCGCGCCGTGGGATTCCGAAGACTAACCACTACGACGCCCTCAGCCATCACGGTTTCTATCAGAGTTCCTGCGTTTAAGAAGGGAGGGTCGGCTCGCTTGACCTAGATAGGTGAGACCGTGTAATGTGGGCAAGAGATCCCCGTCCTCTATCCGCTGGCCCTACCAGAGCCAGTTTAGGCTGGTAGCGAACTGCGTTCGCCTTCTTTTCGCCGAAACAATTACTGTCAAATAAATAATACTCAACGTATGAAGCTTCATTCACATCACGCGTCTTTTAATTAGTTTAAGTATTATTTATTTGACAGTAATTGTTGCGGACCACAGACATGTATCTAGATAGACACCGCAAGTTACGTACTTCGCGTGCCCAAAGTAAGTGAAATTCACTTACTTGCCGCTGCTTCTGAAGTATACTTCAGAACACGCTCGACAGTTATCGTAGATATACACCACTCGAAAACGCGAAAAATGCATAATTGTGCCATTATAAGCTGCAAAAGCGCCATAACTGTGGGTAAACGGGAAAACGGGAACGTTTCCTTCCATGGGTACCTAAGTGATTTTGTAATCAGAAGATGCATAATTTATTTTAAAAACAATTATTTTGGTTTCGTATGAGTTTCGAGAAAACAAATATGCAATCGAGTGTATGCCTCATTTTTGTAATACATTGGGGCTTGTATTTGTTGCGATATATTTGTGGTACTTGGTTAATACGTATCGAATGAACGCACTTTTGTATAATGCATTCAGTTTCGTGGTACGGGCGCTTGTACATTTCTTTGGCCAAATTTGACATTTAGTGATGTATACGTTAGGCAACACTATTCTCGATTCTGATCGATTTTGAAAACAAAAGGACGAAAATTATTATGACCTTAGCAATATAAAAATATTCTATAACTCTTTTGTTATAACGTTTTATAACGTTTCGTTTTTTTTTTCAGTTTTGTAGTATCTATTATCAGTAGTATCTGTAATTTCGATATTTTTTGCAGCACGTTACCTCGAATGTCCGAATATAGTGAGCAAATAGTTACATACATCGCCGGATATGTAATACGAGTAATACAAAAAAGAATATAATGCAAAGAATTAGTCTTTACAAAAGAAAACCTGGAGTTGTTCATACGTATGAGTTCGTTGCTTTCGAGGACGAAGGTGGTCTAGTTTATCCCACCTAAGATGCTATCCAAATATGCAGAGTAGCAGACTTAGAAATCCGAGAAATAATAAACAAATCACGAAAATTTCACATGAGGCTGTCATTAAGTAAACCTCTTCTGATTAATAAGATTTTATCATATTTTGTCAGCAGTAACATTTTCATTTGTCTTGTCATACATCAATTTCATCAATTACCAACAGAAAACCATCTAGTAAAATTAATTAAGGCAGTCGCAGTTCATATACTGACGTGCATTTTCATTATTTAAGTTAATCGATAAGATCTTCTATTACAAAAACATGTTGTTTAATAAGCTCATTTTATTGGAAGAATTATAATTTTAATATTTGGATTCGATTAAAAATTCGAGTCTTAATGTTTTATAGTAATCGACTTTTAAAAAAAAGGCTTAACTATCTTATTCTATTATTTTTCTACTATATTAATATTACGACTACTTGTAATCAACAAAGACTTGAACAAAAATTATTCTATTTAGAATCGATTAATTGAATGGAATACTCGTGTTTACGCGTATTCCGTTCAATCAATCGATTTAGAGCGAGCGGAAGGGGGTTTCCATCACTAAATAGTTATTGTGACGTCATAGTGGGTACAAAAAATGTGGCACGCTTGGTTTTCATATAAATTGCTGTACTTGTGGCGTCTATCTAGATATATGTGTGTATTGCGGACAGAGAACGGAGTAGACCCCCGGGTACGCATCAACTGCGTCTTCGCGTTTTCGCTAACCTGGGATCTCGTTTCAAACCAGTCATAAAGGCATATACTACTTAATCAATCCAATTTTATTCTGTATATTTATTTATTCGTATCAACCCATCATACAGATAAGAAACTCTTAATTCAATATAGCATGAAATCTTGGACGAAAAGGCTGCTTAATCGATAATAAATCCAGGATTCCTTAAATATAATCCCATTTTCAGATACAAAATACTTATATGACGTCATACGCTCTCCCCCTTACATAAGCCCACACATAGATCGCATATTCAATCCAAAAGGAAAACACTCTCGAATGACGTAGTGTTGTTCAATCAATTAATCTGAAACCCATTCGAGTTTGATTGTCCGCTATCGCTCTGGTTCACAAGGCCAGTGCAGCGCACCTACAATGATGGATGGTTACTTGATGAATCGCTCACAAGATATTGAGACGAGATGAGGTTGAAACGTCATTCAACGAGCGACGTTAGGGTTACGCGAGAGAGGGTTAGGCAATAAACGTTTATATCTGAAAAATGGAAACCACCTAAGTGGGCAAATGAAATGTAATTTATCCTTAAAGGAGACCCTTGTTACTCGTGAACAGAAGCTTGTATATGGGTTGATACAGTACGCCAATAAAATTCAATTAGAAATAGTAATAAAAGCGATTGTGCTCAATAGAACCAGGATATTGAAAACAATATGACAACATTGATGACCTCCGCGGTTGAGTGGCTTGCACACAGGTTTTCATGATGTCGCCATCTTTGCGATTCCGAGTTCGATCCCCGGCTGGAAATGAATGAATGTAGAAAAAAGCAACTTTTCAACTTTTTTGTCTCGTATCTTGGTGTTTGTGGTACCGTTGTTGTTCCCGATTTCCATAACAGAATAAGTTTAGTTACTTACTTTGGGATCAGAGCAACGTATGTGATCTTGTCTAACTTTTATATTTATCACGATACTTCTAATACTTTCTTGTGTTTCTTTTATGTGCTTTACTCCGTTTCGCTTCCTCGTTTATAATGAATAAACAAGTGCGAAATGTAGATGCAATATTATTTTTTATTTGTTACTAGGTATAAAAAAAAACCTAAATCTGGGTCGCTAATGATGTAACCAAAACAGCTTTGGTTTGACCCACAGGAATCTAATAAATAGATTTTAGTGTTTTGACCGTACACCGGTATACACTATTCAGACAAATAAATTACAAGTTGAAAACGAAACCTACAAAAAAAAAGAACGCTAATGTGATTAAATTACCGTGCATTTATAATGAAATATTATTACTACTACATTATTATTAATATAGAAAATATGGGAGGTATCAAAGTATATTTAATAGTATATTTAATTAATTAATAACTAAACGAGAAGATAATGTGCATTACATTTGGATTTTTTTAAAATTAGTTATGTATATCGTTTGTCATAATAGAACCGTTGACGTAGACCTGAGAAAAGTGGAGTAAATTGATTGACGATGAACTATGCTTTTTATATCGGCCTTCAAGGGATTTCAAAAAGATTATGACGAGATTGATGGTTATTCCTTTTCTTACTTACTTTCTAGCTGCAAGTCTATTAGAATCATGCTTGCAAGCAAGCTTTGCACCGATGATACCCAATTTTCTTAATGACACTAAGTGATGAGACGAATAAGTTGTGCGCCTGGTGGTAAGCGACAGCTCCATAACAGTGGCAGTGACACTCATAAGCTTTACATCTCAGTTTTGTGCGGTACTGCCACTGCGCCCGTCACCCTGCGTCAGCCGTTAAAAACATAATTTAAAGATTTGATGAATTTGTAAAAAAGTCTGTATATGGATGGCAGGCATAACAGAAAAAGTTGGCACGTGGTATACAAGACAAAAAAGTTTGGGAACCTTTGTTTTAGACGATAATAATAATCCTACCACATAGAAGATGTTGATTTAAATATTATTATCATTGATGTGGTGGCATAACTTTTTCACATATAATGCTGTATATTTGAAAGTGAGACTTAACATAGACTAAAATAAAATTAGGATATGGGATAGAACGAAAAATAAATCAACAAAATGTGTTTTAAAGTGTACATAGGATTAAACCGTTTCCCTTTACTCTTAATTTCGAGTGCAATGGGAATATTATCAAGCGAGCGCCGAGTGAGACATCAACAATAACAATGATTTCACATTTATGTTTTAGCTTATGTTAATTATTTTTTACTTGAACTATCATCGAAATGTTTTACGTACTAAAAAAGATAAGCTTATGATTTAGTAACTAGTTATCATTTAATAAGAATTGAGGTTTTTGGCGTAGTTAAAAATGTGAAATCAAATTATTTACAATGAATGATTTTTTAGTTATTCACACTTTATTTACAATTACGTGTTACGGAGCAAGTGTTCAAAATGTCCACCGTTTTACACAATGCATACATAGTCTAGCACGGCATAGTAAATTTTGTTTTAAATTGTACAACACAAACACATTTTGTCTCACAGCATAAAATACTGAGATAATCCTCTCACGCAACACCTCGACACTGTTCACCTCCTCCGCATAAACTCCGATTTGGGAACATTTCAATAGCTTGCGTCAAACTATCACCACTTATTGCGTAAAGTCGCGCCATCTCAGTCAATTCGACGTTAGAATAAATATCCATTTTGCGACGATCGGGCGAGCGGAAGTACAAATAATTTACGTGTCATCATTAGATCAAGGTCGCGCGTGCACCGAGCAATTTCGAGTATGCGCTCGCGCCTCTACCCCCGACTCGTGTTTTGTATTTAGCCGCCGTGTCGCCACCCGCCGCTGCGTGGGAGCAATAATAGTGATGTGCATAGATTTCAATAACTAATGTTGTTCTCAAGTAGTAGTCGATAAAAAAAAATTAAATAAATATTTTCGTAAAGTTTAAGTTCATTAGTTTATTATTTCTTTGGGTTCAGGAATATAACGCACTCTATAAGTATGTCCCACTTTCAAATATACAGTCTGTATATAAATCTTCTTTTTTTGTACGGCCTTGATTTTTCGTCGTGATTGTCTTGGAAAAACATGTAGTTTTTGAACCCATGAATTGAATTACACTACTTGATATGCTAACAATAATATAATAATGATTGCGGCTACAATTTTAAGTAATGAATTTAGTCCTAAGTGATGATTCAATTAAGCTCCACGTCAGGACAGGAGTCGAATGTTCGTCGTCTTCATCGAATCTTTGAGTTCTGCTACCTACGAAACGTGATTCTGATCTCTATTCCGTATCTACTAACTGGCATGAGTTCCATAAATGTTAATATGCAAAATAGGTTCAAACTTTTTATTTGCTGCTTCCGTGGCTAAACAGCTATGAGTGTGTGCGTTATTTGTTATATATTTATTTAAACTTTGTTATCAATTTAGTAGCACTAGAGCAACTTGTGAAAGAGGTCTTCTAGGGAAATATTGCCATCTTCCCTATTTCTGCCGCTACTTTCCAGTTTTGAAGGGTAAGCGCTTTTCTGCACTGCATCCAATTCGTATTCATTCGGAATCCGAAAGCATACAAATCTAGAAACTCGGATCCACTTCGGATGTCGCTGGTGCACTAAGTCCGAATTCGAGAAAATACAATATAAGCAATATTCGTACACCTACTCATAAAATGATCTCTGTGACATTTCGGACCGTCATTTCTCGGATTCGGAACTGGAGATCTACTCTCGATCTCCGTCCGACATCCGTCCGAAACAATTACTGCCAAAAAGCAATACTTGACCAAATGAAAAGACGCATGATGCGAATGAAGCTTCATACTGGATACTTGTCTTTTAATTTTGTCGAATATTACTAATTTGACAGTAATTGTTTCGGACGGAGATCGAGAGTAGCCCCCTGATACGAATCGGACGTAGTGTGCAAACGTTCTAAGGGACTGGTGATATTACAGGCACATGGGACTTGTCAACTTATGTCTCAAAGTGACGGGCGCAGTGGAAATGCTCCTCAGATCTTTGCGACTTAAAGCTCCGAGTGACGCTGCAACTGATGTGGACAGGCGTTTCGCTTTTCACCAGGTACTGCCTCCTGGGAAGAAAACTTCTTGTCACGTAGATAATTGTCCAAATCACGAAAAAAATGGTAGTCCGTTGGAGCAAGGTCTGGTGAATACGGAGGATGACGAATGGTTTCTAACTGCAGTTCCTGAAGGGTCAAAATGGTTTCTCGTGCTGTGTAAGGTCTCGCATTGTCGTGGGGCAATAATGGTGAAGATCGATTCATGATTCGGGGCTGTTGTACTGCTAGTTTTGTCAACATGGTTCGGAGTTCGGCACAATAGACATCTGCCGTTATTGCTTGACCAGATAGGAGAAAACTATAGTGAATAACACCATGCTGAGACCACCAAACAGTTACCATTACCTTTTTATTGGTAAGTTTTGCTTTAGGACACTGTTGTGGCATTTGACCTGGGGTCAGCCATTGCATTTTTCTTTTCCGGTTATCATAAAGAATCCACTTTTCATCACATGTGAAATGAAGGAATATTGGATCGAATTGTAATCCAATATTCCTTCATTTCTGTACCGGTTCAACAAGGCAACGCAAGTTTCAACACGCGTTTCTTTCTGCAGATCAGTCAAATCATGAGGCATCCATTTTTCGTATTTTTTTATTTTATTGATTTGACGCAAGTGAGTCAATATTGTGGGTAAGGTAACGTTAAACCATGCCGCTAATTCCTGGGTAGTTTGACTAGGATCGGCTTCCACTATCTCTCTTAATTCATCGTTATTCACCTGTGTGAATAACGTGGCTCGTTCTTTAAGTCGAAATTTCCATCACGAAAGCGTTTAAACCAAAATCGCACGGTGCGTTCATTAGTAGACCCCTCTCCAAACGCAGCATTGATATTGCGGGCTGTTTCTGCCGCGTTAGTTCCGCGTCGGAACTCGTATTCAAAAATCACTCGAATTTTCGCAGTATCCATCTTTCTTGTCTAAATTGAATAACAAAAACAATTGAAAGTCGATATTCAAATGTTTCAAATTTAAAAAAAAAAATCACAGAAACCATTTGAAAAAAGTTTCATTCGAAAACCTCAAACCATGAAGATTCTATGAAAATTCAAAGAACCTATTGCAATAAAACGGCAATTTCAAACTTTAACCCCTAATATATCGAGAGAAAAACGCCTTGAGTTGGAGAAATAGCAAATCAACTAAATAATTGCTAAAAGTAATTGCTCCTAAATTAAAGTCAGGCGCTATTTATTAAAATTTATCTTCATGCGTGAACAGCCACCCTTTGAGGTGGATGATTTTCTTCAAAATGAAATGGGACCACTATGGAAATACCCCCTTTCCAACAAAAAAAGAATTATGAAAATCGGTTCACAAATACCGGAGTTATCGCGTAACATACATACAAAAAAAAAACAAAAAAAAAAGAACATACAGTCGAATTGAGAACCTCCTCCTTTTTTGAAGTCGGTTAAAAAAACAAGAAGACAAATTCTTTAATTTTATTCGCATGTCCGTATCTACTTACTCAGATTTTTTAAGAAAAATGGTACCTAGTACATTGACTTACAATTAATTGATCGACTTCAACATCACAAAACAACTTTAGAAATTGACGTGCGCTGCCAAATCGAAAATCAATCACAAAATGGCGTGGGAAGGAAAGACACAACACGCGCGCGTGTTACGCGTCGTCCGCGAATCGAACGCAGAGTGCGCTAAAATTAAAAGTAAAACATAATGGTATGCAATACAATCAATATTAAAACATAACGTGTTAAAATTGTAGTAAAAAACGAAAAATTATCGTATTGATAGTATTTATTTTCTTAATGTTGATTGATATTTACACTAGCATTCAACCTAACTGTAGTAGCCCAAGGAGCACACTTTATACGCCACAAAACTATTATATCTATAAACAGTCTTATTATGGTATAGGTTTAGATAATAGTTTTCTATAAATGGTTTTAGAAAAAAGAAATTGGTCTTATAGACTTATTTCATTCAAGTAAATATTTGAAAACCAAGAATCAATCAATACCAAACAACTTAATTAAGTGTGATCTCTCTTAAGATTTACTCTTATAGTCCTTATTTTACGTTCATCTGTAGATCAACTGATTATTTTTAGTAAAATTGTTCGATACACATCCAGTAATTTCTATTAATACTCTAAAAACTAGTGTTCTTAAGTTTATTCTAGATATATTTCATTTATAAACATTCTGTAGTGTATGCTTATTGACAAACACGTTATAGCGCGTCTTCAGTAGATTTTATTTAAAAAAATACTATAATTAGGGTTTTTACTCTATTGGACGTTGTAAGAGTTCATGCAAAATGGATAAAGTAAAGAATATTAAAAGATCTGGTGAAGATGGTGAACCTTGTATATTATGTCACATCATTCGATACATTAGTCGGTAACTCGCGCGCGAACTGGGCATGATGCATTTTTGTTTATTGACAAATAAATACACATTGTGAAGAACACTTCAGGAATCATCCCGTGTTCTGAAGTGATAAAAACAATTGAAATGAGCGCGTAAACTACTATACCTCAATGTTGTATATGTGTATTGTGCCGTCTATCAATAGAATACAGTGAAATCATTGCGTGAAATGTGGATGTCGTAAAGAAATAACCTCAATTTTGTAATGTAAATTTTATTTTTTCCAGCATAAGTTAGGTATGTTGTTGAAATATACCTTATCTGATAGGGAATTTATCCACTTTTCTAGTCATATATAACACATTCCATATTGTTATACAGAATAACGTTTTTTGCGACAAATTGGATTTTTTAATTGTTTTTTTGACCTTGTGTTTTGAAAAGTTTTTCATTCCCTTTTTGTAATACTGTCAAAAGAAAAAATAGCTTAGAAACATTGCGTTTTGTAGACAATCATAAAAGCTTCATACGAGTGAATATTCTTCTACAAGATTGACTACTACACTAAAGCAAATAAAAATAATCTTTTCGTATTCTAAAGTTTTTCTATAGATAAAGCTATAGACAAAATCCTCCCGTGTTTTGAAAAAAGCTTTAAATTCTTATCGCCATTTTTATTTTTAAAGAATGACTTTGAAGTATCCGAGAAAAATGTCTTTATTTTTTAAGTAAATCTAAGTTGAAATTAGCTTGAAGAAGCCTAGAACTTCTTGGAAATGGTTTGTTTTGTGAGTTATTTTGGAATTTAAGCTTTCTATAAATATTTTAAGCCGAATATCGACAACTGTATTTTCATTAAGTTTATATTTATACATAAATATTTAAAATACAGCGAGCGCGTCAGTTTTATGACAGGTTTTTGATTAATTTTCACAATGTATTTAAAGTCGCACGTCAATTCGCGCTATAAAGACAATTAAACATTGTGCGAAAAAGTCAGACATTTTATAATTTTGCCATGTTGCAATTTCGATGGCTTATATTTTGTAAGCCATTAAACTTGAAATCTATAGTATTAAGAGAATTGTGTCTTACGTTTGTAACGCTTTAGTTACTTTGGTTTTTAAATAGCATTACTAAGAAAACTAGCATAGACAATATAATAAATAATAAATTATCTAAAAACTGCCTACAAGACTAAATCTATCATTTGTTCTACAAATGGTCTTGTAGCATTCTAGAAGGTTACTTGAGAAAAAAGATAAGAATCACTCTTAACGCTACCTACAGATAATTTCTCAAAGCACTCTTGTGATCTACTAATAAATTTGTGCCCACTTTTTTTTTCTCCATGATATCTTGAGAGAATTTGAACACTTAAAATGTACAATCGAATTAAATTCTATTAGATATCTTATAGTGTATATTTAGATATAGATGTGCTGCTTGGCAGAACAGACGTTCTGTATTTTGGTGTCGTAAGCGAAGGAACCGTATATAATTGAATTTGACTTTCAATTACGCCTAAATATTTGAGTCAATATTTTTTTTGCCAAAATTAATATTTATTTACTACATTATTTTTATGGTATTTAATATTTGCACAAATTAGTTGTGTTTCTCTTAACTAAGCACAAATGAGCGTACTAATGTTTATTACTAAGTTTATGCTGAAAATTTATAACCTTAATCCAAAATAATTAATGCTTTAATCTCCTGCGTTTCCCATAAATACCCATAAGTGTAAAATACAACTACAATATACACCTTTGTTGTATGTAATGTTGTAAAAGTTTAGCTCCACGAAATATAATGTAATTACGAAAGAAAATTTTGGGTAAAATTAATGAGTCAAAGAGGTTGAAAATTTCATCAACTTTAGACGTTTGTCTGAAAGTCTTTTCGTCGAAACATCTAAGAATTTCTAACTCGATATTTCGCGTAAAGAGTTGTTGAAGGATATTTACATGTACCTATTCGATCTAAGTGTTTTCAACTTTCGTTTTCGACTTTTTGGATCGTTAGCGGTCTATGGTTAAGATTTGTACAATTCAGTTAATTCTAAATGGTTTCCGGTGAAACAAATACAAAAGTTAACCCGATAATGGAATTGTTGAGTGTGTTGAAATCTCGAGAGGTTTGCATATTAAGAGGAATATTGTAACCTACATACTTGAATAGTTACTGAGTAAGTTTAATAACAGTAAATTCCTCGTGAAGGAGCTTGTTCAGGGAGTACTGCCGCCATACCTATTTCGGTATACCAAATTACCTATGGGATAAATTAATAGTTTATCCTATATAAATGCACAAATAGCATGCATATATTCCCCCCTGTCTCTCTCTGTCACGCATGCACGCAACACGCAAGCACGCACGCACGCACGCACGCACGCACGCACGCACGCACGCACGCA
>NW_020654810.1:17484790-17606851 GCF_003589595.1 Hyposmocoma kahamanoa
GCACGCACGCACGCACGCACGCACGCACGCACGCACGCACGCACGCACGCACGCACGCACGCACGCACGCACGAACATCGCACGTACGCGCATACACACACATACACACACAAACACACACTCACACACACACTCTCTCTCTCTCTCTCACTCACACACACACACACACACACACACACACACACACACACGTGTACTGTAATTTTTTATCACAGTACACGTTTTTATAGTAAACAAATATTTGTATTTTCCTTGATTATGGAATAAAAACCGAACTTGTTCAAAATAATATCTATCTGACTTATAGACGATGAAAAGGTATCATTACGCATTCCTGATAACTTTTATTTTTTTGTAATTTCTTGAACAGCTGATTGTTTCAGAGAAAAAATTTAGTTTTTTTGTTTGGAGAAATAAACGTTTTATTTTTTATCTCGAAATGTTGGAAAATGTAATGTGTGTGGTTTATTTACAATGTAGGTCTAATCATTCTCTATCAAGAAAAAAATAATGCATCTGCAAATACTTGCAGATGGATTATTATTCGAAGATCACGTATTTTGTTAAAAAAGTACATAAAAGAGTTAGCTATTTTGCCCCGCCTTTACTTACAAAGCCTCAAGTACATGCCGACGGATTATTTTTTTCAAATAGAAAATGATTGGAACTATACTGTAAGTAACCCACATACATAACACTTTCGTATATTTTGAGATAAAAAACAAAATGTATAATTCTCCATACAAAAATAATTACTTTTTTTTCTCCGAAACTACAACTATATATATCTATCTATATATCAACTTTTCAAGAAATTAGTCAAGAAAAAAATTGTTAAGAATGTTATTATCTATAATATAAAATAAATTAGCTCGATATTATTATTCGATGTTATTCCTATGTCCGAGAATTATCAATTTGGGCCCACTGTGCGACGCTTCGACTCTGCACCAGTGTGAGTTAAGCCTAATCTGCAGAAAGCCTTTTTTACGTATATAACATAATTGGCAGAAAGCATAATATGGTCGCTTTACATTAAAATCTTTATGTCCACTTTTTAAAATATTACAGGTGATAAACGTTTCAAAAAATTTTATTTTGTACGTTAGGTTTTAAAATATGTCACATAATAAAATATGTTACATGTCTTAGGTGCCATTGTAATCAAAGTGTACGTGTGGTGAGGTTCTCACAGTAAGGGATTGATTTTTTCTGTACATTTTACTGCCGAAATAGTGGATGTTGTCAAATATATACTATTAAATATATAATAGTTTATTTATTAAGAAAGACACATTTCTGACCATCTAAACTTGTATTTTTTAAGTGTCGCGTCTAAATTTAACATTGGGGTGAATGAGCGGCGTTCGATGCAATATACGAGTGACCGCGTACGGAGTGCTGATGTGTCCCACGTTGACTTACCAGCTGTCACTCGTGCCGACCTTGACCGCGTTGTTAAATCCATGCTGAAGACTCGAAACACTCTTGACATATATGACATATCCGTCAACATACTACTGTCTATTTGGCCAATACGAGATATTGGTAACTCCCATCAATGAGATGTTTACCAATGCTGTCTACCCCGACGTGCTTAAGTGTACAAGAGTGTGCCCGGTATATAAAAGTAAGGGTGACAAAATATCGGTCGATAACCATAGGCCAGTATCGATAGTACCTAACATCTTCAAAATTATAAAATCGGATTAGAATTATAAAATTATAAATGGACAACACATGTCCACAGTAACAGCAGCATATAAAACAATTGACTGTATCACCACAGGATTCGATGACAAGTGTAAAATAGCTGGCATATTCTGCGACTTGTCCAAAGCTTTTGACGTTATAAGTCATGACCTACTCATAAAAAAGCTAATGTGCTACGGTCTACGAGGACGTGGTAGTGACCTACTGCGATCGTTTTTAGAAAACCGAACACAAACGGTTAAGTAATGTCGGGTGGAAAAAGGCTGAGGTCGGAGTCTGGTAGCGTGACGGTTGGGATTCCACAAGGATCTGTGCTAGGGAATACCCATTTTATGACCTTTATAAATGATCTACCATCTGCCGTATCGGAAGGTCAAACAATTCTGTATGTTGATGACACTACAGTAGTGGTCAGTGCGCGTACATACGCGCAACTCAATCAAAAAATCACTTCAGTATGCGAATAATTAGAAAGATGATTTTCAGCAAATGGTTTGATTCTCAACGTAAACAAATCAAATGTAGGTAGGCCCGTTCCGAGTGTGAGTATCCAGTGTCCTATTCCGATGAGTGACAAATGCAAATTTACGTTGGATCCTACCTTGAATTGGAAACAGCAACGTAGACTTGCTATGTGATAAACTGATGCGGTGTTTGCTTTGCGTAAACTAAAACCGTTGGTGTCTCGTAATGCGTTGAGGCACTTTGCACACTTTCACTCAACTATGACTTATGGTGTTATTCTGTGGGGCAATTCGACAGACCCTGACAGGGTACAAAAGCGAACATTACGAACTATGGTTGGCATAACCCAGAGCCAAACCTGCAAGGCGCTGTTTGGTGTACACCGAATAATGACCCACTACTCGCAATATGTTTTTGAGGTTCATATTCACGCGGAAACACTTAGCACAGTTTGGCCGAGTGGAGGTGATGGGTGGGTGCCTCTCTCGTGCGGGACAACTCCGATCAGTACCGCGTCGCACTGCACTTCACGAAAAAAACCCGCGGGTTATAGGACCGACCTATTATGACCACCTACCTGCAGAACTAAAAAACGAATGTTGTGAGGAAAAGTGTGTTCAGGTGCAGACTGAAGAACCTTTTATTGGAAAAGTCCCTTTACTCAGTAACAGAGTACATTCAAGGTACTTAATAAATAATTAAATTATTATGTTTATTAATAAATTTGACATTCATCGTATTATTATACTGTAATATACTTTTATTAGTTATTAAGTATCCATATTGACATTTTCTGTATACACTTGATATTGTTAGTTTAATTCATTTATTTATTAGTTTAATTTTAATTATGATGTTGTATTTGATTTTGTACATGTACACTATTGTGCACATGATTCATTATTATATAATTATTTTCTTCATAATTTTGTAAACTTGACGCTCACTTTTCGAAGAGTAGTATAAAATGACATGTAATTGTATGAAATTTGTAATGTTGAGAGAAATAAACTAAACTAAACTAAACTAATCTTATTTTTAATTATCTGAAAAGCCGGATTACTTTCTGTTTACAAACCGCATATTCCCAACTCCGAGTTTTTATCGCGAACGCTGTTTTAGAATTAGATGGTTTGTTTGACAGACAGTCCAGTTTCAATAATATATATGGCGGCAATTTACTTACTTACACCCAATGCTTTGATCTTGGAAATTTAATTACTATATTAGGTACTCGTATCTATGTAAATGTAGGTTTGTAGATGAATTTCAGCGTGGTCCAGTGATCGAAACGGTGGATTATTTAAAGTAGTTCAAAGTTTAAGACATGGATGGAATTTATAATGAATTCAAAATTATGTAGCTAAGTTATTAGCTACCTATTAAGAATTTATATTTAGTTGTGACGTATTTAGATTCTATTTAGGTGTTTTTCGCCCAAATTTAAAAATTGATCCAAATTGTTTATAACGTTAAACCAATTTTTTTAAGCGCCGTCGAAATTCGCCCTTGGGTAGAATGTGCCGTTCTAACAACACAGTAATCGTAATTCAATCGATGTTGACCTTTTCGACGATAAATTTAAATGTAAATTATATGTCCCTCTCGTTAAAATTTTATTTAATGATCTTTTCGAAAACGTTAGTTAATTGTTGTATTTACATCATGACGTCAATCAACTATGTATTTCAATTTTATAATTAATTACTTTAATTAAATGTTAATGCCTTAATCAATCTATCGCAAGAATACGATTTACTTTACATAATACAACACATTATAAATGAATCTTTTTAAATAGTTTCCCGATAACAATTTAACGAAATGGCAATAGTTCAAACAACTTTGTAACTTAAATAAAGTCATCAACAACATCAGACATTATTATTATTATTTACGTTATCATGCAAGAGCATACAAAATTATTAAATAATCCCATTTAAAGTTAACTGCCTCCGTGGCCGAACGGTTACCATTTCGGACTACCACCCAGGTTCGATTCCCGGGCCGGGAGAAATGTTTGTATGGCCTACATTTATTTCTCTCGTGAGTTTGGGTGTAATTTGTGGTTGTCTATGTGTGTGTCCATGGCACCCGCGACCCAGGGTTTTCCCCTAGTACGGGGCTATTTTGAGTGTGTGCGTTATTACTATTAACGAAAGTTTGGCAAAATGTAATCAAATCGAATTTTCAAAAATATCGATAGTTCTTTGAATTATCTGGGAAAGGAATCGTGGAGTTCAAACCTATTCGATTTACATATTACATGAAATATCTCATATATTTTTTTACGACACAAGAGAGAGTCTTACCCTGGTTGTAAGAGATACGCCTGTTCATAACAGTTGCAGTGCCAATCAGAGCTTTTCGAAGGGGCACTGTCACTGCGCCCGTCACGCTGAGATATAAGGTGACAAGTCCCATGTGCCTCCAAAATCGAAAATCAATAATGCGCACATTACAGCTTGGCGGCAGAAATAGATAAGGTGGCAGTATACTTCCCGGGACAAACTTTTTCACAAGGAGCACTACTGCTACTAGTAAAGTGAGTGAGTGAGTGAGTCAAACATAATGAAACTGGATAGAAAACTATTTTTTCGGATCAAAAATAATGGTATTTATTTGTTTTTTCAAATAAACTAACGTTTCTAGCTCTTTACAGGAATTATTAGTTTGTTTGAAAAAAAATAAACATACTTTCGTTAGGTTAGATCCGAAAAAATAGTTTCATTATAATTATTAATATAAAATCGAACGCTAAGAAAGATTTCCTTCGGCTTGCCAACCAAGCGAAGCGACTTCGTATTAATAATTATTACAACACGCTAGTGGAGTAATTTCACAAAAATAATTCCATATCATGGAGGTCAAACGTGACATCCAATAAATCTTAAAAAAATTACGAATATAGTTTCATCTCCAACCTTTGTATCAAAATAAAATATATGCAAAGTGATATAGTTACCTCTAATTGACTAATACAAAACAACTGTGACTAACTATATATTCTACTACTTATGTACATTCAATAATTTGGAGTTTGAAATAAATAAACTGTCATTACACATTAATAATAATCAACGTAAATATATATTTACGAAAAATTAAATTAAGTTCCATTTGGAAACGAATTATCAAGAGTCAGGCTATAATTGAAAGTCGGGTTAATACCGAGGTAAATTATATCCGAGTTCTCGTCGGTCGTCCATTCATTCACCTCTTCCATTTCCTAGAAGGATATTACTTAAGAAAATTATTTTCTAACTTGTTCTTGTCCGTATCTAGATTCGCTAATACAAAACTCCCTAAATAAAGAGAATAAATTTAAAATCTCTCCCTTCGTTATTTTGTTCTGCAACGTGAAATTACGAACAATACGAAAAATAGTAGGAAAAATGGTTGAACTGAAAATCAGTTTTCGCTTAATCTCTAAAATCGTATTTACTTATCGAAATCAGAAACATTTATTGTATGAATTGATAAAATACAGGTGTTACTTACAAGTAATTAGATCCACAATTTTTACCAAAGTCAGCCATACAATGTCTTAAAATTACAAGCCTTTTTTTAGTATTAATAGTTTATTCATTGAAAAACTAAATACTACTAAATTCATTTAAAAACTAAATTAATTGTATAATAACGTCAATCCGCAACGTAGGCTTCGTCAGGGAGACACAAATATAAATCAGCAACAGGTTTTGTCACATAATAATTAATACCAATTAGTACCAAAATTTAAAAAGCATATCACTGAACTTACTAGTGTAATAACTTAAAAGTATATTTAGTATATTTCCTATTTTTAAACTGTTTTTCCTGTTCGTTATGTGTGAAATGTTTGCATTAAAATATCATATTGTGTAATGCTTGTCCATTTTATATTTTGTATATTCTATCAGATTTCCTGTGTATTTTTCATATTTTGTAGTAATATGTATTTATAATTTTGTAAAGTAATATTATCTTAAATTTACATTTAGGGGACTATAGGTTTATTAATAAGTTCATTTTTGTATATTTTTTTTCTACTGTATATAACTGTTTGTTCCTAAATAAATGAAAAAAAAAAAATAAAAAAAAAAATAATGCAATTCTCCAGATTTAGCCATTTTTATCCAAGCTAGTACAATGAAAATGGACCACTCTCAATCTTAGCTTGTTTAAACGTCCCGATAACACTGCCAACATTACCACACTAAATGGTCAACAAAATTTATTGCACCAAGTAAGATCTGGAGCGTAGATCACAGCCTCTTACTTTAAGCTGGCAATCCAACTCCCTGATGAATTATTTGGCCTCCGCACCCCACAGTCTCCACTGCAATTCGTACAAAATCGTACATCGATTCCAAGGCTACAGAGCCAAGTACAGACTTGGCATGTTTCAATTTTGCCGCATACTCTGCAGCTGTCCCAGCTGATCTGGTGGTGTGTGACTCAGGTGGGACGGTGCAAACTTACTGACACATGTAGCGGTCGACAAAAGGCGTCCACCCTTCTGCCATGGAACAAGTGTAAGGCCGTTAGGTCTCTTGCAATCTGTACGGCACAGCCCCGGTGAGTCCAAGACACAAGCCACGTTAGCCAAAACCAAAAATTACAATTCAATCAAAATTCATTACAACTTATAAATGTCAACAAATTAAAATTATAATTAAGGTTATTACACTATTGTCAAATATTTGATATCTTTATATAAAAGTCGTTAGGATTGTGAAAAACTTTGTCAATTAACCATTTTTTGAAACAAGCTTTAAATTTATCACCATTTAAACATTTAATTTCAATTGGAAGTCTGTTATAAATTCTGATTGCTGTTACAAAGGTGCTGCGATCAAAGATCGTGCTTTTTATTTTTTTATTTTCTAGGGAAGACAAGACTGTCCTTGTTTCTGTTACGTTAACAGAGTGTATATTAGATTTTTTAGTAAAGAAGTTACGTATTTACGTACAAAGAGATAAATTTCCAAAATATATATTCCTGTTAAAGTCAGGAAGCCTTTTTCTTTGTGCAGAGTTCTTACAGAATAATCACCACAACATCACATTATGCGTAAACATCGTTTGTATTGTGAATATTTTAACCGCATCGATAAAGTTTCCCCAAAATATAACACGATACATTAGTAACGGGTATACGTTCCTGTAACAAGCGTTTTTTACAACTTCAACCGACGCTACATAGCATTAACTACAAAGATTGTTATTTAGCACATCTGTTTTTTTTTATATATTAAGTGACGGGACGAACTAGTCGTGCGCCTGTTGGTAAGCTACAGGTCCATCCATAACAGTTGCAGTGCCACTCAGAGCTTTAAATAGCAAAGGTCTGAAGGGCACTGCCACTGCGTCCGTCATCCTGAGACATAAGTTATATTATAATAAGTCCCATGTGCCTGTAATTTCACAAGCTCCCTTATCACCGGTCCCAGGTTCGATTCCCGGGCCGGGACAAATATTTGTATGGCCTACATTTATTTCTCTCGTGAGTTTGGGTGTAATTTGTGATTGTCTAAGTGTGTGTCCATGAAACCCGTGACTCAGGGCTTTTCCCTAGTGCGGGGATATGTTGAGTGTGTGCCTTATTATTATTATTATTATAAACGAAATTTCTGGAAAATGTAATTAAATCGAATTTTCAAAAATATCGACAATTTATTGAATTATCAGGGAAAGGAATCGTGGAGTTCAAACCTATTCGATTTACATATTAGATGAAATATCTCATGTATATTTTTTTATAATATCAAGTGACGGGACGAACAAATCTTGGCCTGGTAGTAAGAGACACGCCTGTCCATAACTGTTGCAGTGCCATTCGGACGGGCACTGTCACTGCGCCCGTCACGTTGAGATATAATATGATAAGTCTCATGTGCCTTCAAAACCGGAACACAGTAATGCTCATTACTGCTACTAAAATGTGATGCTATATACTCTCAGTGAAACATCGATCAAATTTTGATTAAAGATCCAAGTATTTTTTACTTCTTTTGATGAAACCCCACGGACGAAATATACGACAATAGACATGGTGACAGTCGGACAGAATTTATACGTATCTATTTAAATTATATCACTCTGGGTCTGGACAATCTACTTAAATTACCAAACTCTTCACCTCTCAAACTGGAATTCAGATAGCGAAGTTGAATTATATAAATTCTGAAAGAATGATACTGCGTTAATTTAAAGTAATTTACAGTTGTTTAAGAATTTCACTTAGTAAACGTTGTTAAAACTTGGCTTTAAGTCAGACTAAGTGAATGTAAACAAGATTTTAATTAAAAAATTAGTTGAGAATTTTCTCGAGGCCGTGCAAAATTTTAAAATCTTGAGTCTTCTTTACTATTATTCGTTTTTCTAAAAATCCTCTGTACTTTTTGGCTAAAGTCTTTTTTGCTATCATGGATACTAGAAATACGTAATAAATAAATAATATAACTTTTTATTCGTGTATACATACCTAACTTATGTCTCAGGGTGACGGGCGTAGCGGCAGTGTCCCTCAGGTCTTTGCGATTCAAAGCTTTAAGTTGTATTGCAGGTCCAGTGTCGCTTACCACCAGGCGCACGAATTGTTAGTTCTGTCACTCGGCATTATAAAAAAATGCCGCCTGTTGCACATTAACTTATATTATATTTAAATAAGTGTTACGAGTTGCTACTGTATTGTTTATGTGCAAGAAAGAATATTTCACACTTTCGTTCACATAACTTGTTTCATTGTTGGGCTTAGCAAATACAATTGCAGCAACCATTTGAAGTAATTAATTTAATCAGTAGGGCTAGCACGACATGCGAGAACAGCAGTACCTCGCGCTAAGTCGCTCTCGTGCTAGTCGCGCCCTACCGTGCCAGCCCTACAAGTTGTGATTGATTCCATCAAGTATCTTGATAGCCTAACTTGTTTAAAGTCTTTTTGTTTTATTTATCAATTTTTTCGTTAATAAGTAACAAATTGAATGTTTTTAGTTGAAATGTTTTAACTGAACTTTATTTAATGATTCAAAGCGTATTATTGTGACGTAAGCTTTCGATAAACCACATATAATACACATCAACAACATTCATTGAAATATTTCTGTATATCACACAAGGAGATTATTTGGGCTTACGCAACCACTCACACAAGATCTTTACAATATCTACACAACTTTTCTAATAGCAACTATAGCGAGTTCAAGTTAAACTGGCATTATATTACATGGCCCGGATGTATGTGATATTGACATTTCTTGCCTTCTGAACTGGCTACCGGGAGTAAACTTTTGCGAAATAAAATTTACTTCTTAGACACAAGAACAAAAACAGTACATGAACACTTACAACTTATGTGCGCAAACGCGGCCTTATCGTTAAGAACGATCTCTTCCAGACAACCGTTGAGATAGAGGAAGGCTCATCAGAGCGGGATACGTAGTGTGCCAATAGCAAAATTTGAATTGTATGAATAAACAAAAACTCTCATTATATTTTATCAAATAATAAATACCGATATTGCATACCTATATATACATTAGTATATATAAATATACATAAATATACTTATACTTACCACTAAATACATACAAGACATTAAAATAATGACACGAGCAAAAAAAATCGATTCGAATAACGCAACGTGCATTTGTACGTACGTGATTTTAAAAGGGTTCCCGGTGATATTTGTAAGGTTCTTAGCAAATTTGTTCGTGACTATGGCTATGTATACACGGTACCCTTTAAAATGTAGAGAAATATAATTTTGGAAACTAGTATTAGTTTCAATGCGATGTTCTCATACTTCAAATGTACAGCATTAAATTATGTAAGTTTTTAATCTAAAACGATAATTGCGACAAAAGATAAAAGTCGCGTCATAATGTAATATACCGAGGCAAGTTGTGTGGGCAGTCTGCGCTTCTGGAAAATTTGGCTACAAAGGTCGGTTGTATTAAAAATTCATAACAGTCGTGTTTATTCGAGTATTTTTAGGACAGTTAACTTAGAAAGTGCCTTAGGTTAAGCTTTTGATTTTTTTTGGACTTTAAATTTTCATAAAAACGTAGATATTATCTGAAATAATTAATTTAGGAAGTTCCTTATGACTGAAACTCAATGTGTGATTTTATAAGACTTGAACACTGATTATAATATTTTGTTCTATTTAACCATCAGAATTGATCTCATATTTTAAAGTAGTTCAATATTAAATAGTGCAGCCCTTTGGTTGTTTTAGAGCATTTTATAGTAATTTAAATATTTTTTATGAATATTTCCATATTAGTATTTAATACTTGTCTTAAAATAAAGTTTTATATGAAACTTATAGTTTTACAAATGAATATTGTTAAACATAGGAAATGAAACTATTTTTCCGGATTTAAATCGCGTATATTTGGTTTTTCAAACAAACCGAGAGGTGGTACAGTCTTCAACCAGTTATGTCAAATATTGATGCAAACCACCCTATTTTTTTCACTATAGGTACAATAGTTATTAATTAAATACCTTATTTTTAATTTTACAAAAAAACTTTCCAATTTACGCTATATTAAGTTTTACAAATTATTTTATCGAATGAATTTTAATTAAGTTCAATTTATTATTAATTATTAATAGAAATTAGAATAAACTAAAATATATTAATTAGTACTGCAGTCTGATGTCTGTTTGGGATTTTTCATTAGAGGAAATACTGGATCCCAAACTGGTGGTACGGAGAAACCATCTTCCCTGTTGAAATTAGGATGTTTTTTAATTTCAATGGCCTCTCGCAGCATCCTGGGTAGATAACGGACGTCTTTTGCAAGGACCTGGGGTTTGTGAAACTTCATTGAATGTGTAGGTTTATCCATGACATGCTCGCAGACTGCAGACTTGTTTACGCGACGGTGTTTGACATCAGCTATATGTTCTTTGACGCGTGTACAAATACTTCGCTTTGTTTGTCCAACATAAGAGAGACCGCACTCACAGTCAAGCTTGTAAACTCCTGCATCCTGTAAGGGGCTGTTACATTTCACGTGTCGCAGGAACTGAGAAATCTTCCTCAGGGGCTTGAAGTAGGTCTTTATAGATGCGCGCCTGAGGACTCTTCCGATCTTGTCTGTAACACCTCTCACGTAAGGTAAGATGGCAGGTCTTCGCTCGACTGTTGGTGGTTTCACACGAGGCCTGTGGCATTGGCGTGGAATCTTCAACTTATTCGCATGTAGGACTTGCTTTATATGTTGAAGTTCCCCTGCCAGATGATTACTGTCGCAGACACCATGTGCTCTCTGAAACAAAGATTTGCCCACGGTAGCTAACTGGCTAGGATGGTGATGGGAATTACCATTGAGATACCTATCTGTATGGATTTTCTTTCGAAATACATTATGGACTAAGGTGTTATTAGGATTTCTTTTAATTAAAACATATAAGAAAGCTAAAGTACCACAATTCTCTTGTTCCATGGTAAATTGGATCTTAGTACTAAAAGAATTAAGATGGTCCAAGAAAGAAGGTATGCTATCTTTAGGTAATATTGTGAAAGTATTATCAAAGTACCGTTTGAAAATCTTCGGCCTAGCTGGGGCCATGGGTAAAACTCGCTCCTCGAAGTCTTCCATGAAAATATCGGCAACAACGGGAGATACCGGGGAGCCCATTGCTATACCGTCAATTTTGTAAAATTAAAAATAAGGTATTTAATTAATAACTATTGAAACTATATATATATAGTGAAAAAATAGGGTGGTTTGCATCAATATTTCACATAACTGGTTGAAGACTGTACCACCTCAGTCAACCGTGACCATGGGACCTGTAAAGGGCCCGAAACGTCGGTTTGTTTGAAAAAACAAATGTACTCGATTTAAATCCGGAAAAATTGTTTCATTTCCTATGTGTAACAATCGCGAAAACCTAAGAACTCGAAATATTGTAAAAGTTTAAGAGATGCTTATTTTTATTAAAACAATAGTAAGGTACCAATTTGATCTCAATTGTTATCCTACCTTAGAAGTTTTAATTTTTTTAAATGGTGTTTTGTTGATTGTCATTCATTTATGTTTTTACCTTTTCAGTAGGCACTAATAAGAGAATTCTTTGAATAATATTCTCAGGAAGAAGATTTAATAAACCGTTTATTTTTGTAAAATTGAGTTTTATTTTGACATAATTTTTGTGATATTGAGCCAAATTTTGAATGCAAAAGGGATTTTTGTAGTTTTTATCTTCATAAGTAACAGCTATTACAAAGTACATTATTTTTATTGATAAAGAACTTAACAAACGCGTCCAATGATATATAACATGTTATATTCAAAAATAAAGATAAGGAAATATTTAAAAAAATCGTGATCTAAATTTTATATTGGCAGTCCTGTAAAGTTTATGAGTTTTGATTTGTGGCTTTTTTGCATTCAATGAGCGATATGTACTGCATATGTGTATAGAGACATGAGCGGAATGGCTAGAAACATTTAAGTAGGCTTTATTAGATAATATTTATATTTTATCTAACTCCCAAGCGCTTAAATATAGAATGACAAACTATAGACGTTAAATCTAATGAATTGAGCATACAATATAATGGTACAGTCAAAGACGAAAAAAATATTACGAAAACATTTGAAGCTCCGATTTGATACAATACTGTGATAATAATCTTTGGTTTTTCCTTTTTTACGCCTGTAGACAATTACAAAAGGATTTCAAACATATTGAATTTGTTTTGTTATATTTTCGTTCATAAAACATGCAAAATTATTACTTGCCAACGTGGTTCTGAAAACTGAGACCAATTACGAATACCGATACTCGTATTGACAAACAAAAATGCTATAATTTCGTTTGGAGAACTTTGTTGTTACTTCGACTTTGACGACTCCATATCTTATAATTATCTTTCTTTGGAAATGGAACCATGTTTTCAGATTTAAATCACTTATTTGTTTTTTTTTTCTGATTGCCAAAAAAGTCAGCCCTGTCCGTGGGATCTGTAAAAAACCTGAAACATTGGATTTGTTAGTTCATTCCCATTTTTAACACCAAGTGACGGGACGACCAAGACGTGCGCCTAAGCGATAACTGTTGCAGTTTGTTTGTTTGCAGACATAAGTTGGCAAGTCCCATGTGCCTATATTTTCACTTACCCTTCTAAACCGGAACACAGAAATGTTCCTTTTACTTATTCGCAGAAATAGGTAACGTGGCAGTACCTCACTGGACGAACTCTTTCGCAAGGAGCTCTATTGTTATTAAAACAATTTTGAGAACTGTATGAAGTTTGCGTCTTCTACTTCACTGATGAGGTCCCTGTACAGGCTTGCTTGCACAAGTAAGTGTATTTACCGTATAACCAAAGATTAATAATGATAGGGAGGGACACTATAAACAAGCCTTAAGTAATAAGGATATGGGACTTTTCATTTCCAAAATAGCAATCACGGAAACCTAAGAAATCGGGCTTATTTTGTTTATTATATTAGTTTCGTCTTTTGTACGAGTAGTTACTGTACCTAGTATTTGTTCTTAATTTCTCTTTGCCTAATGGTATATTATGTAACTGATGAGAGATAGTCTTTGTCGTAAAGCCTGCGTACATAATGTGTTCGAATCCGCACTGTAATGTTGTTATTGGAACGTAAGATTTCATTCTTACTCGCAAATCTTTATTGTATATGACATTCGGAGGCTATTCAACACAAAGGAATCTTCCTAAAAAACGGCCCGGGGACCTATAAAGCGGTATAATGGCATGATTATATATGCTGAGGGAGACGTTAACAACTTTTCATCCAATTTTTTTTAATGCGACTTTATTTTGTAACTCTGATTATGGCCGTTATGATGTTTTTTTTATGGATTTGGTTAGGTGCGTCGTTGTTATTACAATGGTATTTTTTACATTGAAATGGGAAAGATCATAGTCATTAAATCAGCTTGTAAATTGTTGTTTCAACTTACAGACAGAAACTATTGTAATCAAGATACTGTCAATATCGTTAAAGCAGGCAAAGTCCCAATATATCTCTATTTTAAACTACGTGCTCAAGCGTCACTGGTATTGACTGTGACGTCATTTAACGCATCCGATCATTCCAACATGGTCGCAAATAGTTACCTTGAAACACCGCTAGATGGTATTAGTTGTATCCTGAAACGCGCTATCGTTTTGTTACATACGGAGGATAAGTAGTTTCGGGTGTAAAAGTGAAGTTAAGACCTTACTTCATAGGATCATTTCTATAGTAAGCTCTTCAAGCGAGTTTCACAATACGTGAGATTCTGTTAGCCACGAAGATGAGACGTGGCGCGGCGCCTTGAGCGTGAGGCGGGCGATGGTGGATCACCATCAGCCCTCGATGATCGTTCGCTCCCTCATGCGAGTGGGGGAGGGTGGGGCGTTGTCGCTTTCTGAGTGGTTAATTTTTTGAACCCCTTTTATAACTAAAAGATTATCGATTTCTTCGATTTTCGCGATTGTTACAAGTAGGAAATGAAACTATTTTTCTGGATTTCAATCGCGTATATTTGTTTTTTCAAACTAAAAGAATATTTAGTCCTGTGCTAATACCGGCTGAATCATGGCTTGATTCCCACCCAATACATGTATGAAAAATAAGTTTTGTTTACGGGCTGTTTAGAAACTATTAAAAATAATTGAGTTCTTAGATTTTCGTGATTGTTACACTTAGGAAATTAAACTACTTTCACTACCCATGGTCACGGTTGACTGATGGGACCTGTAAAGGGCCCGAAACGTCGGTTTGTTTGAAAAAACAAATATCCGCTATTCAAATCCGGAAAAATAGTTTCATTTTAATTTTCAACTTTAACGTTCACTTTAGAGAAAATTTTAGTACCGTCGTTAGCAAACCAGAGACGTGTTTACCCTCATGAGCGCACGACATTAATATTTACACATGGACTTTATAATAAGCTTAGTTTTAAAAATGCTGGTCGTTGTTGTCGGGTTATGCCTACACGTAAATTGTATTACTTTTAATTAATTCAGATTAAAAACTGTGAAATCATTAGTATCTGTTATTTGTTTGCGACGATGACTGCTAGTAATTTATTCAATCATGTTTGAAATTAAAGATCCACCAACCGATCTATGTTGAATCGTTCGACGTCGACCGGTTGGTTTGGTAACATTGGTTTATGGACGAATATCGATCGATCAAACATCAATCGAATATTGATCAATGATGGATTTAGTAATTCATATACATGGGCTCTAAGTAGCTTTTAAAAAGAGCCTGCAATGATCGTCGATCATTCCATTTTTATCTGATGTCGCATTTAAGGTTATCAGGGGGCAAGTGCAAAATGTCCGTAAAAAGATTATTCCATCATTTAATGACAAATTGAGCAGATCGATTTGTTTTTGGCGAAATCCTAAAAAGGCACCGCCAATGAGTTAAAAGAATAAGAAGTATGAACTGTCAATTGACGTAGACTCATCACATTCTAGAATCGACTATAGATTGATGTGGAAACACCATAAGAGGTTTACCAGAGGTACCTGCGGCCAATGTCGTTGATCTTATTTTTTACTATACGATGATATTTTGCAATATTCATGAACGAGTATTTTTTATCTGCTCATAACAGTTGCAGTGCCACCTAGAGCTTCAAATCGCAAATACCTTAAGAGCAATTTCGCTGCGCCTGTCACCCTAAGACATAAAGTTGACAGGTCATCTATACTTGTAGTTTAATCAGCACCCTTACCCTTCAAAACTGGAACGCAGTAATGCTCACAATACTGCTTGGCGGCAGATATAGGGATGGTAGCAGTTCCTGGATGTACTATTTCACAAGGAACTTTACTGCTAATAAAAATATACATTTGATTTACAGTTATGTTTTGTAGAATACCTAACTGTAATCGCGCAATAAGAAACAGGATACTCATTGAATACAATAATAAATATCTTGTAAGTGATTTACTAGAGGGTGTAGACTGTATAGCAATAATCCATCGTATACATAGTCAATGTGTGCACTAAATCAGAGAGAATCGCGGCCGCTACAAAAGTTATTGCAGCACCATAAATTCGGGTACAGACGATATATGTGGACCCTGCTCTGTTTAGTGACCTCGATTGTGATTGCTTATAGGGTATTTTTTGGGCCCTTGTTGAAAAAAAAAACGTACCTGACGAATTGACGATCAGGGCATTTATGTACCTGGAAAATGCTCGGGGAACTCAAGTTAGGGAATGCACAGCGCCTGTCTTTGATTTATATACAACGTGTAATACGCTATTTTGGTCACGTTGCACGTACAGATGTTGATAACTTGGAGTGTTTAATGGTGATAGAGAGGTGGAGGAAAATACAAAGAGAATCAGGAATCCGAAACAATGCTTAGATCTGATCTCCGAGTAACTGGAGCAACCTGTCAGCGCCGCACTTCACCAGGCTATTGAGCTCAACCGATGGAGTCGGATGATTGGCAGGATGAAATGGAGTCAGGATCCTCAGCAGTTTTCTTTCAATATAAATTTTATTTCAAGCTAAAGTTGTTCAGTGGGAACTTTAATGTCCTTAAGTATGAATACCCCTTTATGTTACAGCCTGTATATTGATGGGTTGAATAATCGATCTATTCGTTTCCAACGCAGTTTTGGGGGAATCCGCCTGACGTATTGGATCTTTTCTTATTAACGATTTCTAAAGAAAATTGTTGGCATAAATACTTGCAATATCTTTTTAGTAACACACGACATTGCTTTAGCAACTCACTATAGTACCCCATGCGTAAAAATTATTATAACTTGCCTACATCGTATAGGATTTCTGCCTAAATCCTTATAGCGGCAAAAAATGTATATAAAAAGAAAACATGCTGCCCACGTACACGTGCCTATCTAATATAAGGCCTTACACAGACGAACGATCAAAGAAGATGAATTTCAAAATTAAGATGAAAATGCTGTAGAAGATACAGGTACATTATTACGCATTTAAACGTGATTTAACAGATAATTAACGAATAAATAAGATTTTCGGAATAATCATTATTACTTGCTGCATTTTTCGTAAAACACTTAGCAATAAAAAAGAAGAGTAAAATCACAAAGTGAACAACTTTTTTCTTTATTTAATATTGAGCATATCTTCTTCTTTTTAAAACTCATTTTTGGATTGTTATTTTTCTTTTTACAATATCAAGTGACGGGACGAGCCAGTCGTGCGCCTGGTGGTTAGCTACACGCCTGTCCATAACAGTTACAGTGCCACTCAGAGCTTTAAATTCGCCCGTCACCCTGCGATATAAGTTGACAAGTCTCATGTGCGTGTAATTTCACCAAATGTTCAAAAATTTCAACGCATGCTCTATAAGGTGTCCGACGTTCTTTTCTGGAATCTTCTCCCAATACTATTAAGTAGTTCAAACAGCTAATGTTGGGTGCGCATATCTTCTTAAGCGCTCGGACTCGCTGTTTGGCTGGTCTCAAATTTGTTCAATTGGATTTTGGTTCGGGCTATTGGCAGCCTGTGGTAAAATGCGAACTTTTGGCTCCCTGCAGGACTGATATCGTCGCCCTTCACTCGTCTGTGAACAGCACGTTACGCCATTTCTCCATATCTCTTACAAGGTATTGACGTCTAAACCTTAAACGGTTTGCACAATGAGATCCATTCGGTTTGGTTCAGATTTTTCGCATTCTCGGTCGTTCCTGGTCTTCATGTAAACGCTTCTGTATGGTCTGATCAGTGACAAGGGTGCCAGTAGTCCAGTGTAGACGATTTTGTAAAGTACGTGCCGTAAAAGTCTGCTCACGTCGGGCACAAAGTCTAACGTATACCGAACTTCATGGATGGTGGTAGCAAGAACTCGTCTCGAGGCAAGACAAAATAAGGAAACACTACCGGTCCCCTGATACCGATTCCATAGGTTTTGAATAGTTCTTCGCCAAAATCCAAGTTGTAAAGCTCCATCATATTGTGATTGATCAGTTCCAATTAATATAACGGTTCTGGTACCAGTAGCGTAATCCATAAAGCGACGAATTCTCGGCATTGTGTGTGTAGTGAAATGACCGATATACATGTAATAATTCCAAAACAACCATAACAATAAGTAAACTCGAGTTGAACAGTTCCGAAATGAAATCCAATAAGTTAACAAAAATTTCCACTTGAAAATGCGGGACGCAATTTTTCTCATCCCTGCTTCTACAGTATTATCGCCTACACATTTTCTTATCATTAACTTAATCAATTATGCTCATAATCACATTCAATGAAACCACTTTTATACACGTGGGTCTCATAAATCAACGTTGAAACGCAAACATACCAGTGGCCCTTATTTTATTTTGACGAGATATTTTGCTATTACATTTGATAGGATTTGTTAAAATACACCTACCATTCTGACTCTCATAATAATAAATCTTTGTCTAATTACAAAACTCTCAATCAAAGGTTGCTCTTCTTTCTATATTTACCAATGTTGTAGTAGTAGTAGCAGTAAAGCAGTAATCACTCATCACACTGCAGTATAATGACTGGTGTTTTACACCGTACGCGTCAATTACGGACGCGTTCGTTAATTAGTACTAACAGCTACTAATAATGCTGCTCTGAAACCCGTATTACTTCGCTTACACGTGTTGTAGGTATTTGTGCTTCTTACTATACCATCATCATCAACCCATTTTTACTCTCACTGAGCACAGGTCTCTTCTCACGCCAGGGTTTGTTCGTTGTGTTAGGGTCCCAATGATAGCTAAAAAGGCAGCGCGTTATCATCCAGCGGCCTCATTTTCATTATACGGAAAGGTTTCCTCTTCCCAAAAGATAAATATGCAGTAACCATTACCCTCGATAACAGGTACCTACTTATTCGTAAGCTTAATAGCTATTAAACGGTAAAGGGAATGAATGGACCAACTATTATTTGTAAATGTACCGTAACTAGCTGTGCGATATGGTAGGGATCCAAATGTGTTCTTCCGTGTATTTGTATGGAAAACATAAATGCTGATTCAACTTGTATTAATAGGCCAGTAGATATTACACACAACTACGTCCTAAGGGGGTCGACACGGAGTCGCATTAAGCCGGTGAGAAAAATATTTATATCCATGTAATAAGAGCGAAAATGACATTGTGCGTTTTGCATCGGCGATCCAAGCGGACGCGAAACGTGTAACGACTTCCTTGTGAATAAATGTGGCGAGTCCCTTATACGTACTTTATTAATAGTTACAAATGTACCTACTTAAAATAAAATTAATGAAATCGGCTTTATTTGACAAGCAAAATACATAAATTACAAACAATTATAGAAAATTACATAAGGCACTAACTAAATTAAATTTGACTCAAATAATAATTATACATAGAACATAATCAAATTAACTAATAATAACAATAACAATAGCAATGAAGTATTAATAAATTTAAATTGCACAATACTAAACATACATAAATACACACTACTACGTAAAGCTTACGCGAGTCGCGAGATTGCTTTTCAAACATCCACAGAAAACATTTATGTTTGAAAGTTGGTAGTGCTTGAGACACTCACACAGCCGCTCGAATCCATATTTGCAAAACACAAATTTGTACCTTAACTATGGAAAAATATAGATGAATATGCTATAGGCGAAAAACATGACGCGATCGACGCTTCGACTCTGCGCCAGTGTGAGTTGAGCCTTATGGCAGAGGGAAAGTGTGAATCAATGGTGAAGCAGTAAATAATTTGTTTGTGCAACCCTAAATCTCATTACAACTAATCTTAAAGCTGCCATCTAATTTAAAATGCGATACAATTTCAGTTCCCAGTCTTGGAAATGAATCAGGTTAACTTTTCAAGCAATGTCTTGAAATCCGGAGCAGACTGGTTTTAATGCCACAAATCCTCCTTTAGTAAAAGACGTAGTATCTCTAAGAGGTCCCATTACAAGGAGCACAATGGTGCCAGGAATAAGGTAGTCATTTTTTAGTATAAAAAGGACGAGTAAAAACATTTTGTTATTATTTATTAATATCGTACTTAAAACTATTTTATACACAAAACAGTCCCAATAAAATAGTGTACATTTTATATTCCCTTATGTTAATTAATAGCCTTTTCTATTCAATAATAATATCATTAAGGACATACTATGGACAGGTATTACAAATTCGCTCTCAAAACAACTAAAAAAGTCTACCTACTACTTCAGCTACTCAGTTTAGTATGTGTACTTCCTATCGCCCATTGGCGAGACAGTATGACGGAATTGTTTGGCAACCCCATAAGCAACCGCACACTGCGCAAGTATGCAGCGGTGTTCTTAGGGATGCTGAAGCATACCATCCCAACATCGACCGTGCGCCTAGCCCTCGTTCAGATCAGTCGTAACGTTAAACGTAAAAAGCTGCTGAAGTTCCCGAAGGCTGCCGGCTCGGTATCCCTATACTTTACCCTAGCTTTGTTTTCGTAGCTACGACCATTCCATTGTCATTGAAATTTCAACATAATTTCATAACTTTATGATACATTATTCATCACCTAAAAATGCCCTGTCGTGCCGTACCGTTAGTGGATGGAGGCCTTGGGCATCTTATTGAGCAAATTAGTCCTGCCGCGCGCCTCCGCTAGCAGCTGTGCCCGCCTAAGCCGGTGCACGTACTCGTTAAGCACGCTAAAACAGTGCCATTGAAGCACCCCCGGGATCGAAATGACAACTCGCAACACTTCGCATTACGTAGCTTGCGAGAGTCAAGATCCTTCTCGATCCCAATTCGTTTGGATACATCAAGGGATGAAACGGATATAGCCCATAAAATCACAAGTCTGGTAAATTATTCTATATATATACAATCAATGTGTCAACAACTCCAAAGTTAATACGTCAATCCAGAAATTGAAATAAAATTTGGCCTCGTGACTGTGTTAATTAAAGCTACGAAATTGCGGAAACAACTTGCATCAAAGGCAAAGTACTCTGTGTAAGGATCTTTATGATGATGAAAACATTTTTGTAATTGGAATATCGCCGAGGATGTTTCGCTTGTTTTCATTTTCCTGTCTTCTTTTTCATAGAGGAAATGGAATTCCGAATACAAAACGTCCCGTTAATCGACAAGACATCAAAGCGCGTTCGTCATCTACAGATTACAGTCCTTGTGTTTTTTGCGTCATTGATTTTTCTGCTCACTGAATTGAGATTTCATGCCCGACAGAGTTTGTGTGAGGAACGCAAAAAGGGCATCGTTTGCAATGGCGGTTTTACTACGGTACATTTATTTTTATGCAATGAATTATGGTGATAACATAAGAGTAGCCTAAATATAAAGTTGGAATTAAGCCAAGTGCGGTAAATAGATATTTTATTTTATTTTTATTTTGTAGATTATTAAACGTGTAGGTCATAGCTATTGTTCGGCTATCTTTTCAGCGCCAAGTTTAGGTCTATTATGGCATGGTATGGTAACTACTATGTAGAAAAAGATGACTAAGAGAGGTTTGTCCAGGGGAGAGGGGAATACTGCAACCTTACCTACTTCTGCCGCCATTCCTTAACGTAAGCATTACTGCGTTCCGATTTTGTTGAAATTACAGACACATAGGAAATTAATTCTCAGGGCGACGGGCGCAGAGGCAGTGCCCTTAGATATCTGCTATTTAAAGCTCTGAGGGGTCTACAACCGATATAATAAAATTGGAAAGTGAGCTTCTGTAAATTGGTGCTGGGTAGTACCCAGGAGTAAGTTTCGTTGCTCTAGTACTCATAGTACTGGTAATAGCCTAGTTTGAGACCAGGTAGGTACGTGGTGTCGTGTTTGACACGCCATTATTATTATTTGTTTATGTAAGAAGCCAGATGATATTGTAATGCGAACACGTTTCAAAATAAAGCCTATACACATAAATTATGTACTAATGTTTAGAACTCTCCAGACAAAGCAAAACAAAATATATCCCGCATTTCACGAGCCACAAAAGCAAATTATAATGACAAACAAATGCAGAACGAGGTAGGAATCTAATAATCATTATTATTTCAGGTTTCCAGCAGCGTTTTCAGTCCGAATCCGCCGGAGCGCTGAGTTACAACTCCGGCGGGAGAGAATCTACTCCTAACCTTATGTATTATTCAATATATACTCAGGTATGAATGCTCATTAATCTCCAAAATAAATTTCCCTTCTATTTTGATGTTCACCGACCTTTCGGCAGCAACACCGCGACATTCAGGTAGACAGCCTATTTATTAAAACTTCTTGTTGGGTCCTTTTTTGCTGGCGAGTAATTTTATTAAATCTAATAAAGGTTAACTTAGGTTGAATTGATATTATCCACGTACAACGTTTCATTTTAGGTATCTCATGGTGCTGTTTTCACACGAAAACTTTTGCATAAATATCTCTACAAGTTACCATTTCTACTGAAGTGCCAATGTAGGATGATTAATCACTATGTTATAATTATTTGTAAACATTTGAACATAAAACACGATTCGGCCCATTAATATGTTTTTTGAGCAAAATAAGTTTTGAACGTGGAATTTAGAAAACAAAAATATATTGAAAGCGGAAACTTATTGAATTTTTCTTTGTAAAAACGGAATCGTTTGGAAAAAATATGACACCAAACATTTTTATATAAAAGCAAGACTGTAATATAATACCTTAAATCTTAATGTTAAACGTACCGCAGTAAATATAGAATTTCGCAAAAAGGTTTCACTTGTATATTTTCGGGTCACGGAAGAGAAATATAATATCAAAGATCTTACGTACTAAACCTGTATAAATCTTTTGTATTGATAGATTTACATTACGGAGAATTTTTTTGTATACCTGTACAAGAAAATAACTACAGTAGTGTGGAAATATATATTGACGTCTCCATATAAAACGTACCTTACGAGTTACTAAGGTGTTGATAATGTGGGTATGAATGAAATCGTTGACCCTTTCCAGCTACTTTCACAAACTTACAGTTTATTATTCTAGATAGAGATGTTCCATCTCAGTATACAAACCACATGCTGTCCATCCTTCAGTTTAATCGCATCAAATTTATTTTAACAAATATTTTTATTAGTTACGCCACAAGTTTTTCTTTAATCGATTTGAACAGTAGTACAGTCCCATATCTTTCTAAGTTTTGATTATGTGACCCTCCTTATCATTTGGTTGTACGGGAAGGGCAATATAACCTGTGCAAGCACGGGGACCTTACAAGTTAAGACAAATAACGTGTCATCTTTCCACAATTTCTTAATTTCCTTAACCGATGAATAAACGGATCTGCATAATACAGATGCATAATCGGGGAAAGACAGCCCAGTGGCAATCTATCGTTCCGGTTCAGAATATTTACAGATAATTAGTAGTAACAGTCATTTAATAGGCAGTTCTGAGCGGGAAAAACAGACTGTCGTGCGCCAGAAATACAGAGAGTAGTTTGTTGAATTACATTGCAGCGCCTTCTGAAAGAGATTTAATTGTTGATAAACCGTCGATCACTGGCTTACTGTAGTCTTTCTTCCATGTGGCGTAGATGCGACGGCACTGAAGCGGTGCACAGTGCAATCGACTGAGTCATTGACCCTGAACTTCTTACGTCACTGCCTGAATGTTCTGTATACTGTTTTATGTAGGTGTTCCCGTTGATAGAGTAACAATGCTAAGAGTGACAATTTTGTTGTAAAATTAAAGATGACATTGACAAAGTATTTGTGAAGATTTTAGATGTTTTAGGTACAAAATATTTCAAAATATTATGAATGTTCTGCTTATATTTAAACGTCAAAACCATATAGGTAAGTACTTATAAGAGAGTTCTACTTTTAACCATTTAATTTGATAGTGTATTGATAGGTAACCTTTAGGTGGGCTACACTGGATGATGGTGTGTTTTCTACCTCATGAAGTAAAACGAAATTATTCTTCTCTTAAATCTTTCATTCCCATTTCCAATCACTATCAGAACTACTTCGATGTTACTATCAGCTGTGTACACATTTTTACAGCGACCTAATGTCTTATACTTATACTGCCTCCGTGGCCGAACGGTTACCATGCCGGACTGCCACGCAGAGGTCCCAGGTTCGATTCCCGGGCCGGGAGAAATATTTGTATGGCCTACATTTATTTCTCTCGTGAGTTTGGGTGTAATTTGTGGTTGTCTATGTGTGTGTCCATGGCACCCGCGACACAGGGTTTCCCTACTGCGGGGCTATGTTGAGTGTGAGCGTTATTATTATTATTATTATAAATAATTTGGTCTAAGAGCCGGTTTTGAGTCGGTAACGCGGAGACTCTGTGTCGCGGGTGCTATGAACACACACGTAGACAACCACCAATTACACCCAAACTCGCGAGATAATTATATATAGGCCATACAAACATTTCTGCCGACCTGGGAATCGAATCCTGGACCTCTGCGTTGCAGTATAAGTGTGGGAACCATACGGCCACGGAGGCAATAACTCTTATTATAGGAGCCCGGGAACCCGAGAGATCAACATGGTAACTATTCCGTGACGGAAGCAGTTTAATAATGTTAGTTAAATAACATTGTCTCTACGTCGGCCAACTTGTCCTGAGACGGTTCAGGGACTTAGCTGGGGTGTTAAAATCAATAGCGATGTTGGTTTGTTGACTTGAACAAACGTCCGGGCCCATCTAATGGACTTTGTTAGGTCTTTGAAACGACAGGACCGCTGATCCATATACGACACACATGCCCTTTCTAAGTCCGTATCCCTCCTGAAATTACGAGTTAAGTGACTAGAACAAAAGATGTGACCGAGTGTTTCGAGTAATCAAATGAAAGGCTCGGTCCACATCATTTACTGTAAAATAAGAATAGGTAAAGAACAGGAAAAGTAAGACAGGTAGGTAATGGTAACGGTAAGATAAAAGTTGTAACAAAACAAAATATCCGTAAAAACACAGGTACAATCGTACAAAAACATCCCTACTAAAATTACATACAGATTAAACACACACAGTTACATGATTTTCATAGTACAACTGGTCAGAATTTGATATGAAGTCGAGCACGGCTGCTCGCTTCGGAAATTTAGTAGAGAGTAGATATGGAACGAAGGGAAGTAAGAATGACGAAAAAAATGAATTAAAGAACAAATCAAAATTTCACAGTAGGTGGCCAGGAACCAGAGAAAAGGGTGATAAAAATGTGGAATGAAGATTAAAGAGGTCGCATCGTCACAAAGATGTTTACAAATACTCCAATCTAAAAAGTCAAGGCTGCCTGTATTCCAGTTTAATAATCTAATATGGTAATGGAATTGAATGCAAACGTTGTGCAGATGCTTTTCATGCTCAGATTATCTGTGTCGTTCTGCTTATAGTGTCGTTGCTATGGTCAATAATTAAACGTGGTTACACTTTATTCTAACTATTCAAAGAAAATACTAAAAAAGAAAAGACATAGCTACAGCTTTTTTTTATTATAAATATATATTACACAACATCACATACGTTGCTTCTATTCCAAAGTAAGTAACTAAAGCACTTGTGTTATGGAAATCCAAATCAACGACGGTACCACAAACACCCAGACTCGAGATGATATAGAAAGAACAGAAAGTTCGTTTTGTATCCTCGTCAAAATACAGCTGATTTTAAAGTATGATGCTATTTATGGTATTTTAATTTTTACGAACTTGCGAGATAATGTAGTTCAGACAATTTAAAGACATTTTGAACCAGTGTAAGTTTATTTCGTGACATTTTTTTTATTAATTATATAAGGGTTCAAATATACTACTACAAACTGGGTGTACGCTGATGTAATTATTCTATTACTATAAATAGTCTGTCAATCTGTTATGAATATAAATAATTCGTCAATGTAAAAGTGATATCTTCGGGGATGTGTAATGAGACGTGTATTAACTGATCAACTGTCTCTTTATTAATGATCACTTTGAGGGTGCGTCGAAAACAACTTTTATGGCGGCGGTGATGAAATACACGTACAACTATAATGTACATCAAAAGTCATGAACAGAAATAGTTATTACTTTCGATAAACGCGACGAAAACAATAATTATGTTTTAGCCATTTGAAATAGTTTTCTTTTCTTAGTAATAAATGTATTTATTTTTCCTTACCTATTTCTGCCGCCAAGCAGTAATGTCAGCATTACTGTGTTCCGGTTTTGAAGTGTAAAGGTGCTGGTGAAATTACAGGCACATGGGACATTTCAACTTATGTTTCAGGGTGACGGGCGCAGTGGCAGTGCCCCTCGGATCTTTGTGATTTAAAGCTCTGAGGACACTGCAATTGTTGTGGACAGACGTGTAGCTTACCATCAGGCGCACGATTTGTTCGTTCCGTCACTTGATATTATAAAAAAAAAAAAACTACACTACTACATCAGCTTACACGCATCTGATTTCATCGCATAAAAGTCTCTACCTGAGCATGTCAACTTCTGTGCCGCCAGCATCCATCCACCCTTGCCGGCCATCTTTCTCAACTCGTCCGTCTGTCGTTCTACTTAGGTTTGCCTTGACGTGGTCGCCACTCTAGTGCCTCCAATGCCCATCAGCCCTATTTATTGACCCGAGAGATAGGGTTTTCCGGAGAGACTACGGACTCGACGGCAAGACCAGGGTACAACGGGGGTCCGGGACGAGCCCTCCGCCAGTGATACGCCTTTGCGGGATACGTCTTTGGCGGACCTGGACTTAAATATGGGCTCGCTGGGGTTTGTGGTTAGTTGCAGAGACTGACATGTTTGTCTGCCTCGGTTTTGCATGTTTAGACAGATGTCTCGTGAGCAGCTAGCGCGTTTTAGTAGCGGTCTAAGTGAGGGTCTGAAGCGAGAAGACGCGCGGAGCACGTGAGTTGCCCTTTAAGCTGGAAGCTATGACCGGACATTGTCGCAGGACACTGCGACTGACATCTCCGGCACTACCCCGGAGAGCTAGTAGAGAATAAGCTAGAAATCCTCCGGTCCCTCCAGCTGCTTAGGTTATTGGGAACTCGAGAGATATCGTTTTTCGGCATCGGGAAGTGAGGCACGCTTACAGCTTCGCCGCCAATGAGGAGATATGGTAGTGGACTCAAAGTAGACGGCTTAGTTGTGGCAATCGCTAGTTGTGCAACGGGACGTGTGCATGCCTACAGCTCCGGTACCTATCTGGAAAATAGGGAGGGTACATGCACCAGAGACGGCTCACCCAAAGCACTAGCCTCTTCAGAACCGGATGAAGTCAGTGACAACGGTCTGTAACAATCTTGTACACTAGCTGATCTGGGGTCATAAACTCAACTTATAAGGTTCTTGTGCGCGCACAGCTTATACTGCCCTTCCCGCATAACCAAGAGATTGGTAGGGAGTGTCACTATAATCAAAACTTATGAAGAAAAGATTTAGGAGCTGGTCATCAGCCCTCCTGCAGACATATCAGGCCCACTGCCAATTAAGCTTACTGATTTTGCGACCTATGTCGGTCACTTTAGGTCTCTGACGTATGACTGTATTAGGAATTCGGTCGATCTGAGCAACCCCAAGCCTTACGTATGAGGTTTGTTTTTAATAACCACATTTCGACTCTATGGGACATAATTTCTCCCAATAGCTTACAAATATTAAATAAATAATGCTATAATGGGAAATTTGTGTCCAAGCTAAGTTAAAATTATGTTATGTATCACCAGGCCTCCACATTACATTTATCGAGAACTCTTTAACAATATACATTTGTGACCTAAACAATGATATCTGTGGCAAGATAGTAAAAACCGTATCCACTGAACGACAAAATTGACGAGGCTAGCGGCAGCCTGGTATTATTTGTATCCAAATTAGTATCCTTTTTAGAAATATAAACTCTTCAAGTACCGTAATACATGTACAATAATACATGTACCGATTTATTATGTACAAAGCACGTCTAAAGCTCTGGCTTGATCTGTTGTTGTAAGTATAGTCGACTCGAAATTTGGCAGATAAGAGATGATACCAAAGAAATATCCAAACCACCATTCAAAAAATTGCAACATTTAAGAATCAAACATAAAAGAAAGATGTCCCATAGTTTCTGCCTACTCCAATGGGAGATAGAAGTACGAATATGTATGTTATGCAAATTGGGAAGTGACCTTTCCCGAGTTTTCTAAACATAGAAATGCATTCTTTTAATAAAACAAAACAAAGCGCAGTAGAAACCCCGTCAATCTATGTATGTTGAATAACAGTCCGATACTTAGAAGACAATGCACCGAGAGTCGGTGGCCCTCTGAGGCCAGAGTCCTCTTACGTCATTGCTGGGTTGTTCTGTAACCACCTTTGCAATATTAGTTTTGTTGACAGTCGTAACAACTTTTTTAATAACGTAACGAATTTTACAGAATAACTGCATGTTTCAACCTTAAACATAAAACACATTTACGAAACCAATATTTTTTTAGGAAGCGAGATTACTTCACGAGGAAGCCGAATAGCGTCACATATTCTATTACCAAGGATTTTTGATTATTGACATCGTGAAAACCAGAATAAGTATATAGGTTAACAGATCATTTTATAAGTAACAGAAATCTTCAAGAGAATCTGACGGTAGGCGACTGTAGAATGTCCCACCTGCTGATCCTCTGGATTACAAAATACACTGTTTATACAGCTTCGAAGTTTGTGCTTTGAAGGTTATGCTTTGTACAACTTTAAGAGTGAATATCGTGTTTTGTTTAATTATGTTCAAGATAATGAATAAGTTCGTTTTATGACAAAAACTGACTTTATGTATAAGATTATGCAGATAACAGTCGAACTGAAAGCAAAATTTGTAATATAATTTAATTGTGATTTATTAGAGGTGGGATTTTAAGGTAAAACTTCTTAAAGTTAACACAGTTATTTTGATTTTCAATTTCCCTTTTTCTTACAAATAATTATAATTATTCTGAACATGACAAAAGCTTGATACGGGTTCAGAGAAAAGCAGATATTTTGGGATTAATTCATAAAAGATTTCTATTAAAGGCCAATTTAGTACCAAGAATTCATTAATTGCTTTGAATAAATACATAAAACCCAAATTCTAGGAACGACTGAAAATAAAAATATACATTTATAAAATTTATGGATCTGTTTTTGGACTGCCTTTTAAATTAATCACCTCAAGTACGTCATAGAAGTTTTTGCAAATATGGCACATTAATATTCTAATTAATATTCTATGGCACATTAATGTTCTGGGCTTAATATTCTTTGGAACTAATTCATCCAATACTGAGTGTAGATCACTTCCAATCCACGCCATTTATTCCAGATTTGTGTATTCGACATCCAATTTTTCCCAGTTATTATGACGAATCAGTCCAGTACATCTGTTGCCCGCTGACGCTTCTGTACCGTTCTCTGGGTCTCCACTCAAGCGCCCCTTGACCCCATCTGTGGTCTTGTCTGCAACATATGGCCTGCCCACGTCCACTTTCTATATCTTATTTGGTTATGTTGATCATTAATTTCCACAAATTTGGTACACTGTTATTGAGAAACAATCACTATTCTATATCACTATTTATAAACTGTGTCTCAGAATGTCTCTGAGAGATTACGTTTAAAGAAATTACGGCGCTCCAGTAGGTACATTTATAAATATGTCATTTATGTTATAAAGAATTTTAACTTTCCATTTACGTCACAGACTTAATATTAATACAAGAAACAAAAATAAATAACCTGTTCTTGACAGTCGTCTACACAAAATCGCAAATTTATTTAAGGGGCAATGTTTACTTTTCTATAATAAGATTCCACAAAATTTGCCCTTTAAGAGGCTTAAAACATTCACGTCAAACGAAAATTTTATGTTAAAGGTTATTTACACAGTTTCTGCGTACTTGGGGCAAAATCCATAGGTGTGGTCCATTTAGCTCTTTCAGGTTGGTTTTGTAGTTTGAATGAGAATTGTAAATAATAAATATGAACAAATATTTATTTACAAAGAGCAACCACTAAAGATTATTATTCATTAATAATAATAATAATTTTTATTTGAAATGTAGTCCCATAATACACACTAAAACACAATAAAACAAACAATAATAAAATCAGTAATAAAATTAAAATCAATGAAAAACGAAAAATAAAACATAAAATCAAAATAATAAAATACAGTGACTAATAGAATTTGTAATTAATATTAAAATTATCAAAATACAAAATTAAAATTGTCAAAACTAAAATTACTACAATTTTGAAAGATAAAAAGATATAAAAATAAAATAATGAGATTGTGTAAACAAATAATAATTACGTAAACATGCACTTATTTCCTATTCGCACTTTGGTGCACGTCAGACGTTAGTGTTTAAAAAAATTGCTTCTGTAGTCCGTGCCAACAACCGCCACAAGTTCGTTATCTGAATCACGGTAATTAATCTCAGGAGAATCTCTCCTTCTCTCCTCTCCTCCATCTCCTTACGAATGAGGTGTAACTTATTTGACCATAGTCTAAAAACATAATATCAGTTTCAATTTGAATTTACCACGTTGATTATTATTGATATAAAATTTGAGTAACACAAACAAAAAATCCTTCGAGACCACTCTGGTTTCAATGACACTGACTCGGTCTATAGCTTAGTTGGTAAGAGTGGTGACCCCTGTGTGGCAATAGACATTGGTTTGAGTCCAGTCAGATAGAAGGAATTTTGCTTTGTGTTATTAGAACTTTGTATCAATAATAATAACAAACTACTCAGTGGAGTATTATCAAATCGTAGTAAAAACATCGTGGTATTCAATAAAGTAAATTTACCACGTTGATGTCATCGATCGGACCAACTTTGAATTCTAAATTTCAAATTCCGCCAATGTCGTTTCTTATCAGTCACATCATGGTTCCATGTTCTACCAAAGAATGAGCTTAAGTGAACGAGGATGAACAGGGGTGAACATTCGTTTAAATGACCCATAACCAAGGTTAAGGTTCCTATCGGTCGAATCTATGAATGCAGCTGAATATCAATGCATCAAGTCACGAGGTTGACGAACCTTGATTTAGCTTCAAGCTTCGGGAATGAAGAATGTACTTTGGCTAAAACAGCTTTCTTGCAGTTATGAATTCTCCCCGTTGACTTTTATAGAGGATTCTTTTTAAGTAGTTACTTCTTTAAATGGAATATAGGCGATACTTGTTGAATAATTAATTTTCTTGGTGTGGTTAAATAGTTATAGTGTCTGCGTAACTAGGGTATGTAGCAGTAAGTTTATTTTCTCGTAGATTACAGGTCGGCCATATTAGTTTTGTAAGGGCAACAAACATTTCTGCTACAGGATAGCAGGAATATTTTTTTCCTCTCCCCGTGCTGGTATGTAACTTGGTTAAGTATAGGTGACAGGGCTACAAATCTTTACGACGTGAAGTATTACGTTTGTAAATATGGAGTACAAAATAACCTTTCAATTTTCATAACTTTTTATTTGAAAATCGGATTTGTATATTTAATTATATAGGTAAAAATAGAACATAATAAATAGTTAATGTACCAGATGTTCAAATCGGTCACAAACTTAAAATCCTCTCTTCTAAGTAAAAGTACTCTGGTACGTTTTATTACTCTGACAACAAAATTGAATTCGAAGACACTAGGTAGTAAATTCTCACGACTTGAAACAATTTAGAAAAGAAAGGAAATTTATTTCTTAAATAGCTTCAACCGTTAGCAGAACATTGGTCCTTATGAAGTGATAACAGTAAATCATAATTGCCATCATACATCTTAATTAATAATTAAAGCAAAGCTGACCTTAAAGTTCAGCGTACAAAATACGTTTTTCTCTATAATGTTTTTTATTGTCATAGGTCTATTCTCATACATGAATGGTCTTTACTTTTTATGCCATTGAACACACAGACGATTCTTCGTTTCGATCGATTTCTTGGGGTTCATCAATGCCTTATTTTGCTACTTGGAGTACAAAAATGATGGTCGCATCTGTAATATCCATGGTGTTATTTCATATCATCATTAAGTCTGTGGGTACTTCTGTAGAAATCAAAGAAATCAACATGAAACATAAAAGCAAAGACGGTAGGTAGTTTTGTTTTAAATTGCGGCCAGTAAAGACATAAAAGTTCATGACAAATAACCTAAACTCCTCCAAAGAGTATTTATATATGAATTGCTAGCCGTAGAAGCTCTTTGCAAAGATTTGATTCAAGGAACCTCGTTAAATCCGCATTATGATCTTTGTTGTTTGTGGCTAATTGTGCCGGCGACAGACTGAAAGAATATAGATAATTCCATTGAAATATGAATGTATAAAAGAACCAGTTTGGCACAAAAACCTGGCATAAAAAGAACGGATATATTGAAAAGACGAGATTTTTTTATTATTACTGCGTAAAAATGTTGTAATGGCTTGAGCTATAGTTAAATTTAAAAGACAATTTTATAGAACGACGAGATTATACGCCCGACTAATCAAAAATTGTTTTATTATCATTTAATCTAAGCTAAGACTTATTTAGAGCAGTAGAGTTCCTTGTGAAAGAATTCATCCAGGGAAGTACTGCCACCTTACCTATTTCTGCCGCCAAGTAACAATGTGAGCATTACAGTGTTTCGGTTTTGAAGGATAAGGGTGTTGGTGAAATTATTTACACACGGGACTTGTCAACTTATGTCTTAGGGTCACAGACGCAGTGGCAGTGCCCCTCAGATCTTTGCGATATAAAGCTCCGAGTGACATTGCAAATCTTATAGTCAGGCGTGTAGCTTACCATCTGGCGCGCTACCTATTTGCCCCGTCACTTGATATTATAAAAAAAGCAGATTGTACAAAATTGGCTGCGTAACTAAATGTAAAAAAAAAACTACCATTACACAGCAAATTTATGTTTATCAAGCCCAGCTTTACGCTAATAATGTTCCGTACTAAGCCACTGCAAGCCTATCTTCTATTAGACCCTTCAACAGTATGAGAAAAATATGTTAAATCTACGATAAAATTTATGGAAATGGACACCTTTCCTGCTGTGAGGCCAGATGAAGAACTCGAAATAGACTCTTTTGAATGAATGACTGAATAAATAGACTTTTATCTTTCTCCAGTAGAAATTGCAGATACTGAACTTAATTTGGATGCCTCCAGTCTCACAAATTCTAGAACTATTCGGAATTTAAAATATTCAAAATTGCAGAATTGACGAAAATAACATAACCCAGGCCCCATATATTTACTTTCATTTCATAAAGCATAGTTACAACCTCTTTGTTGATTACACACATTGTTTGTGCCCTAGATTGCAGTCTTAAAGAGGATAAAACACTCTGTAAATAATTTTATTATTATTTCCTTAATGGCGGTGATTTGGACCTCCTTTTTGATAAGACCTTAGAGGATGGGAAAAAAAAAAATAGGACTATGTGGTCTGTGGATAGGACTAGACATTAGAAATAGAAACAAAGAAATACTGTTAAAATACTATTCAGGAACTTTTTTTATATTGTCAGGAATGTTTTATTATAACATAGAGTGTCCAAGATTCCTCTGCACATAACTGGCCCAAGCGAAAACCATCAATGGCAGTGAGCATACAAAGTAAATATCATGGATCTCTGGAGTGTCAAATTGAACTTCTTGCTAATTTACGGCAAACGGCGATCATAAACTTTAAGGATTTTAAAAGACTCATTTTCTTTGAATTTAAGTCACAGTTTTGATTTTTCAATGATGAATGATTTTTTCCATCCTCTAAGTTTTTATCACAGAAAAAATATTACTTTTATCCTTATTATAGTATCGATGACTTTTATAGTGTTTTAGAAACAATAAAATTAAAGATTATCTATGCGCAATGTATGCAACAAAGACTGCAATCAAACGAGAAAGAAGAACAGAACATTCGCTGAAGTGTCAAATCACAAAATTTGATTTATTTCGACGTTGGCGAAATCGTCGCGCAAAACGACGGAGCCATAGATACAAAAGTTGAAGTTGAATTTAAAATATTATAAATAAATCATAGCAATGGAATAAATAGAATTCAAAATAATGTCAAATATTGTAAAATTTACAATACGGTCATAGATTTAGGCCACGACTAATATTTTTCACAAAATATACGACTTTGAATCCTCCTAAATAGAAATAATATTAAATACTTACTTACTTATATATACTACTCGTATAAGCAGGAATCGAAATAAATACTTTCTTAATGAGTGTTTCTAATATCGGGTTAGCTAGAAGCCAGCCATCTGTTGGGGGAATTAACAAGGCAGTAAGTAAACCTCCAAGAAGTAAACCTATTTCACAAAAATGTAAATGTAGAAGTCATATTACACGAGTTGTCATTGGAAAATTGTAACATTTTAATCACCATTTCAGGATAGAGCAGCAACAAGTAGGCTTCAAATCCGAAGACAATCGTATGGGTTCCGCACCGAAGTTCCAGGCGTTCGACCAGTTGAAGGAAGATCATCCCAGGTAAATAGTTAAAGCACTTGTATCATGGAAATCGGGAACAACGAACGGTACCACAAACACCCAGACCCGAGACAATATAGAAAAGTTAGTTTTTCTACACTGACCCGACCGGGGATCGAACCCGGCGACTACAGATGTGCAAGTGCACTCGAGTGGTTAGCACATCTGTAGTTGCTTTCGTGGTCTACCACTGAGGTAGTTGATGAAAATAGTTTATTATGTTTTTTCTGTTTGTGTTCTTGAATTTTTTTTGTTTATTCCTGAGAATATGTATTCGACTGATTCTCTCTCTGAAAGTCTCTTATAAATTATTAATATTACTTATTCTTATAATATTATTAATTTAAAAAAAATCAAGGCAACAAACACGAGTGTTGTTTTTTTCACTACACGCTAAAAGAAATTGCATTGTGTGGTTAAATTATTTATATTTATGTTAAACTGTTAAACTAGATGTCTATTAATTACTAATAGACATCTAGTTTAACAGGATGTGTAACACTAAATAGAATGTGTATTTTAGGTTGGATTTGAATTCAAACGTCCAATCCTTGCTTATTTTCCTACCTACCAATTGAATCCTTGTGCAAAATTCAATACATTTTATGTGACGAAAATGGCGCAATTGTTGCTGGAAGAAAATTTTACTGGCCATAAATATAACTCTGTGGTACGTTCTTTCTTCTTGTGCTACTTTACAAAAGTTTACATTTCTTTTTAACCGACTTCAAAAAAGGATGAGGTTGTCAATTTAACTGTACTTTTTTTGTCATGTTACACGATCACTCCGTCTGTGAACCGAATTTGATGATTCTTTTTTGTTGGAAATAGGATATCTTGGTGTCAGTGGCGAGACGTGAATTTTTTTCTTGGTAAATCTGAAGCTTTAACTTTTTTGAAAAAACAAAGAACACTTTAACAAAAATTTGTTTTCCCGTTAGAAAGGCGCTTGGCAACATTTAAACACAACACTTATACTAGTTCACTTCATTTCACAGGATAACTTATTCTACACATAGAATAACCATAGCTTTTAAAGTTATTTTATATTTTAAGCTGCACGTCGCGATACGAAAGTATGTAAACAAATACATGAATGCTAAGTGTTGCTGTTTTAATTACCTACGAATTACCATGACTTTCTACATTCACTCGTTACGTAGTCCTATTAAAAAGAAACACCCAAAAATGTAGATACATACCCGTACCTGAGAAGCATTACACTATAACCGCCATTTTTGTAATTTTACAGGAGAAGCGATTTTATGTCAAAATGCAGCACTTATAACATTTAGGATGCCATAAAAATAAAACTGATCAATTTTTAATAACAGTATGTCCTAATATTCAAAGTTTGATCATTAGAGATCAAGGCTGTTTACATAATGAGATCAATTTCTTCTTTTTAGTGATATTTATAACAATAAAACAAAAATCACATACCGTGTTCTGCTTTTAAACAAAAATCAAATAGAAAAAAGTTACCGTAATATAATGTGACACCTCTTACAAACGAAAAAAAAAATACAACATGAAAATTGTTGTTTTATTATTGTAGTGTATTATTTAAACTAAAGTAACCTTTGTCAGTATCAGTCATCCCATCATACAGTCGGTACCTACAATGATAATTAAAAATAAAAAAAACCATTGTAGGTACCGATCGTGTGATGGAATGACTGATACCGAGAAACGTTATATTAGTTAAAAAATAAGTTTTTTTTTCTTTTTGTTGCTACAAAATTTATGAAGAAGTTTCTATTTATGTTCAAAATTATCTAGTCTAGCCCGCTACTACAACGCGATAGTTGCGTACGGGACAAACGCCCCGGTCACATGTTACACAAACCCCGACGAGACCATACCTAAGTCCGGGTCCACCAGAGACGCCCGTGAAGGCGTATCATTGGCGCAGTGCGTGGCCCGGATGCCCGCCGTACCCTGGTTTTACCGAGAGCCCGTGTCTCTCCGGAACTCCCTATATGTCGGGTCAGTAGGTAAAAACAGCACTCGCTGTGTTAACAGACTAACATCACTCGAATGAGAACCTAATTTGTAGCTTTGACATGGAGGTGTTTGCCGAGTTGATTCATGGCCAATTTGTAACGAGCTGTCCGATATATTGTTAACAGAACCCACTGATTCGATTGGCACAGGAACTTTTTCATATTTAAACAGAATTTTTTCTTGATTTTGTGTAGGGGTAGCGAGACTATCTAACCTCAATTCGGGGATTTCGCGGTGTATTCCTTGATCAGACACCGGCGAATCGTGGTCTATATACCATTATTTGTTTTCGTTATCTTATAACATTGTAATACAGTATCTATATTAAAATTGAGCATAACACTGTAACTCCGAACTTACAATAAAATGCTTCGTAGTGGGTAGCGGTCTTACATCTAAATACTTTTAAAGAACTCAGTACCTATGGCGAATTTCGTAGACACAGTTTTATGGGTCGATAGAGCTCGAAAAATGATGTTGGATACCGTTAAAAATTCAAAATCGTAAAAAATGGAGTTACAGTGTTGTTTCTCAGGTACGGATATTTAACACTATTTATCGTGATTTACTAAACAGAAATTAACCATATTTTGTATTAATTTGCTTATAAAATAATTTTGTTACATTATTTTAAGAAAGTTTTACATCTGGCAACGATTCTAACATTAAAACAAATTAAACTATAACGTGTTGGAATAAGGTTTAAATTTAAGTGTACGCTATACAACAATAACTTTAATTATTGCTGCTTATCGGCCGCCATTTCTTTATATGTTACAAGACGGATTTTTGCAAATGTGTGCATATATTTTGATGGGAGCGCGTAGATTTTATGAATGAAATAGAACACGTCGATCCGACGGCTTACCTCGCGCTGATTGGTTGAGGTGCATCGGAACAAGTTATTATGCGTTTAAATGTGAATATTTTGAATAAACGTTGTTTAAGTGGTGGGGTATGCGCGGTGCAACTGGTAATAGGTATGCGTGATTTTTTAGGCAAGCCAGTGGGAATCGAGTTACATGGACGCCTCGCCACTGCTTGGTATTGGTCCAAATTTGAAAAAAAATATTCCACCTCTAAGGGTGGCAAACTACGGAATAAATCTGGTTTTGCGCGCCGATTCCTGTAACCGATGTCAATATAACTTGGCAAATAAATGTAATTCCACGAACTTTTGAGATCTGTTTCTTTTATAAAAATGTTACAATTATGTGAATTACATTTAATAACATGGCCATCAAACATGTGTCATCGACTATTTAAACGTTGTTGAAGCCGTAAATTATCCATAACCGAAAATAGTATTGCTTTGTACAATTGGCCGCACGTCAGCGAATTTGTTTTAGTTCCTTCTCATGTTACTGTTGCAGATTTTGTTTTGACGTCTGACGTGTACTTTACTGACGACTATGGTTAGTTCGTAGTTAGTGCAATACGGTGTCAAGATACCTACAGATTGTTCGATTTTTTGACGTTCGACGCATGTGTGCAGACAAAATCGAGTAAATTACTTACACAAAAGACGATCGACAATGTATTTTTTGTCGATCGATACTGTGGGATTTACATTAGGCGTAGGTGCGATTTTAACCTGTACAATATGACTGATCGCTAACAGGTGACAGTCCCATATCTTTTCTACACAAGTTTTGTTTGTAGTGACCCTCCCTAACAACCTCATGGTTATACAGGAAGGGCTCTATAATCTGTGCAAGCAAGCCCGCGGGTAAACACGCACCTACTCAGTCAGGTGCTGACCCCAGATCAGCCCGTTTGGACGAACTACATCCGGTTCTCAGAAGGCTTAGTGCCTTGGGTGCTGCTTCAGGTGCAATCACAGTACCCTCCCCATTTTCCAAATAGGTACCAGAGCCGTAAGCGCGCTCACTTCCCGTTGCGCATTACGCAAGTAACGGTTGCCAACGCTAAGTCGTTCACTCTAAAGTCCACTACCAAATCTCCTCTATAAAGCACGCTCACTTCCTGACGCCGCGAAACGGCCTCTCTCCAGTTCCCAGATTCCTACGTGGCTGGAGGGACCGGAGGATGTCTAGCTCATCGTCTACTAGCTCTCCGGGCTAGTGCCGGACATAGCTTCCGACTTAAAGGGCAAGTCACGTGGCCCGCGCGTCTCCTCGCCTTAGGCCCTCGTCTAGACCGCTATTAAGACGCGCTAGCTGCGCGCGGGATGAACGCTCTGGCCATATGCTACTTAGCATATGCTACAGATAACTATGTCAGAAGTGAGTCCCATACCGAAGTCGCTGGTGGACACCAGCGACGCCCATGAAGGCGCATCACTGGCGGAGGGATTGGCCTGGTCGCCCACTGTAACCTGGTCTTTCCGGTGAGCCCGCAGTCTCCCAGGAACTCCCTATCTCTATCAGGTGATAGTAACGATTGTCAAAAATCGATCAAATCTGCAAATTGTATTGTATAAAGGCAGCGATCAGTACATAGACTATCGTCGGTCGCTGTTCGTATTAAACAGCCAATAATCTTCACAGGACGTCGTGGTTTGCGTCCGTACTTACCACCATTGTGCTTAAACTAGGTCTCACTAAAAACATCTAATGGTTTTATTACTTCGTCCGCATTACTTAAAGTAAGGAATAAATTATTTAAATTATTTATGATAGTGTTCTCATTTCAGGATACCCCAAACCTTGCCCTCCGCACGGCTTACGAATTGATGAAGCGAGTCAAAACGATGAACTTCAATCGTTATAGGATTATTAGCATTGTTACTATAGGACAGAAAAGGTCTCAAAGCTACAATAATGCCATTACATTGTTATGGGATGACGAGAGAGATGATTACGTCGATGTTCACAAAGAACTTTCCACTTGTTTTATACAAGCCACTATATTTGGGATTTATCTTGACTAAAAGTATTTTGTTGGAAGTGCATCTCTAGTTTTTAGTAGAATATTCATTTGTAGTCATATACCTAGCTTTGTGGTTTGGAACGCTACTTGGATCATTATCATCATATATTTATAATATTTAGATGTCCTTACTTTAGCTATATCGACTTATTTTTGTGTTATATAGGTCTTACGTTAGATTTTCTCATGACTTAAATATGTTTAAGTCTTTAGTTTAATTTAGTTTGATGAGTCATTACAATTTATTTATTAAATATAACTTTCAAACTATTTAAATAACATAAACACGTACTTTAATAATAGCTAGTCATTGTAAAAACGTTGGTTTGTAGCTGAGTAGCAATGATAAATACAGGTTCGAATACAGGTACAATTACTTAAGAACCGTGTTAGCATAGTTTGGAAGAAGGGTTGGATTAATTCCCACCGGGGCATCCTTTCGACTCGTATATATTTAGTTACTAATTAACACTTCCAATGAAACCTGATCATCACGAAAGTGCCAAATTCCCAAACCCCATTGGTATAGTCATGGATTATGAAGTTGCAGTAGGGCGAGTGCTGTACCCGGGGGTGCTTGGATGACCAAGGCACTTTGCCAGGCCTTTTGAGAACCGGATGAAGTTTGTTTCAACAGGCTGATCTGGCGTGAGGACCTGACTGATAGGGGTGTCTGTGTAAGCTTGCTTGCACAAGTTGTAGTTTCCTTCTCGAATAACAATAAAAATTTGTAGCTGTAGAGCTTCTCGTGAAAGAGTTCATCATGGGAAGAAATGTCACCATAACCGCTGGTGAAACTACAGGCATAGGATGTGATGAGTAGTTGGGAGTATTTTCAAGTCTCTGCGATTTAAAGCTCTGATGACACTGCAACTATTCTGTGTGGGCGTATCACTTCCCACGAGGCAAAGGACTTTGTTATCCCGTCACTTGATATTATATATAGATAATCCTTACTTTAGAGGAGGCTCATGCCCAGTAATAGAATGATTACGACTTTCTCAGTGTTACGCAAACAGCGCATTTAAAATACCGGGGGGATACGCAGTGTTTAGTAATTAGTCTACCAATATAGTTATATACTAATAAAAGTAAAATTATATATGCTGTGTTTTAATGTGCCTTAAGCCTCGATTACTATCAGAACCGATGTCGCCAAAACTCACACATTCTTAATTTGAAACACTACAAATTCATGATATTGATTGGTCGTAGCATTGACTTACAATTATATGGACGTCTCGGGTCCGCGCTAAAAAGTGTCCGCACTTGTAAGGCGCTAAAATCGTATACAGAGCGCCAAACTCCGCTTTAGTCTTCATTTGTTCGACTGACAGCGCGATACTGCGATGACATTACAATTTAAATTTCGAATAGGTTGACTTGGGACATGTTTTTCGTGGTTTTTGTATTAGACCCGTCGTCCATTTAATTGTAAGTCAATGGGTCGTAGTTTCAAATTTAAAAAGAAACAGGTTCTTAACATAATTTAAACTTTACCCTGTTGGCATATCGTTGAAAGTTCAATACCATCAATAGGTATTATTACAAGTTGGACGTTTTGATATTATATTGAAATTTCAATGTGCTGCCATTTAGTGGTTCATTGCTAAACGACGACGAATTGGAGTTATTAATTTAGTTCTCCAAACAAGAAGCAACCATATTGCAGGGGTATAAGCTTTACTTTCGTTTCTTGTAACAAAAAAAATATTTCCATAAACAGAAATTTATTAAAATGAGACTTTCCGATGATGTGAAATACCACCACGGATAATATTTTTGGTGCGGCTTTCTTTTTTGCACTCCAAAATAGCACAATATGGCAATGTTCTAGGATTTAGAGATTTGCACGAAAGAATGACACAAGTATACCATACAAAGCGAAAATGGCGACTTCGGAGCTCAGATCGGTCTTTCGAGACCTGTAGTAGGTACGCGTCAGACGTTATATAACCACTTTTACTGTACTTATCGTTCTGTGATGCTAACACTAAATGCAAATAGGCTTCAAAGGTGTTGATTAGCGTTAATGTACGTAAACATGTGTGACATAGTATGCATAATTGATTGAGACTGCTTGTATGATTTCGAATTGTTGCTGTTACGCCATTATTTTGAATTTACAGTATAGTACGTGACCTGTAGTGATGTCATACGATTAGAAATGCTCTTTTGTGACCTGCAAGGTTGTTTGAGGTAGACAAAATATTGTTCGATGTACACTAAGTTTGAAAGTTATATATTAATGAATTGTAGATTTTATCACGCATGGTATTTCTTTTGAGGAGATTAGATTTAAGGCCTCAGTTAAGCGGTGAAGTCCAGTGAAGAAGCGTGGCATACTGGTTTAAGAAGTAACTTGTTACTTGGTGTAACGGGCTGGTGTCCGCAAACCGACGTCAAGGCGTCTATTTTGCGTGTTAAGAAGTAATTAAATCTAATGTAATTTAACTGCACTTTTAAGTAGAGTAAAGAAAGGAAAATTATTATAGAATAAAGGGCATTGTTGAATATTCAAACTCTATGCTGTTAATTTGTTGTGAGACGAAATAAAATATTTATTATTCTTACTGAGTGTGTGTTTACATGAAACAGAATGGCGTATTCAGCATCGACTCTTCTGATGATGCCGAAATGTACTGATAACTAAATGTGGTTTCAACCTTTAGTTGTAATTTTTGGTATTGTGAAATCCAAGAAAAAATTTTTTTAACTTTTTATTTATTTATTTATTTGCATTCCATAATGTACATTACAGATGTTTTACATATATTGAGATCAAATTATGGACCCTGAATAGGGCACAGCAAATAGTAGAAGAGAGGACTAGTCTCATAATTGTTACACTTACTAATATATTATTATTTATTTATTTATTTACTAATAATAATAATAATAATAATAATAATAATAATATGATATATACCAACGCCAACCGCTTTATATTATTATATTTATTATCGACTAGTTACTAAATTCAGATACCAAATTTATCTTCTAAAAACTCTTTTACATTATAATAACTTTTCTTTATGAGAAAATTCTTTAAGTTTTTAAAGAAAATCTTGTTATTTTGTTCATTTTTTATAATTTCCGGAAGATTGTTATATATTTTTATTGACATGGTGTATGGACTAGATAAATGCATATTTAATCTTGAATATGGTAGTACTAATCTGTTTATATTTCGTAATGTATATTTAATGGGGATGGCTTTACGGTTTTTATACAAGTCTTGATGGTTTCGTACAAATTTACAAACTTCTAGTATATAGATACATGGGAGAGTCAGGATTTCATGTTTGATAAAATGAGGTTTACAGCTATCTGTTTGGGCAATATTTGTGAGGATTCTAATTAATTTCTTTTGTAAAGTGAAGAGGCTAGGCGTATCCGTGCTATTGCCCCATAGAATTATAGCATAGTTTAACCAAGCGTAAGCGAAGGCATAATAGGTAGTTAAAGCAGTTTTAAAGTCTGTAGTTTTTTTTAATTCTCTTAAAGCATATACAAATTTGGACAATTTAGATTTTAGCTTTTGAACATGTTTTTTCCAATTTAAATGCTTATCAATGTCAACTCCCAACAATGTATAAACATCAACGGGCGTTATTTCTGTACCCTGGTATTGTACGGAAACATATAGCGGGGTCTTTTGATGAGGGTGAAAAGTTATAATTTTAGTTTTTGATAAGTTAATTTCGAGGTTGTGATCGTTAAGCCAATTTGTTGTAGTTTCAAGCAGAGATGTAAGGCTTTCCTTCAGATTTATACTATCATTACATGAAGTGAGGATTGAGATGTCATCAGCAAATAACACTATTCTATATAATAAATAAAACTATTTTTAATAATATAATATATTTTTAATATAATAAAACTATTCCAATGTACGTCTAATCTTCAATTCTCATGTATTATTCATATAAACATTGCAAGCAAATCTTCACAAATTAAAAGTTGCTTTCAACACTTTAATTGAATCGTGTGATATTCATATTTTGGTTATCAGCTGTATGGACTAGTCGAGACAGACTAAATAAACAACGAATACAATGCAGCCATAAATAAACACATTTGATTAAAAACTTTATTACACACTCGATAGCTCCGAGCTGTTGATTAAATTTTGAATTAAATGGAGGTCTGAATGGCGTCTAGTCTATGTTTCATGTCTATGAGAATTGTGGAGCGAGGCTTACACTTATGTACTAGCAAATTCCTGATCTTATAGAATCTCTTTAATAGAAGGGTCGGTATAATGTCTGTATAAAAGGGTAGGTATAATGACATATCTTCTAAATGACCAGATCAGCATAAGGACAAGATCGCAAAACGACAACCTCTGTAGAAAGACCATGACTTACAATGATTTGGTAGCAAAACGACTAGATATCGAAATGACCATATCGTTAAATAGACGACATGATACAACAACAATGTACAGTTTAGTTAAACTTGGACCTTTTCAAGGCGAGAGTTGATAGACGATACTTAGGTGTACATGCTACATCGTCGACCTCATCATCTCTTTCCATCAGGTGTGGAAGTCAAATGCGCACTTATTTTTAACAATAATAAAAACAAAATTCAAAAAATATGAATGAAAATAAAGTTATAAACTTGTTTCCATTTTATACTATAAATTGTACTTAATAGTGGAAATATTTTTGAGAAATGTAATGTCAGTCTTCTTAAGGTTCGCGTGGCTAAAGTTTCTATTATTTTCAAACGCTGGAACTCGGCTTCTTTTTTTAGTGAATGTAGATTAATGTAAGATTAATGCAGACTTGTGCTGCATTCGAATATTCTACATGCGATTTCAGTTAAAAAACTCACTGTAGATATTATGAATAAGAGGATTATAATTTTATTTTACAATAATTTTTATTTGGCAAGGTTGCTTAAACAAACAAAAATACGTATACATATAAAATTTTGTTTATGATGACACTAAATGTTTAACCAAACTGTACTTTGAAAAAACAATAACAAAATCTAATTATTTTGCTACCTAGTCGTTGTACCATGTTGTCCATTTTAACGATATAGTCATTTCGATATCTAGTCGTTTTGCTACCAAGCCATTGTCAGTTAAAATCTGTGTCGCTTTGCGATCTAGTTCTCATGATGATTGTCATTTTGAAGATAGTCTTTTTATGATACCGACCCTAATAAACTATAGAGGCAAATTTTTAAATGTGTGGGAGACATGTATTGGTAAATTTAAAAGGGGTTCAAAAAATTAACCACTCAGAAAGCGACAACGCCCCACCCTCCCCCACTCGCATGAGGGAGCGAACGATCATCGAGGGCTGATGGTGATCCACCATCGCCCGCCTCACGCTCAGGGCGCCGCGCCACGTCTCATCTTCGTGGCTAACAGAATCTCACGTATTGTGAAACTCGCTTGAAGAGCTTACTATAGAAATGATCCTATGAAGTAAGGTCTTAACTTCGCTTTTACACCCGAAACTACTTATACTCCGCATGTAACAAAACGATAGCGCGTTTCAGGATACAACTAATGCCATCTAGTGGTGTTTCAAGGTAACTATTTGCCGCCATTTTAAGATGGTCGTCCGGCGTCAGTAACAACAAGCTACTTGCGTAGGAGCACGTGGAATTATGGCGTTAATTGAAATGCGACCCTATTTCGTTTGTGATAGAGAACATTAAGTGATATTAAGTGACGAACTCGCTTACAATGTGAATTTCGATAAAGAGTGTGATATAGTTTTACAGGTAAAGTTTGTAGAATGATAACAAAATGAAATAATAATACAAACTTATTATTTATTATTATTATTATTGTATTATATGGGTCATGTGGCGTGAAATAAATGACTAACAAATAAAACAAGGTTTTATTTTAAAATTTGTGGGTCAGTCGGCTGGTTACCGGCTAGACAAACGTGACAAGTTCAATGCTGCAAATTGGTAGGTCAATGTTGCAAATCAAAATGGAAATCTTAATTGATTTAGTCATGACAAAAAAAATATAGGTATCTCAAAGAAGAAACGACTGTAATAGTGACTAACCATTTTATATGTAGAACCAGTTTCTTCAGAAATAGAGTGGGTAGGTAGCGGATTACATAACAAATGTAAGTAAAATATTGTGTAATTGTTTACCTAATTTACACCTTCTCCACTTGTAACAGTGCATAATGCGTAGTGTGTATTTGAAATCAATAATCAAAAAGTTTTACTTTTTCATCGGATGTGTTAACTGTAGAAGCCGTGGTAGCTACCACGGTTTATAATGGTTTGACCGACCACCTCTCAAGCAGAAAGCCGTGGGTTCGAATCCGGGCTCGCACCTCTGAGTTCTCGGAAATTATAAATTTAATTTGAAAACTACAATGACCTTTTCGGTGAATAAAAACATCGTGATGAAAACAGGTTTACAGTTTACAGCCCTCGAAAAACGTGTGAATTTCCCCAACCCGCATTGAGCCAGCGTAGTGTTTATGGGTAATAAATAGGTTAATGTTGATGATGATATATTAACTATAAAACTAATACAGTTGTTACTTCCATTTTTATTTACAACTTCTTTTTTGACTTCACATATTAACGAATGTCATACTATTGTTATTGTATTTGTTCTAGATGAAATTATTTCTTGCCAGCATTGTAATTAAAGTTTATAGTTAATAAGTAAAATTCTCATTATCTTGTTATATCCATCTGGCCACATTTAATCCGAAATAAGTGATGTACTGATGTGGAAAACAGGTTTCACTGTACCGTGAATGGCTTTTGTGCGTCGAGTGGAAAGCCTTATGACTTTCATTGAAAAGGTTATATTAGTTCTGGGACATGGTCTTATAAACCTTTTGCAGCTAGACGATTTCATTTATTGATACCTCTTTAGAATATTTGCTTCGTTTATTGCTTATAAAGTGTATACTATCTGTATGTACTAAGGTAGTCATGATATTGAAAATGCTCCTGTTTTCTACTTTTTAGGCGACCTCAAAGCTACTTTTACAAAATGGATATCAATGAGAACAAAATATTCACTTTCGGTCAAAAGTCACGGGTAACTATAGTTACCAGTAAATAACAGTACCCGATTGATGAACTGTTTTACAAATAATTTTAGTATTACCACATGTATAACACCAAATTTTTACTAGTATTTTACTGTTAAATACTCGATATCTTAGTATAAAGAACCAAATATTCATGATGCGTTATAGGGATAACAGAAAAAAATGTGAAAAAAAAAACTTTGGCGGGATTGTTGACGTTTAGTGTTTGATGAGGACTTAAATTGAGATAGATGACAATATTAATTAATTTCTGTAATTATTACCTACCAAAATGATCGTCAGGATGTGCTTTTTCAGATGGTGTCAAAACTTTAACATTTGATATCTTATTGGAATCACAATCTTATTGGAAAAAAGGCCATCAAAGTGGAGGTCATCGTACCTTGTGATTGTTTTTTTGAAGAAAAACTTATTCATTATAAATACTTTTTGAAGTAAAATATCACATAAACACATTGACTTACAATTATACATAAACACATAACTTTATTCAATAGAGGTTGTATTAAAACCTTTTTTAGGTCGTTATATTGTGAGTTGGGACAGGATTCATCAATTTTCTTCCTCGCGAGCTATAGTTTTTTTTTACGCCATTTTCGCAAATTTTCGCGATTTTCGTCGCTCCCCACGACTGTTATTAATTTATTTTAAAAATAGTTCCACATTATATTCACATGATTCTAGTGTTAATCGATAGGTATTTAAATTCTTGTCATCTTTATATATGTTTTGTTTATTAATACATTGAATATACAACGTAGTTAGAAGTTAAAGCCTAAAATACTATGAAAATTTCTCAGAAGTGTTCAGTGTACTCAGTAATTAACAAATAAAGTTGTCGTATTACAATCATAACTGAAGTCTCAACAAAAGCTACAGCGTATGCAGATAAGTGCATTTATCGCCTATGTTATTCTTTTTATGGTAGCTTAATAGGTTCTTGAGTTTCACATGTTTATATTATACGTGTCTTATCGCCGCCCGTAATGTAAACAATAAAAAAGGTACCAACTGATTAGAAAAGTGACAGGTATCAAATGTCACGCGCGCCGACGATCAAGTAGTTAAAAGCCAACCACTTAGGAACTTAAAATAGACAAAAAATAGCAGTACAAAGCTAGTAACAAACGGTCTTATTACTAGTTTATACATAATTATGCACTACCAACAATATCATCCACGAATTACTATAATAATGATCCTGTTGCCACCTAATTAATTATAATATCTTGGAAATAAGATATTAGTTAATCTATAATAATAATATTGGAAGACGTGTACACTAACTAAACTTCAAATTCCAGTTAATCATGCTAGGTACTCAGTAATTCTATAACAGCTGCCCTAAAGTCAGTGTCTGAAAGGTGTACAATGTCTACAATACAATACAATACAATACAATATGCTTTATTACTCTCAATAAGGTATAGTTACAGTGTATGAATACATTAAAAATACAATTATTAATTACTAAAAATAAAAATAACAAATGCCTTAGTGAGAGCTGGGGTCTGTACTAGGTTGGAAACCTGTGTTACAGATCACCAGGCTCACTCCCTCTTAGTGTAATAGAAAACGTGACATAAACTCAATATAAAAATACAAATAAGTTACAAAATTAAGCATAGGCTATCAAGTGCAAAGATTTATTTATTTATTTATTTTTACCTCTTACAACTATCATTACAGGTATAACCTAATACAATAGTGTAGTTACTAACAAAATATTTACGTACATGTCAATTATAACAAACTTCCATTGATATTCTACAATATACGGCCTGTGCGAATTCATTCAGAGTACAATCAAACAAATCAATGTCGTGTGATACCGCGTTGAGGGCACGCAGCGCCCGCATATGAGGCGCGTTGTGCAGCAGATTGGTGCGCGCGCGCTGCACCCACATCAGCGGCGGCCGCCGGCGTCGCCATACGTACCCGTCAGGTACATACAGCTGAACTGTGTTTAGAACACATGGGTTGTGTATCTTACCACGCAGTACTTTTAATAAGTAAGTGGCGAGAGCTACTTCTCTTCTTACTTCCAGTCTATAATAGCCTATCATGCCGAGTACAAATAGGGTAGGATATAACAGTGGATAACCTGGGTACACACCATACTGTTTTAAATATAGGTATCTAACGAACTTGTTCTGGATGCGTTCTATCATTAATTTTTATTTGGCTTCGTGTGGCGACCAAATTACAGCGTTGCATTCGAGATGACTTTTTACTAGGGCCTCGTATAATGCTCTCAAAGCGCTTATATTCGTGAATTTATTTGCCAGACGTAACACCAATCCCAGATTACGATACGCTTTTTTACACACTTCAATGATATGACTCCGAAAATTAATGTCGCCAGTGAAGGTCACTCCTTGGCCCTTAACCTTTAAAAAACACGTTGCAGCGGCGTTCCATCTATGTGGTATTGATGATGGCTCGGACTACTCGCACGGCTAAATGATAACACAGAACATTTCGTTACATTAAAATATAATTTGTTAGCAAGACTCCAATCTACGATCCTATCAATGTCCTGCTGCAGTATGTCATGATCCGCCCTCTGCGTTATTTTTAAAATTAATTTCAAGTCATCAGCAAATAATAAGGGTGTAGCGCTGTTGACTACTTTCGGCAAGTCGTTTATCATTAAAATGAAGAGGAGAGGCCCCAAATTACTGCCTTGACTGACACCTGATCTAGTAAAGTAAGGTTCGGAAAGTTGTCTGCCACAGTCAACGTACTGACATCGATTTCGTAGGTAGCTGGCGAAAAAGGACAGCGTGTGCGGTGTGCAACTCACGCAAGCCAACTTTGTTAGAAGGATGTCATTATTTACAACATCGAAGGTTTTCATAAAATCGAAGTAGGCCACATCCACTTGTTGACCGGCATCCACAGTCGGTACTATATATGTCATAAGATCCAACAAGTTCCCCACTGTCCCACGCCCAGGACGGAAGCCGTGTTGCGCGTCGGACAGCATAGCGCTTATTTGTGGATACAGACTACTATGCACGGCCGACTCAAAGACTTTGGCTGGGGTGCACAAAATCGCTACTGGTCTATAATCACTTCGGTGTGGACACTAAAAGAACGCCTCCTTGCTTGCGCACGGTAGTCCGGGGAGCGCGAATTCCGCGTTTTGGATAGCTTCATTTAGGCCAGTTTCTGTAATAGCAAATAAATCAGATCCTGATGATTCTATTAATGATAAAAATTGTGTAGTCTTCGTTCGAAGTCCTCTGACATTTTGATACAAAATGTTGAAATACTTATTCGTTTTACATTTTTTTTGGTTTGTTGGAGGGCCGAAACCAAATCCATTCACTGTATTCTACATTTATGGGCCATAAGTCTGGGTCACAGAGCTTTTCATAATGACTTACCGTTACCCCAATACTGAACGAGGCGTAGTCTCGCTCAGTTCTGGTAATTAATTTTTGAATTAAGATTTCAGAGTCGTCTCCTAGTATCTGTTTTAATATACACTTTTAGACTGTCTTCCGTAGTGTTTTTCTCCAGTCTCCAAACGTGTAAAAAATTTTTACGTTCCACTGCTTTTAGAGAGGCAATTGACTTATTACCCCCTCTTTTTATAGGGTTACTTCTCCCATTATTTTTAACCTCGATCCAGACATTCCCACTCTTGTTTTCAACTTTCGCATCTGCTGCTGTCCTGGTCATCGCCACGTAACTAGTTTCCGCGAGGTTCGGCAGCGGCGGCGTCGGTGTAGCCGAGCTGATACGAAGTCTACGACTTCGGTGTTTTAGATATTGGTACACTTGCCTGTCGTTGTTTCTGGGAGTTGGTATCAATATCGTGACTTTCATTTTTCTCTCTAATTAACTCAGTTTTCAACTCTTTGATTTGCTTCTCATAAGACCAGCATTTCATATTAACTTCCTTCAATTCCTCTCTTAATGCACTATTTTCCAACGCCAATACATCACTGGCTTTAATTTCCTGTAGAATGTTTGTTTCGAAAGCACTGATTTTCGACATGACAATGCTACTAAATTTATCAACAATTTCGTCAGAGGTCAAAGACTCGCCTGAGAAACATTTTCCCCGAAAGATTGGTTCGGTTCCATGGGGCCTGCACGGCCTCCACGTACTGGTGTGTCATCTGTTATCTTTTTACGCCGCGTTACATTGGCGCAAGTATCACACAGGAAGGTACGTTTTAATTGAACCTGTCCTTCTTTAAACGCTGCAGAGGAAATATTCACACATCTATGATGGTATACCGCTTTGCATCCATTACACTTAATCATTTCCTCCACATCAGGTTTTCTGCCACAAATCGTGCATTCCATTATGAATTCAACAATTGCTTATGATATACCGTGTCACAGAGACAGAGCTAGTTAGTTGACGCAGGAGCGACATAGCGCTTTACTCGCGACTCGATACTTCGAGATGTGTGTGTGTGTGAGTGTGTGTGTGTGTGTGTGTGTGTGTGTGTGTGTGTGCGTGCGTGCGCGTGTGTGTGTGTGTGTGTGTGTGTATGTGTGTGTGAATGCTACCTATTTCATTAAAGTAAGTATATTTTCAGTTGACTCGTAGTCGAGAGTGGTCAGCCAATTAGTAATAACTTTTTTACCTTCCGTTCTGCACAATGGGTGAATATTAAGGATTTTGTTTAATTTATTATATAAATATTCTCCCAGAAAATAATAATGACGTTGAGCTAAACTAGTGGACTACTAACTGAGGGACACACGGTATGTTTACGACGTATGGAGTACAGTTTATTCGGGTCGTAAGGGATAACAGTGTGTGTGGTCATAGCTATTTGAAGAACAAGAAGCTGTCGTACTGAGAGGACCTTACAGGTTTTATAAAGATCAGATGTCGGGTATCTGTAGGGGAGACACCATCCCACCTTGAGTATCGCATGTTGAGTGCGTTTCAGCTTAAGAAGATGCGACTTGGCGGAGCCACCCCATTCAGAGATGCAATAGGATGTGAGGGATTGGCAGAGTACTAAATACACAAGTCTTAAAACTTTAATCTGCAACGTGGCGAAGATGTTTAAAAATGAAAATCAATTTACGTAACCTCAGGGTCAGACCGTCAATATGATAGCGAAAGGAAAGTGTGCTATCCAACTGGACACCCAGATACTTCACACAATGTGTATGGACTAAAGACGGACAGAAGCAGGAATCATGTGAAAAGGATGGACACGAGTGTGCAGTTATAGAGAATGCAGAGGAGAATGGTAGACCACGAATTGTAAGTGAAAACGTGAGATACATAGTTTTTCCCACGTTGAGAGTGAGGAGGTTGTGAGAAAGCCATCTCTCCCAGGAATCGCCATAGAAGATTAAGGCGGTGTCGTCGGCATACGTCAAGATGGAACCGTTGTTTAGCTCCATATTGCAGAGGTCGTTGATATAGGCTAAGAACTGGGTGAGGCCGATTATACTTCCCTGGGGCACGCCGAACGTGATCGGTAGTTCAGTGCTAGTCCAATCCCCAATCCTCACATACTGCCGTCTGCCTATGAGATAACTAGCAAAAAGATCCAGCTGAAGATCTCGAATACCAAGCCTTTCAAGTTTCTTGACGAGTAAAGGAATCGAGATAGTGTCGAAAGCCCTGGCGAGGTCGAGGAAGACAGCAATCACCTTTTGCTTGTCAATCAAGTTTAGAAACAATTGTATTAGTAAGATCTAATACAGCATTATTAGTGGAGATTCCAGGCCGGAAACCGTATTGTGAGGCAGACATCAGTAGATTCCTTTCAAGAAAATTAACCAGTCTGTTATTGAGTAGCCTCTCGAGGATTTTAGATAAGGTGGATAGAATAGAGATAGGGCGGTAATTATTTATTTGACTTTTATCCCCACTCTTGAAGACAAGATGAACAATTGCGAGCTTAAAGGTTTCAGGGAAGACACCGTTAGAAAAGGATAGATTACAGGTACGGTGTAGGGGAAGTAAATATATGTTTGAATCTTTTTAGAAAAGAGCCTGAGATATTATCGCTGCCCACAGCACAATCGCCACGAAGATCACTATGATTCGCTCAACTACGTCCTCATCCGTAGGTAGCAGGACGAATGTGCCAAGATTATTAGGGTAAATTGACTTAGTAGAAGACCTATTATGGATTACGGGGACACGTTCTGCCAAGCTACGTCTGATGTTAGCAAAAAAAGAGTTAAAATTATTTATTGAATTATCAGGATTAGCTGAAATGAGATTGAGTGCTAGTTTTCTTTCTATGATCACGTCCTTTATTACTTTCCAAAGCTTTTTGGCGTTGTGTTGAGCGTTGCGTATTTGCGCCCTATCATATTCAGCTTTGGCTTTAGTAAGGAGTGTCGAACAGAAGTTTCTGTATCTAGCAAATGTGGTCTTAAGAACGTCATCTTTAGGTGACTTTTTAACTTTTAGGTGTAGCTGGTCACGGTTTCTGAGGCATCTAAGAAGGCCAAGCATCATCCAGGACTTTTTAAGCGTTTTACGGTTAGAAATAACTTTGGGTGTAGTATTAGCTAATATGGCACGATTTAGGGAATTAATAAAATAGGTAGTAGTCAGGTTTATGTCACGCATATTGTACATTAATTTAAAGTCTATATTCAAGAGGTCAGATTCCACGTTACAATAATCTAAGAGTTTGATTGTTTTTGATTTATAGGGATTAAATGCAGAGGATTTAGTTTTAAGGAAAAATAAAACAGTGTCATGATCAGTGACAGCTGTATGCGCTATATAACAGTAGGCAGGACATTTTATTTTTGTCTAAATCCCTAAAACGACCACTAAACAAGTGAGCGATCCGGCGCAGGGGTACCCACCTGCCAGAGTTCGTACGGCAGTAAGCCACTGCATACAACGAGTAATAACGCACATGCGCCGAGCGCTGTACTGCACTTCTAGGTTAGTGTCCCTATCTAGCGATCCGAGAGACCAGAGTACAGCGGGTGTCTGGGCTAAGCCCTCCGCCAGTTATACGCCTTCACGGGCTTCTTTGGTGGACTCGGACTTGGGTATGGACTCGCTAGGGTTCATGGTGAGCTGCAGAGGACATATTTGTCTGCCCCGGTAGCATGTGGCCTAGGCGTTTCTCTCGTGTGCAGCTAGCGCGTCTTAGCAGCGGTCTAGTTGAGGGTCTGAAGTGAGGCGACGCGCGGGGCACGTGAGTTGCCCTTTAAGTTGGAAGGTATGTCCGGACATTGTCGCAGGACACTGTGACCGGCATCTCCGGCACTAGCCCAGTGAGCTAGTAGAGGATAAGCTAGATATTCTCCAGCCCCTCCAGCCATTTAGGTTATTGGGAACTGGAGACGTCGTTTTTCGGCGTTGGGAAGTGACTTACAGCTCCGCCACCAATGAGGAGATTTGTTAGTGGACTTCAAGTCGACGGCTTAGCGGTGACAACCACTAGTTGAGCATTACTGTGTTCCCGTTTTGAAGGGTAAGGGTGCTGGTAAAATTATAGACACATGGGACTTGTCAACTTATGTGTCAGGGTCGCAGTGTCAGTGTCCCTCAGATCTCTGTGATTTAGAGTTCTGAGTGGCACTGCAACTGTTATGGACAGGTGTGTAGCTTACCATCAGGCGCACTTGTTGTTATAAAAAAAAACCTATCTGGAAAATAGGGAGGGTACTGTACGTGCACCCGCGGTAGCTCATTATTGTGACATAAAGAATGTAAAAACATGTCGTAATTAGCTTTAGGAAAATTCACCCAACATTAATATAATTATTGTTTTTCAAAAGCATGTTGTTGGGGCAAGTTACAAATTGGTTTTTCGAAATTAACATTCTTCGTAACGTATGTACGTTTATGAAAATAGAATTAATTTTAAACGGAATAATAATTATTTCAAGAGAGAAAAAATATCAGTGAAGGACGGAATATTATGACAAGAAATAATCTTGCTGTTATACTCGTTTTTACAAAGTTCATATTCCATTATCATGATCGGTTATCTATAATAGAAATGACTTGATAGACTACCTGTATATCAAATTATTTCTATTATAGCTACGATATTTTCAAAATAATTCTAAATTATGTGAACTGAAATTTATTTTCAAAGAGCAACCCTTTTCAAAAACCTAGTGTCTTACACGATCTTCCCAGGGAACTATACCTTACGAATCAGTAGTAGTATTTGACGATTGCGAATGTAAAGTTTGTTCTTTTTTTAATTTTATCGATGAAAATACAAAAAAAAAATACTAGTTACAAGCATCGTTCGTAAAAGCCCTTCTGGCTCTACCCGCGGCGAAGGAATACAGACTAATTTCAAGAAATAAAAGTCACATCATGTTACACACAGCTAACTACATAGATACAAGATAGGTACAAAAACATGCCAACTTACATCTTATGCAATAACAATTAAGCAATTTTGAATATCATTACAATATCGCAATCAATATCACAAATATTTTTTGTGATATTTCTTCTCTAGGTTATAAATTATAAACCAAAAAGCAAATATCATGTACGAGTAGAAGAAGTCGTACGTGTACGTTCTCTGTATTAATAATGATTTCAAATGCAAATTGGTCATGTGTAATATTAAAATATTCTGAATTACAATATATAAGTGTAAATTGCGTCTTTGATATTTTTATAAATTACAAATACTTGTTAAGTCCGTGTAGAGCTATTTCTAGATTTATTCATTCATTTTCTAACTTACGTATTTTATATTTAACACTATCCATAACAAAAGCTGTAATCGTAATATAAGGTCGTATCAATAACGAAACCCAATTTACCTCTGAAATTTTTCTTGTTTCCTCCTCTCAAACCTTCTTTCCGAGAGTCAATTGATGACCTGTTTGCCAAGACCCTCTCTCTTTTGCCTTCGATCTATCTCCATTTCCTTTGAATAATATCTTATGGCGAGAGAAATTCGTGCTATATTTCGGTGCAACTCCTTGAATGTAACTCGCGTTAACAAATGCGATTTTTCTTTTAGGTACTTCGGCTTTATTAGTTTATTATTTATTTTATTAAATATATATAATCATATTCAAATATTGTTTGTGATAATACTCCACTAGTTTATCGTTACGGAATTTCGGAATTTTTCTTTGTGTTCGTTCAATCTTTGTATCAATGTGTGATACAAATGTTGAACGGACACCAAGAAAAATTCCTTCGATCCGGCTGGATTTGAACCAGCACCTGATCGTGCGTCTGGTGGTAAGCGACACGCCTGTCTATGACAATTGCAGTTCCACTCAGGTATTTAAATGACAAAGGTCTGGGGGCACTGCCACTGCGTCTGTCACCCTGAGATATAAGTTAAGAAGTCTCAAATGCCTGTAATTTCACCAGCACCTCTATCCTTTAAAATCGGAAAGCAGTAATGCTTACATTTCGGCTTCGCGGCAGAAATAGGTAAGGTGGCAATATTTCCCTGCTACCTGTTTGCTAGACCGGGGCTAGCCGGGGCTTTATTGGTTTGTTGTTCATAAATGTAACCTTCAACTTGTTCGTTCCCTCGTTAGATATTATCTTAAAAAAAAAAGACGCTTATAGAAGCGCTGTAGTAACGGCACTAATTTTCATACAATAATTATTTAGAAGCGCAATTGCAGCGCACTTTTGCAGTCAGAATTAGTGAAGTAAAAATTACTGACGCCCTACGCAGCGCTTTTATAAGCGTCTAATCTGAAGGCGCCCTAAATAAAATTGTGTTTAACGATGTTTGTGAATTTTAGTTTATGTCCCTTCTAGCCATAAGACCTCTAAAGAACTGTTCGTAACAAACAACTTGACATTGTCCTTCTAGTATAAATAAATAACAAATAATACTAATATACAAAAGGGTACATCAATAAACAAACATAAATCCATCAAATATCACGAACTTGACAAAAATTTGCAACAACAAAAACACATTCTCTTATTTTTCTCACAGAAAACTTCTGTCGCGTGCTGATTTCGTATCTTTCGCGTTTATCTAAAAACGAAAGTGTTGTTTTAACAATAAAAGTGTGAGCAATCTCTTTGGGTAAGAAGTCCTCGTATCGCGGAGTATTCCAATTTGGCGACAGAATGAAATGGATCCATTGGACGGTTTTGTGGAATGTGTCTGGCTGGACTGGACAACTCTCCTGTGACAACGAACTTTAGGTAATTATTCTAAATTAAATTTTTGAGGAAAGACTGTTACTTATCTGACGTTAGTTAGATATAGTTAGTGTTGGGTCGTGGAAAGATTTCCATTTAGAAAAATTAATATATTTCAGAAAATAATATTGTTCTGAATGTTTTTTCTATACTTTTCCATATATGACAGTTGACATCTGTGGAAAGTTGAAGACTGAATAGTCTAAGAATTGTACCCATGTTTTTTTTTAAATTTGTGATTCCTTTTTTCCGCAGTTGTTCAATCATTTTAAATATATAGCTAAGAGCAAGTAAGAGTAAAATTACAAGTAATAAAAAAAAAAAATAATAAATTACTTGTAATTTTACTCTTACTTAATAAATTACTTGTAATTTTTACTTTTACCTGCTTTTAGGTATATAATTTTACTTTATGATTCACGCTAAATAAAACTTCAAAAGGTATATCGTATTAACGGGGAACGTAAAAAGAGCCTTCGAATTATATTATTCCAATTTTACATAACATTTCCCGGAAAAATTTCAAGTAATTGAAAATTTTCGGAAAATTACCCAATAGTAGTATATTATTATCAAGGTTCAGGGAGTAAAGAATTCGTGGATGACGAAAAATTCTATAATACAAGTCAAGCAGTTGCTGCTTCCACTGCAAGTAGTACTGGAGTAGTAAAATTGGCCATACTGCCAAATCTTACATTGTAATTTTTCTTCAATAGTTTCATTTTCTGACATTTTTTCGGGGGGAACCTTGATGTCCATACCAACATGTTTAAAAAAATAAGTTATTAATAATTTAAAAACTTTACAATTTTTTCTAATCATACTTACTTTGTGAAAAAAAAAAACATATGTATTGTGGAATTTTTCTTTCATCACTTCAATGTTGTTTGCAATACGCGACCAATTTGTTTTGATTTAATTGTACTCCACCGCATCTACACGCATTTTTAAACCTACTTCAAAAAAGGAAGAGGTTCTAATTGCTAATACAAAGATCAAACACTTAGAAAAAATCCTTCGATCTGACTGGATTCGAACCAAAGTCTTTTAGCAAACCAAACCAGAGGCTATGCCAACTAAGCCACGGAAAACTAGCGGACATTATTAATTTTTCTGTGCTTGTTGCAGATTTCGTGTTAGTTTTTTAACGACTTTTTTGCCGTAGCGCCATCGTTTATGCGCGCCATCGGCATCTCTAAGAAATAGATTTCTCAAGTAGCTATTTCTTATTCACATAGAATCTTTTTTCGAGTTTGAAATTTCTAGTATAAGTTAATAATAACCAAGGAAATTGTTTGCCGATTTTGAAAACATTTTGCTGACCTATATATGATCTGATTATTAATCGTAGAGATTCAATATTATCGCCATTCTTTGAAATTTTATAGAGCACAAATAACACATAGTCTATCTTCAATAATTTTCCCATAATTTCTGATTTAAAAAGCGAAAAAGTCAAAACTCACCTTGAGGCAGAAATTTCACAAAAAGACCCTTTATAAAAATAACTTTGAATGCTCTTAGGCCCAAATTTCTTATTATTTCATTTATACTTACAAATGTCTCGGTGGCCGAACGGTCACTATCTGCCACGCAGAGGTCCCAGGTTAGATTCCCAGGCCGGGAGAAATGTTTGTATGGCCTACATTTATTTCTCTCGTGAGTTTGGGTGTAATTTGTGATTGTCTATGTGTGTGTCCATGGCACCCGCGACACAGGGATTCCCTATAGCGGAGCTATGTTGAGTGTGTGCGTTATTATTATTATTAAAATATATTTAATCTTCTATGCACAATTCAATAATGCGCAAATTGCGGACTTAATGTCACAAAGCATTCTTCTCATTATCATTTTTAATATTTATTTTATTAATATTATATTTAGCGTGCGTCTCTTGACAATGAGCGTACCATAAAATGTTGTACCTAATACATTTTGCCACAGTTTTAAATTTATAGATGCATGTCCAAATAACGCCATTTTTTTATCTCTATTTTAATAAATCTCTAGGTTAATAATTGCTATCAAATAATGTGGTATTCCTGGGTTCCTGTGGGTGCTGAATGAGGAGGTTCCGGTTTTGATTCCTAATAGGACCAATCTGGGAATATAACTTTTCTAAACTGAGTATTCCAGGCATCGCCCTAGAGTAAGTTCTATTGCTGCGTTACCCATAGTACAGGGAATTATTCTGAGACGGACAACATTATTAATATTATCATTAGAAAGCACTGTATTTCTGACAATCTTACACTTTTCAGCACCAACGAATAAAATTTACCAAATACAGTACCTGCTTACCGATAAATCATTACAGTACTTTCAGTACTTGCATCGATAAGTGAAACAAAGGAAAAAAAGGAGGACGCAAACGGTAAGCTCGTGACTCTAATTGTTCGAGTTTGTTATGTGAACGTAAGCCATAATAGGTATACGTTACGGGCTTTATTGCGCCATAAACGTGTGACCGATAACGCAATATTACATGGTTTTAATTTTTAAAGAATTTCGTCCAAAATTATGTAAGGTTAACACATTACTTATTAAGAAATGTTTACCTACCTAAAACTGGGTAAATGTAACTAATTTTTTAAATTAATTTATGATTGAAATATGAAATGAAGTATTATGTATATTTATTCATACAAGGGCAGGTACATCATACATTATCACCTTATCTCCCAAACTAGGCGAACTTGTATCTTGAGAGACTGTTCCTTCCCAATCAATGTTCATAATTTATCTATGATATATTATATCACTACTAGTATGGTTAATACTTTAATGTTTTTAATAATAATAAAATAATGTTATTTTGAAACTAAAATAAAAAATGTTAGTAATTATATTATTATCATTATTATTGGAGTATTGCTTTATTTTAATATTATATTAGTATATAAATTACATTGTTAGTTTATGAACTCGCAGCGTGTGAGTGTGTGTGTGATTGTGTAATGTATGCTGCATGTTAATTATTATAATTATTAACTGACTTCAAAAATGGAGGACGTTTCCAATTATACTGTTTTTTAAATGTATCTTACGCAATAACTCTGTTTTAACTGATCTGTGAACCGATTTTGATCATTCTATTTTTGTATGTGTATACAAAAATAGAATATATACGGTAAATTCTAAAATTTGTTTTTAAGTACTTATATTAAGAACTATTTTGGATTGAGAATGTCTGAAATAAATGAATTATTATTATTATATTATTATATTATTATATATTATTATATTACACCGCTCTTCAATATCTACAGATTTGTACTAAGCTTCACTCTACAATATAGTCAGGCGGGGTTGTTAGTTGTTATTCGTAAAAAACCCTGTATGCGCGAAAACCGATAAAACAATTCCCACCAACACCCGCTTCGTACGATTAAATCAAAAGCACAATTTAATCACCAATAAATCATATTTGTGACTTTATTTGTTACTCTTTTATGTTTTAGTTTTGTTTGTTTTCGAAGGAAATTGATTAATTTGTTTTCGCTAGTCAAAGTTTGAATGGCATTGTGTTATTGTTCTTACTTTATGGTTCAACATCCAATGTACATTGAGTATAGTACAATACTGACTATTTATTATGATGTTATTTATATACGAAGTATTTTAGACGCCAATTATTTATAGGTTCTACTCATCAATAAAAAAGTACTTTGAATACCAATGTAGCTGACAAATTTTTGGAAATCGGCTCTAATTTTGGTAGCAATAGAGCGGCTTGTGAAAATTTCGTTTAAGAAAGTGCTGCCATCTTACCTATCTCAGCAGCTAAGCAGCAGTGTGAGCATTACTGTGTTCCGGGTTTGAAGGGTAAGGGTTCTGGTGAAATTACAGGTACATGAGACTTGTTAACTTATGTCTCAGGGTGACGGGTGCAGTGGCAGTGTCCTTCAGATCTTTACGATTTAAAGCTCTGAGTGGCACAGCACTGCTATGGACAGGTATAAAGGCACACGACTTGTTGGTTCAGTCACTATATCTTAAAAAAAACAGTGACCGGCGATCTCAAAGCTGTTTATCGTAAATAGTTTTACGCAAATAAATTAGATCGTTATTTTAGATATAAAAGATCTCAGAGAATTTGTCAGAATTTTTTAAAACAACACGAGCTTATTGTTGAGAATTTTTTGTGAAATAAATCCACTAGTTTTATTTATATGGAATTATATGAAACTATTTTGACGTGTTCTGCGCAGTAAATCTAGATCTAACTTGTATCTATTACATTATGAAGATTACCACGTCTGCCGCGTTTTATGATGTTTCATTTATTATCATTGTCTATTTCAATATTTCCTTGTAGCCCTAAGGCCACAATTTTGTTGTGTCACAAACTAAGGCCACAAAGTATGCGCGCAATATACGCGCAAACCTTGAACGCTTCACTAAACGCACCACTTGCGAATTTGTGGCCTAAGGGTCACACACTACACAAGGCGTACCTCCAAAACGTATAACAAAAAAGTATAAGTTGTTGTAAAAATAAATCCAATAACATCACCTTTACTTCCACATTTAGTAGCAGTAGAGCTTCTTGTGAAAGAGTTCGTCCAAGGTAGTACTGCCACCTTACCTATTTCTGCCGCCAAGCAGTAATGTCGGCATTACTGTGTTCCGGTTTTGAAGAGAAGGGTGCTGGTGAAGTTACAGGTACATAAAACTTGTTATTTTATGTCTCAGAGTGACGGGAGCAATGGCAGTGACCCTCAGATCTTTGCGATTTAAAGCTCTCAGTGGCACTGCAACTGTTATGGACAGGCGTCTAGCTTACTATCATCGAATATAATAAAAATAAACAAGTAGATAAGATTGAGAGACTCAAGGACTTGCAGCAAACTTGCCCAACATTATTAGCGTAGTTGTGTACAAAGGACGAACGTTGCAAGCATTTTAGGTACTCTGTAGCGGCGAATCAATTCTATCCACTTAACGTTACCCTAATCTGAGGCTACAAGCCTTTAATGTATGTTTGCCCTTTGAGTCTTTATAAGTAAAGTAGATGAATAAAGAGTAACCTACTCTGCATATTATAAGAGCACAGCAACAATACAAATGAGACTAGGGATCTTACATTAGGTACTCAGTTTTTCTAGTCTGTTCTTATTCGATTGTTTCATAAAGCTTTCAGATTATAAATGAGATATAATTTATAATAAAATAATAAAATGGTAGTTACCTTTCTTATTCTATGTTTCTTTGTCTGCAGCACCTGCTGACATAAGTTCATGGGAAAAGGTTTTTACGTAGAGAGTTACCAACTCGTCGTGCTACTGCTTGGTTACGTAGGAAATGTAACTAACCACTGCACTATTAGTTTTTTTTTAAACGAATGCGCATTTGACCTCTATCATAAATAATGCTTATTCACTTTCGCCTCGAAAAGGTCCAAGTTACAGAGCGTTCGGGGAATAAGTCCGCAAGTATGAAGTTCCACTCTATGGCCGTTCGCTGTTTAGTGTCCATTAGAATATCTAAATAAATTGTACAACGACGATTCTTATTTCGCGTACTATACAAATTCTGTACTCAACATATTAAGAAAACTTCTGATTTAGAATATGGCAATAAATTGTCTGCCTAGACATAAACAAAGGAAAATGCCGGGCGAAGATTACTCGGTATTTTAAGTGCATATTTAACTTCAGGACGAAAACAACCTATTAAGACAATATTTCCAAAGCTACTGTTGTTGGTTATTATGTCAATTTCCTGGGCAAACGCTGCCAACAAAGAGCGCTCTGACGTCAGCGGTTGTGACGTCACTGCGTCATGTGGGTCAATAGAACGAGCTCGTCCGGGTAAAACCGTGCTACTGAAAATAGGTCACAGGTCTATAAATACGCACGCTGAACGTGAGCCTTGTGACCCTGGCCGGGTTATACCGCCCAATAAGGATAAGCTTGAAGCTGAGCTATGATTAAAGTGCAGTGGTGAGAGCGAAATAGCGAATTGTATGTTCTACACTACAAAGGGTATCTGTATGAAAATTGTGAGGAACATTTTGAAGTGGAAGATTTAAGAAATATAATAAATTGAAGTTGTCGGTAGAAGAAATGTGTATGGTTAGTTTTTCATAAAGCCATATTACATTGGTCCCCCAACAGGGTTCCCGTTTTGTACGCCAACGGCAGTAAACGATGCAGGAGATATCACGGACCAAATATGTGTTTTAATTTCCATGAAATGTTTATTTCCTACCTAGGTTAATTTCCCCACATTGTTACGTAAACCTTTTATTCCTAATTTACATTTGTAGTTCGAGCGCTTCCCACTTTGAACTTTGGACTGTGAAATTAAATGGCATGAGACTGAATTTAAATGAAAAATGGTTTGCTTGGCAGTGATCTTATCTCACACACAAATGAACATAAATACACGGGGCGGGAAATAGAGCAAACGGATCTATATCTATAATTCACAATAAAATGTATGCAGATTAAAATATTCAACGTATGTATATTTCCAAACAAAAAAAGGTTTACCTATACGATTGTTCAACAAAACATTTCATTATTCGACGGCAACAATATGCCAATCCCTATTGTTTCGCGTAACAAAGGATCCGACCATTTTTGAAGGAGATAAAACGTCTTTGATGGAACAACTTTAGGACGGACCCGTATTATGTCGTATTATCTGGCCAACCTAAGATGAAAAAGTTACAATTGTCGAAATTGCTAAATATAACTTTGTCACCAAGGTCAGAAATAAAGATTGTACCGTGAAAGATACTTTGGAGACTTGTCGCATTTATCAGCTTTATAAGTAATTTAGTTTAATTTAAGGGAACGGTTTTATACATAAACCTCTTGTTGTCGTGTAAAAGGAAATGACATGAAAATTTAAATTGACGACCTCCGCGGTCGCATGGCTTGCACACTGATTTGTTGATTGATTTGATGTGTTGTTGATTTGATACCGGGTTCGATCCCTGCCGGGTCAATGTAGAACTAACTATGCAATATTGTCTCGGTTCTGGGTGTTTGTGGTAGCGTCGTTATTTCCGATTTCCATAGCACAAGTGCTTAAGTTACTTTGGGAACAAAGCAACGTATGTGATGTTGTCTAATACTAAATTATTTAAATGTATAAGGCACTACGTCAATATCATAGTTTTTTAAATAAAAAAGAAAAGAAAGTCGTCTGAGATTGGCATTATCAAAGTAATTTATTAATTTATTTATTTACTGTTATGGGCAGGCGTGTAGCTTACCATCAGGCACACGACTTGTTAGTCCCGTTACTTAATGTCATAAAAAAAAAAAAAAAAAAAAATTTCTGTGTGTTCGCTCTTTGTTTTAATAATTGTAACAAGCTAATGGAAATAAAAACCAAAAATAAATGAATATTATGATAGTAAAATATCATGATATAAAATAAAATCAATATTAAGAAGAAAAGTACAAGAAAAGGAAGTTTTTTAATTTACGGCACTGTAAACTGTGTCTAACTGTAAACTGTGTGTAACTGTGTCTGTGGTAGACTTCATAATAATTATAATAATAATAATAATAATAATAATAATAATAATAATTATTACGTTAGAAACATTGTGTACGACTCAGATCATGCACGACTTGTTTTCCGTAGCTCAACAAACTGCACTCATTTTGCAGATTAGCAAGCAACACCGCTTAGTTCAGTTGCTACTTCAATTATCCAAGTGCACACTGCTTAATGACATAGTTTAATTGTAGAAGTTCAGAGCAATATGTTTATTTGTAACTGTTTAAAATGTAGACACTATACAAAATTAGTACGAATAATAGGCTCCACTCATTATAGTATTCGATTTTTTATCGTGCAATATTATTTAATATACGAGTATTGTATCGTGAAATATTATTTAATAATTACACAATAATACACTTAAATATTTAAACAATTAAAATTGCCACGTTAATTAGGTAGTGAACACTTGTCCGAGAATGATCGAAATAAGGCTTTATTTACATTGCCGCAGAATTAAAAACAAAGCGAATTTTTATTACGAAATTGTATATATAGTGTACTTCATGTCAACTGTGTAATGTACAAAATAGATACATTACTGTAGCTGCAGAGATTCCCGAGACTGCGTGACTCCAGAAGACGCGCGACCTGTAATTCGGACCAAATAGTTTTTGTACATTACACAATTGTCATAGAGTTAATTATACTAGGGTTTCAAAAATCCGCTTGCATTTCTTTCACATTAATGTAAATTGATGAAAGATGTGTATCAGCACCGCAGCAAGTGGAAGGCTGTTGTCTCTGTAGACAGACTCTATGATGGGAAAAGGGCTTGAATATGTATGGACCGGTTTTTTTACATAATATAAAGTGACGGGACGAACAAGTTGCCTGATGGTGAGCTACACGCCTGTTCATAATAGTTGAAGTGCCACTCATGTCTATAAATCGCCCGTCAACCTGAGACAAAAGTTGACAAGTCCCATGTGCCTGTGATTTCACCAGCACCATTACCCTTCAAAATCGGAACACAGTAATGCTGACATTACTGGTTGGCGGCAGAAACAGGTAAGTTGGCAGTACTTCCTTGGACGAACTCTTTCACTAGGAGCTCTACTGCTGCTAAAAACTACCGGATTGCAAAAGAGCAGCCAGGAAGCACGGCATCCTTTCCAGGGTGAGGCGTTACTTAATACCAGGACAGTTGCTTCAGCATACCAAGCACAAGTCCGGTCGTGTATGGAGTACTGCTGCCAACTATGGGATAGTACTGCTAAATATCAACTAGCCACCTTGTATTCACTTAAAAAGCGTGAGAAGAGGCTTATAGGTGACTAGGAATTAGTAGAGTTGACGCTGCAGAGCCTTGAACGCCGCCGTAAAGTAGCCTGCTTATCAGTATTCTACAGGATATATAACGGAAAGTGTGTGAGGGAATTGCATGAATTAATTCCGCCTTCCCCTTTTCATCTTCGGGAACCATACGCAGGCTGGGGTTTCATCCCTATGTTTTGGGTATCCCTAAGATTCACACGAAGCGCTTCGCTTCCTCATTTTTATAGCGAGTGGCTATGGAGTGGAATTCCCTGCCTGCAGACTTTTTCCCTGAACTTTATAACTAGGGCCTTTTCAAGGCCAGAGTGAATAGGAATTATTTAGGAATGCATGCTACATTGTCGATCATCATTAATTTCCATCTGGTGAGATGGAGGTCATTTGACTACGCATTTATTTTTTAATAAAACAAAAGGATTTAATATACACCAAATGTGACTTATGGCAGTAAAATATTTATGTTTCTACTTACATGTATTTCGAAGCATTAAGCTGGGGCGTAACTGAGCCATATTTAGCGACACGCCTTCAGATATTAATGGCGCTTTTAGCGTTCCCCAAAAAAGGTTGGAAATGTAATTTATGATCCACCCCAAATATATTTTGTAATTCATCTTTATATCAACCGTAGCAAAAATCAACCATGTTGTAATTTATTTTTCAGTGGTACAAATTACAGAAAACATTTTTACGACATCAATTATAGACAAAGATGAAATAAATTATTGACGCTGTCCATTTCATTTTTAGTTTGTTTCTGTGTTTTGTTCACGTGTGCAGTGGAGTCTTTGTATTGTATTGCGTTTTTACTGTATCTGTGAACCCAAATCCGCCTTGGGCCTTGCGTGATGGATTAGCAGCTGCGTCCGGCTATATAAATTCTGTAAGTGTTTATGTGTTCGTGCCGCTTGCAATACATTTTTATCGTTTATTATTTCTTGCGGTAAAGGCTGACCATGTAGACAGATCATTATATGAGACAGTGGCCAGCTGTGACAGGTATTTGGTTTGGTACAGCACGTAGGTAATCGCCATCAGAATAACACAACTTATCTGCATATAAGTGGTACTGTCCTCCATATGTATTTAGTATTCACAGCAACATTATGCAGTCTTGATCTTAGAGGTTGTCAAAAAGATATTTACGTAACATGCGCTTCAAAGCTAATTGGTCCAAGATATTATGAAGGTGGCTTTCCGCGGCTTGTGATATCACGGGCCGCGTCACGCCCGCGCTGATTTGTACATACGAGCCCGCGCCAGCACGGGCGGTACTATTCCCATGGGGTGTTGCCACGAGCTCGCACGGCGCAGCCCGTGAAGCTACGGGCTGTGGAAAGCCAACATGGAACATGAGCGCATTCCAAAAACGGATTGCGAGAAGGGCGAAAGAATTAGACAAAAAACCAGTTCGGCGGGAAGGAATAGAGAGCTTAAGGCTACAGGAAAATCGAAGTTGGCATCCCTGCCAACCGGTTTGGAACTGAAATGAACATCTAAGGAATAAAACTGAAAAGCGTAGTCAAAATTCTTAAGGACTTGCGATCACAACATTTTGGCCTTCGTGATCTGGATACCACCCTGGAGTTTCATAGCCCTGGCATTCATAGTATAGGGAATTTCCTTGTCCAATGTTTTGTAAATAGTACTCTTGTCTGGTCTGGACAGAACTCACGAAGCGGTTTTGACCCGCGCCCGCTGCGGTTGCGGGACAGCTGTTTTATTTCAACGCTCACGATACCGCAGGTTTGTGCGGTCACGTAGCCGCCGCGGTCGCAGAACGGCCCACAAACTTGGCGGGAGAGGATCGCAAGGCGCGCAGTTATCGATCTATGAACTATCGATTGAGATCGTAAGTTAAGTCTCAGACGTCGCCATGGAATCACATCAAAAACGATCTATCGCGTTATACTTGCTTCATCGAAGAATTAAAAGAAGAAAGCCTAAAAGATTCAGGGTGCATCCTCTGATTCCAGAAAGAGATCGTTACGGATTATTCTTACGGATTGTTCTTATAAATGAGTTAAAAACATGAAGACAAATTCATTAATTTTATTCGGATGTCCGTTTCTACTTATTCAGAACTTTTAAGAAAAATGGTAACTGGTAGGAAACGCGTCTCTCGCGGTTTGCGGCCGCCGCGAGCAACCGTCTCCGCTGCGGGCGTAAAACGCGTCGTAAAATAAGCTACTAAATTTTGCATACATTTCTACATTCTTCGGAGGCCACGGTCCCGCAACCTCGGCGGGCGCGGGTGAAAACTGTTCCATGACTTCTTAGCCTAAGTAAATAAAGACGATAAAAAGCAAGCATATATATATATATATATATATATATATACGTCCTTTACTTAGTAAATAAGTAGACGATATTCAATAGAAAATTTTGTTTTGTTAGAAATTAATCGAAAATATATTAATTTTGATTTCTTCAATTAGGTAATTGTTACAAAATAATCTTCAATAAAGTCTTTGAAAATTACGCGTCCTCCAATTAAGATTCTAATTTGTAATTTGTAAGGCTTTTTAAATTATCTAATTTGTAAGGCTTTTGTTGTTACAATGTTATAAATATATTTCAAAATTATTATTACATTAATAAATAATTGAAATTATACTGTGTGTTTTTGTTTACATATTACAAAAAGGTGTGATCAATATCGCGTACCATACGGTGTCGAAAGGTACAAAAATTATTTTTAGCCTTGTTTTATGAATTCATGCAGAAATTTCTTTGCTTTTAAGTAAAAAAATAGGATAAATGATACAACATTATATTTTTGCTGAAGTAAGCTGTCATTTTTGAAGACAGATCGGTAGGCAATAACATAACTTTTTTCAAGTGTATCATCATCATATCAGCCAGAAGACATTCACTGCAGAACATAGGCCTCCCCCAAAGATTTCCAGACTAGTCGATCGGACGCGGCGTGCATTCATTGATTACCCGCCGCCCTTACCAGGTCATCCACCCATCTAGTAGGGAGCCGTCCCACTGAACGCCTTCCGGTTCGTGGTCTGCATTCGAGAACCTTTCTGCTCCAACGGCCGACAGTTCTACGAGTTATGTGCGTTTTTTTTTACGGGGGGGAAATCTTTATTGATACCCTTGAGCACAGGGAGACTCAGTGGTTATGTGGGGGCTCTCTCTCCTGACTGGAGGGCCTACCCCACTAAAACCCCCCCGAGTTTATCTACCGCCAGTTGATTCGGCGCCGTGGGGTCGGTGCACATTCACCACGACGCCGCCCGGCCGCCCGCCCGCCAGACGCATTGCATGGCCTCACGTGCAATGCAGGCTCCGGAGTCCCTGCTCAGAGCCCGCTGGCTAGGGGATCAGGCGAGCAGCGAACTGCCTTCACCTCTTGGGTGTGCTGCGCGGTGTCATCCGCAGCGCTGCACTCGTGGCACGACGGGTACGGTTCAGTCCTCGCCACCTTGTGCAGGTGGTGACCTAAGCAGCCGTGCCCGGTCAGCACCTACACAAGGTGGTACGACAATGGCTCGTGGGACCGGCTCACCCACTCTACGAGGACAGGATGGATCGCCCCTATGGTACGAGCTCCATAGGGAGGATCCGCCAAACTCTCTTTCCACCGGTCCCGCATGCGCTGCGCCGCGAGACGGCGCTCCCGCTCGACCTCTTGGGGTGCAGGGCGCTCGTCTCGGTCCCTCATTCCCCGTCGGTAGGCTTGGACCTACGCCAGGACCTCGGTTTCAAGGTCCCATGGCGGAGTACCGGGCGAGTTATGTGCCCTGCCCACTGCCACTTTAACTTGCTAATCCATTGATCTATGTCGGTGATTTTCGTTCTTCTACGGATCATTTCTGATTCTATCATGTAGAGAAATGCTTGGCATGGCTCGCTCCATAGCTCGTTGCGTGACTTTGAACTTTTTTATAAGGCGAGCCGTAGGTCACCGCTGGCAACACGCACTGTTCGAAGACTTTTGTCTTCAAGGACTGCAGTATTGCGGACGAGAAGGCGTCTCGGAGCTTCCTGAAAGCTGCCCAATCGAGTCGAATTCGACGATTGACCTCTTTCTCGAAGTGGCTCGTCAGCAAATCGAAAATGAGTGATGTACTCGCCATTGGTGTCGATGCCGAGTCCTTTCCAGTCCAGTAACTTGAAGGCATCTTCCCATGCAGTGGTGAACAGTTTTGGAGAAATGACGTTTCCCTGTCGCTTCCCTCTTTGCCATTGGATAGGTCTTGTGCACTGGTCCTGTAGTCGAACTAGCATAGTGGCGTTTCTGTACAAGCATTTCAATACTTCGATATATTGATTGTCAATGTGACACCGTTGTAGAGCCTGTAGCATCGCCCAAATCTCGATCGAATCAAAGACTTTCTCATAGTCCACAAACGCTAAGCATAATGGCAGGTTATACTCTTCGATCTTCTGTATAATCTGCCGCAGTGTGTGGATGTGGTCTATGATACTGAAGCCTTTTCGGAAACCGGCTTGTTCGTGGAGCTGGAAGTCATCGAATCTGAGCGCGACACGGTTCGTGATGACTCGTGAAAACAGCTTAACGTGACTTAGAAGCGAGATGGGCCTGTAGTTCTTCAGTAGGATGTTGTCTCCCTTTTCGAAGAAGAGTATTACCATGCTGCTATTCCACGCTTCTGGCGTAGATCCTTCGACCAAGACTGAATTAAAAAGCCTCTGAAGGATTCTTACTACCGGTGTTCCGCTATTCCGTCTTCGCCCGGTGCCTTGTTGTTTTTTAGCTGTTTCAGAGCCATCCTAATCTCGTACAGGCTGATGTTCGGGATGTCCTTAGTATAGTATCGGGTGAGCTTAGGATCTAGGATCTTTTGAATCAGCAACAGGCCGAGTAATCGAGGCATATAACTGGCTATAGAACTTCTCGATCTCCCCTAGTACCTTATACTTGGACGATACATAGGGCGCACTATAAGTTTCCGGAACTGGCCACTTACATAAACAATATTTAAAAAGTGATTACAACATTTAAAAATGGACCTCTTTGACTGTAGAATACAGTTTGTTTCATCTGACTGTCACTTGTTTTTACATTGTGGCGTCATTTTAGAAATTGGTTGTCTACATCAACATGGATCTAACTTGTGAAAATTTTCGTAGTATTATTTTCTACAACATTCAGTGTAATTTAACAGCTCAGCCGAGCTTCGCTCGGCTTCAAACTGATTTTGGCAATAAAGCACCACTGCCAAAAGCAGTTTGCAGAATTCAAACGCGGTCGTGTGAATCTCAGTGAGGAATTTCGTGATGGTCGCCCGTCCACTGCTGTGAACAACAAAAACATCGGTGTTGTGCGCCGTATGATCAAAACAGATAGGCACGTGACATACCACGAGATTCGGGCATCGTTAGGCATTGCCATGAGTCAAATACAATCAATACTACACAAACATTTGGGCTGTGCTCTCGGTGGATCCTACGCAATTTGACTGAGGCTCAAAAAACGGATCGCGTCTCTTGGTGCAATGTCATGCTTACCAGATTCAACGAAGGGGCGTCAAATTTGGTGTGGGATACAATAACAGGTGACGAAACATGGATTCATAGTTATGATCCCAAAAACAAAGCAGCAATCGAGCGTATAGCTCTTTCAAGATGAGCCGAAACCAACCAAAGTGGCGCGCGTGCAGAGTGCCTCTAAGCGGGTGATTGCGTCTTTTTTTAATAAAACTGGACACGTGGCTACTGTTGCTTTGTAGAATCGTTGTACCGTGAATAGTGATTGGTACACGATCATTTGTTTGCCGGAAGTTATTGACAAACTCCGTAGAAATAACCGTAAACGCCGTATCATCGTGCACCACGATAATGCCAATTCTCACACCACCAGATAGATAAATGAATTTTTGAAGGTGAACAACGTTGACCTTAGGAGCCATCCCGCGTACAGTCCCGATCTGACACCTTGTGACTTTTATTTATTTCCAAAAATTAAGAACCAGATACGCGGTCAACGATTTTCATCACCTGACGAGGCTGTCGAAGGGTATGAAATTCTCAAAACGAGTGGACGTCATGTAATTCCAAACGTGATTCACTTAAAATGTTTTTAATTATATATGTAGACATACGTATATAGGTTCTTTTGGGGTAAATGTTGTCTGGATTGTGTTTAATAATGAAGACGAAGTGCGGGTAGTTAGAAAAACTCTGACGGCTAGAAGATGTTGACATCCGCTCTTCAGCCCCTTCGAGACCATGGACGTCGCAATACTTCCGAAACGTCGAGGTCATTAAAATATGTTTTATGTAATCGATATGTTTAGCGAAATTGAGTTATTGATATTTTTGGAATCAGCGAACCGACATCTACAACCTCCTACAAGCGTTTTTTTAATACATTATTTAGTTTCAGTTTTAATGTAAAGCCAAATCAGCGTAAGTAACAATAAAACTTTAGGTGCAAAAATCTCGAAAGCTATGGAAATGCAAATGCGTTAGTTATGACAAGGGCAGTATTGTAGCTCTGTTCCATCCTGTATATCGATGGGTCCTATGTATAAGGGCCAAAGTGCAAAATTACAATTTTACAGGAGAGGCTTCCAAACTTTCAATCTGGTATATTTTCAAGATTTCCTTGTATTTTGCAGTTTCCTTGAATACGTTTGATTTTGTTTTAATGCTATCTTATAGATTATAATGAAATGAAGCATTCACTACAACAACGTAGCAAGAACAACGACGCACCCATTTATCTTAAAAGAGAGGCATAACTTTCATGATGCCGTATTAAAATTCTAATCCAAATTACTCGAGAGTCGGCCTTGAGCCTACTAACGCCTACCACTGCCTCAACACAGATAAGGCGTTACCAACTTCGGGTCACTAATAACATTTTAGGAGGGGTGTTTGGAGTAAATAATTTCCTTCACATTTCTTGAAAATGTTGAAGAAAGAACAACGATCCTACCTCCACTAAAATGTGTATGTAACGTACAAAGTTGACGATTTCCTATTTGTCTTGATAACTTCTAGAAACAGATTTTCTGTTTCACAACTTCTTATTATTATTATTATTATTACTATTATTATATCGATAGCATGCACTATGAGTCTTGCCATCTGCCTCTTGTACCAGACGTACAAGAAAGAAACGGTACATTCGTGCGGGGAGGCTTCTTTCGTGCACCCCAACTACAAGTTCGTGTTTTGCAACTACAAGTGCACATTCATATTTTAGCAACAGTTAGTAGTACTTCCACCGGAAAACAGATACTAAAAGTCATTGACTTACAATTATATGGACGTCGGGTCCGCGCTAAAAAGTATCCGAACTTATAGGGCGGTAAAATCGTACACAGAGCGTCATTCACGCTTTAGTCTTCGTTTGTTCTACTGACAGCGAAGCAAGCAAGATTAGACAGTACTGCGATGACATTACAATTTAAATTCAACATTTTAGCCTTTTCATATTCCTTTACATGTCACTATGTTTAAATAGGTTGAAGTGGGACATTTTTTTCGTAGTTTTTGTATTAGACCCGTCGTCCATTTATTTGTAAGTCAGTGCTAAAAGTAGCAAAAGCTCTAAATGGAGCTTAGACTGCTATAGTCGTTGCTCCACTTAGACCTTTGAATCGCAAAGATCTGAAGGACACTGTTACTGCGCCTGTCAACTTGAGACATAAGTTGACAAGTCCCATGTGCCTGTAATTTCACAAGCATCCTTACCTTTCAAAATTGGAAGTGGCAGAAATAGGTAAGGTGGCCTTAATTCCTTGGACAAACTCTTTCAGAAGAAGCTCTACTAAAGTTCAAAATATTTTTGTGCGTTTGCTAGGGTACAAAATTTATGGACGCCATTTTGGATTTCTGTAGTACCGAGCAATCTTTTAAATTTTGAATTCATCGCCTTCTTTTTCGTGAGTTAGTTGTATTCACGTGAGCTTGTGTAAGTAAGTTATACAATCCCAGAATTTTATGACCACATATTACCTTATTCAGCACTTCATTTTGGTGTTCGGAAATTACAAAAGTAATGTTCAACAAACTAGTAGCTTTATCACTTTATGATTATTTGTCATTTGGGGCAACTGTCTTTAATACATTTTTAAAAAAGTTGTTTTTATTTATGACACCATTTGACGGAACGACGTAAAACGCTGTGGAGTGAAGTGTCTAGTGCATGTGCGGTGTTTAAAGTGAAATGAGCAAAAGACTCTCATACAATAGGAGTGCTATCTAGAAAGAAAGAAAGAAAGAAAAATTGTTTATTAGCGTCATAATTATGCCATATTACAATTTACAAATTTTACATTCTTAAGCCTAGATATAAGTATAACGCTAAACCGACGTCTACTCAGCATTAGTCGAGGCATATTGCAACACCCCAACGCTGGTCTTCCGGAGACACCGGCCAGTTAGGAAGTACCAGTACGCGCTGCAATGACACGCCGAACCATATAATTTATGGTGACAAGTACGAACTCAATATGATGTAATAAAATACTTAACAGTTAATGGTAAAAATATTAAATTAAATGTTCATTGGTATGTTCATATCTCACTTAGTATTAAGTTTATCAATGAAACAAGCAAGAAAAATATTGTCCTCTCTTTCTTACATAATTTGGAATATAAGATTATATATTAATCGATCAATCAGAGTACGCAAAATGTAAACAAACATCGCTATGTTCGAAATGCGTGATCGAAAGTTCCAGAATAATCAGAAAAGAATAGTAAAATTGCTAGAAAGGGACGGCAATATATAGAAATCTAGAATTAGAGAATTTTCACTTTCGATGTTACGGTTTTACGTCAATAACTTTGTGAATAATAGGTAAAACTAAGTTCTTATAGAACTACAGCATTTGTATAGTGAAATAGTAAAAGATTTAGCTGTAATCTCTGAAAAACTGACAAAAGTTTGAGAAAAATTTTGTGTTTTCGTTACAGGAAATCTAGAAATATTAACAGATTATAAAAGTTATAGTTCTTAAAGTTACTAGATAATGTAAAGGTCACTAATAGTCACAATTAGCCATAACTTTCAGTCCAAACAATGTAAAAATAAGAAAGTTATGGGCAAATTAAGATGGAATGATAAAACAAAATAGTAACCTTTTGTCAAGGGATTGACCTTGAGATAAGTAAATAAGGTCTGGTATAAAAGGAGTCCGTACAGAGCATCCATATTCAGTACCGGGAAGTGACCAGAAGAAAAACTAAATCAGTGAAGTGTAAATAAAAGTGATTTTAGTGACTTACTATAGTATAGTGACTAGAATTAGTAAATTAGAGCCATTTTAGACTGTGATTAATTGGATACTGTCAATTATTGCTGATTTACTTAAATTCGAAGGTTGTATTGCAACTGTGTTCCTGTGCTCGAGAATATAGTACTTATTTCTGGTTATCGAGTTTTAATAGTACCACCGGTAAGGGTGACTCGTGGATACCGGCACCTACAGACGCAAGGGGCCGGATTCGCGAGTACGGGCGAACAGTCCTGGATATGAGCACGGTCTGGTGAAAGCGGAATAGCGGCACGTGTTAGGAATTCGTGTCGGAGTTACAGATATTGTCGCGCCATCCACAGTCGTGCACAAGTGGTATGCCTGGTGAGATCAGAGGGATACTGCCACTGCACCCGTCACCGTCGGACATAAGTTGACAAGTCTCATGTGCCTGTGATTTCACCAGTACCCTTACCCTTCAAAACCGGAAGGCAGTAGTGGTGACATTATTTTTATTTTTTTATTTTTTTTTTTTATTGTAATGGTACAAATTACAGAAAACAGATTACAGCATTATTTTCAAACAAAATTATTTTAAAAAGAAACATCAGTAAATCAGCATTCCAATTATAATTGTACACAGCCTTCAGAAAACTATAGATTGTGCGATCTTATTAACAAATAACAATAATAATAACGTAGAACAATTTTAATATAGAGTAAGGTGTTCTGTAGGTAGTATGAGTGTTGCAAGAACAGTATTAAATGTGAAAGTTGTCAATTTGTTTCGTCAATTATTTTCGCATATAAACAGTTGAAGTCGAGGAGAGAATTACAGGTTCGCCACAAATTGACTATTCCCGTAGTACATTATTAATTCTATGGTATACGGAGCATCATTTACCATTATTCGATTTCCATAAAGCGAAATTAATCACTTTGCCGATATACAATACACAAAACCCTAGCATGTTTACGAGGTCACATTACAATGCTACAACAAATGTAGAACGTGCATAAATGGTCACCATTTCTTTTTGGAATAAAAGAAAATTTATGTCCGCCTTGTCCAAAATTGAATAACCAAATTGGGAAAAGGGGCAATTTTTCTTTATTTGTAGCCTGCTTGTACCGTAAAAAGGTACATATAAGTAGAACAAAATGCCTTCACGTTTTACCCGTATGTGCAATAGGAAATAAACAAACAATGTGTTGCTTTTCTATGTTTTTGTTGTAGTTGCAATATATATATATATATATATATATATATATACATAGCCTTGAGTAAAAAGTTGAGATCGTATTAGGAAATTGTGACGACAATTGTAGCGCGATCAGGTGTCAACATCAATATTTTCGAAAACCTGTGTAACCTAGTTTATAAAATCTAATAATTATATTTTATTTTTTGGCATTGTGATTTTAGCATCGAACGCACACACCTGTAATTTAGCTTAGGAATAATTTCAATTAAAATTTAGTTTTTATAAGACCTTTATGGTTTTTCTTAAGTCCTCCGGCCGCAGTCTTCGTAATTAACTGTACTGGAGTGAAATAAAAGAACAACACAGAAAGAATAGGAGGTAGAACCAAAAAAATAATGTAGTAAATTATCGTCTAACAAGATAGCAAGATGTTTTTACTGCTAGGAATGGTGACAGAGCGCAAATTAAATTGTAAAATAGAAAAATAATAATCTAACTTATCTTTCCTATGAACACGAATAATGGGCCCATTTCGGTTAAACACTGTTCATAAAACATAATTTACTTTTATATCTGTATTCGAACAGCAATTAATTATGATTATTCCTCGTGTTGTTCCGCAAACAAAAGGGCCGTACTGTTGTGTATTTGTAACGTGTTAGTGAAATTAATTTAAATACATAGTATTGTCATAAATATCAATTAAGTAATTACAAATTCGTGGTTCAGTGTTATCTGAGTACCACACTCGTCAATAAGCCCGCCCCTGACTAATACTGGCGCAAAGTACCCATCACGCTTGCCGCGTTTCCTCGCTGTATGGTAATTGACAAAGAACAACCCGGCGCGGGAGTTATCTCCACTCTCTCTTAACAACAGCAAACGAAACGAAAATTTAGCGACTTTCCAAATCTCGATATTTGTCTCGTTTCGAAGTCACTGAGCCACTGAGATGCGAAGCTGCAAATGTATTAATGAAATTAGTTAATTAAAACTGAAGATCTTCTAGTTCTCAACACTGCCAGAAATGTCCTCAAAAACGAAGTGAACACTAAGTGTTTATTGAATGTCAGGATGTTTCACCGCCCCGTGGTATTCAATTATTTTTTGAGAAATTACTCCACTAGTTTATTATAATTATTAATAAAAAGATCGAATTCTTAAGACTTCGATCTTTGTATTAATAATTGGACGTAGTAAAAAGGATCTTATAAGTGTTTCTCACTCTTGTTTTATTTTCAAAACTAATAATGTCAAATAACTCCAGAGATATTTATTTATGTTTATATGTTGGACTTTTTTGCTGATCTAAGAAGTTAGACTTCAGGAACCGTTTGGTTCATATAACTCAGTTTTTTTATAATTTTGTGGATTGGATCCTTTTTGCTTAACGACATCCGATTATAACTAACTTTTAGTTGAAAATTGTCTTAACATTAAGTACGTTGAAAATTTGTCGTGAAGCGACATTGTTTTGGAATAGAGAAATAAGAAATTAAAAGATTTAAGGAATAAAAAACTCCAGCTAGTATGAAATACTTGGTTGTGTAGTACAGTACGTCTATTGGTTAACGTTGAAATTGACAATGCCTCACATTTTATCGACACGAACTCCAGTTGATTCGGTACAGTTCATTGTTTTTTATTTATTTGGGTCAACAAACAGTAGACACAATCATAACTTAGAACTAATTTTATTTACAGTAAATATGTAAATATTATGTCACCAACACCTTAACCACTAATGAATACAAAAAACTGAGAAGTGGTGATGCATTTCAATAATAAACAACTAAAGAAAAAATAATAATGAAAAAGAAATAGTTATGAACAATTCAAATCAATAAAATGTTTATGTTATACACATTACAAGTTAATATTGAATGGCAAAGGTATATTCTAATGCTAATAAATTAAAATTAAAATAATTATTGAATAGTAAATAACTTCACACGTCCTTAAGTTTTATGTATGTATATTTAGTGAGTGAAGAAATAGATTATAAAAATAGTAAACAAGGTCACTAAAAACCAAAAACAAACATCTGCAACAAGCACATAGAAAAAGTCGTCAGATCCGCTAGTTCGTTCCGTGGCTTAGTTAGCATAGCGTTCGAATCCAACTGGATCGAAGGAATTTTTTCAGTGTTCGATCTTTGTATTAATAATTTTATTATAATAAACTAGTGGAGTAATCACAAAAATAATCGAATATCATGGTGGTCAAACATCCTTACATTCAATAAACTTAAAATTATGTATATTTATTTAATTTTATAATTATCCTCTTAATCCTTGACCTCATTCCGACGGTGCCCGCTTAGATGTGATAGGAGAGATGAATGCGTTACTAAGCCCCTTGCGGCGCTCCGCCATTAATGAGTTGGTTAATTTCCCGTGAATTTGCCTCAGGAAATGTTTTTGGAAAAATGTTGTTTCCGAAAAATATTTTCTAACGGTCAATTAAGCTCCCAAAGTCATATAAGGATGTAAGGTTCTTAATTCCAAAGTGGAGCAAAGAAGTGTATGACAAACATATCTAAATAACGAAATACTATGGGTTGCTGAACACAGTATATTCTCGCTCTACTTCGGTAGATAATGGACGTAATGGGCCTTGTGATGTAACAAATAATAAACGTTTTCTACTGAAACTCAAAGGCGTGGCGTCTTTTGTGGAACTATGCAAACATACTCGTGCAGTACCTACAATTATTTTCTAAATATCTCGGCGGTGTTTTGGCGGTCGTCGAATTTTTATCAGTTGTCCTTTGCACTTACAGAACTTGGAACTATTTATTTAGTTTACATTTTTGTAAACTCGATTGTTATATTATTAAAGATTAAATGCTATAATGAAAAGGGATTTTTACAGCTTGTAGTCCGACGTAACAACGTAGTTCTGAATTCAAATTATTATAAATTATGAATGTAATAATTACTTGATGTGAAAATTTAATTTATATATTCGAATACGAGAATGGAGATTCTAAAAAAAATCTTGAACTGTATTATGAAATTATTTTAGAAGAGAAGACGAAAAATATACTTTATTGCTAATGAAAAAAAAAACATTTATAAAATAGACTTGAATATAAAAACTTTGTATTTTAAATATGAAATAGAACAGACATTTTCAAATTTAAATGATTCTAGCGCGCGGTGTATATGCTCAGTGTTGTCACGTATTTATTTTAACCAACGGAAAGCGAGGTGGCTTATTTCGAGATCTTGTTTAATATATAAAAATATCTATTTTGGTTTTGCCCTCTAAAAAGCAAAGAGAAATCAAAAGATTTATAAAACGTTATTTTTAGAGTCTCCTTTTTAGCGGTGCTCCCTGATTATTCATTTTATCTCACAATTTCAGTAAGTACCTTGACAAAATACCCTCAGATTATCTTGAAGTCACATTGTCTTTGATACTCAAATCCGTTGATGGACGCCTAAAGTAATCTGCATCTTAATGCTTAAATACGTAGTGCAGTGTAAGTAAATACGTCGATATTTCGGGAAAGAAAGGACGTAAATGCCAAACTACAAAATTTACAAGACGAGTGAAATACAAGCAGCTTTTTATGAGTTACTAAATTTTGAGTAGACAGACAGAAGGATCTGAAATGAAAGAAACTGAATGAGCATGAAAACTGAACTACTTAGACAACTCTTTTTGCGTTGACTCTTGATGAATATTGACTCTTACAACCTTTCTTCCACGAAGTATCGATATAATAGCACTACTATTAATACTATACTAGCGCTTTGTAGCGCCACGTCAATGTTACCACAATAATACTTTCAAATACCAAAAACCTCATGATAAAAACTCTCTAAACAAGAATTAATTCTTCTGGTCACAATAGTTGTAGTAGAGCTCCTTGTGAAACAGGTCGTCCAGCGGCAGTACCATCGTACATATTTCTGCCATCAAGCGGTAAGTATCACTGTGCTCCGGTTTTGAAGAGTAAGGGTTCTAGTGAAAGTCGAGGTACATGAGACCTTTCAACATATGTCATAGGGTGAAGGGCGCAATGGAGTGTATAGTTCAGATGTTTCCGATTTAAAGCTCTATGTGGCGCTGAACTGCTATGGACAGGTGTGTCGCTTACATGTGTCCTGTTACTTGATATAAAAAAAAATATAAACCAGTCAAGAACCAAACAGTCAATATTTGGAAGTTCCATAAATTCAATACGTTTATTAATACTTGGCCAGAGAATATTAAATTTGAAAATAATAAACGAAATATAATTAATTATATTTTACACATCTTAACACAAAATTAACTAAAATTCGAAAATAAAAACAATAAGGTAGCAAAAAACTTGCAGCTCAAATATTTACCAAAAGGGAGGAATAACTGCGTTTCAGCAAGAAAATAGTATTATATTATTATGACATCTCTACGCTTTTTTGGTATAGACAACTCAGTTATAGTCTCCGAGTATTTTGTATATACTTGGTTTATTTATGTCTCAGATATAGAGAAGTTAACAAAAACTGCCCCCGTGTCCGAACGGCAGTACCATCGTACTTATTTCTACCATCAAGCGGTAAGCATCACTGTGCTCGGGTTTTGAAGAGTAAGGGTTCTAGTGAAACTCTAGGTACATGAGATATGTCAACTTATGTCTCAGAGTGACGGACGCAGTGGAGTGTATACTTCAGATGTTACCGATTTAAAGCTCTAGGGCACGTTCAAATTAGCCACTGTTAGCCACGCTGCAGCTGCGTTGCAGCCGCGCGGCGGCCGCGCGACTGCCGCGCAACTGTCACTTTTCATACAATTTCGAAAAGCCTTGTAACCGCGCTGCGGCAGTCGTGCTGCAGTCACGGTTAGTGAGGTGTCATGTAAATTTTTCAAATTAACTACGATGAACGAAAATCGAGTTGAAGAATTCATAGAGTATGCAAAACAACACCCTGCAATATGTGATTTCAGTTTCGCTAGTTATTCTAATGGACTGGAAAAAAAGGCATGGGAAAATTTATACTAATTATAAGTCGTTCTTCTGCACAAATAGTGTTTCCGAAGATGGTTTCTTGTCGTTGAATATGGCTTTCCAAGAGTAAGTAAGTAATTCCATAAACATGGTTCTATTCATTCTAATGTAATTTTTGAATTTTTTGTCGTCATATAGCCGAACCTTGTAGTATTAATTTTGATTATTTTGACAAAAATAAAGATAACGAACGGATTCTAATACGTTCTGGTATTCTTTTTAATTTTTTTTCTTCAGTTTTAACAAAATAAGTAAAAGTAAGGTTTCTTCGTTAGAATCCATCATGTAACTGAGTTGAAAGATAATACATTACTAAAAATTAGATCGCACTTCATTAGATCGCGCTGCTGCAGCGCGTCTAACAGCGGCTAATTTGAATCCGCCCTAAGCAGCACTAAACTGCCATGGACAGGCGTGTCGCTTACCACCAGGCGCACGACTTGTACATACCGTCACTTAGTATCATAAAAAAGTAAAAAAAATATAATACCGCTTAATTGGTTGATATATTTATTGTCAGGGTATATAAAAAGAAACTACTCAAATAATTATATCCCCCATTTAGTAGTAAAACAATTAAGTTGGCATCACCGCGATCATTGCGGCTACCCGCACTCGGCTCGCTCTCTCGCTGTTGTAATAATAAGATGTAAATCAGGTGTCATAACAAAGATATTACGCTGGTAATGTATCTATGAGGATTATTTTGGGAAAAGGTTTTGTGTTATATGTCTCTTAGGATTACATAAAACGTATAGATTTTAAGACTTTCGTGGTTATTCAGTAAATGATTATCACTAATATCAGGTTTCATACCACGGTATGGCTTCTTTTTATTTTCCCGATATTTCGGAACTGACGGATCGGACTGGACGGCGGCAGATGACAGCTTTAAGAGCAGACATATCTGTCTACCCTCTTGCGCTGTCGACGACTACCTTCATCGCGATTTGTTTTGAAATATCGGGAAAATAAAAAGAAGTCATACCGTGGTAAGAAACCTGATATTAGTGATAATCGTTGACATAAAACATGTTTCCAATATTATAATAGACTAAGTATTAATTTTGACTTCACATTATAAAAAAAAAACGGTAGACAAGTCCAATATGTCTCCCGTAGCTTATGCCATCTACCACTGTCCTGAGCTAGTCTTACCCATCTACGGACCGCGACGATGTCATCTACCCATCTCATTACAAGACGTGCCACATTTCTGTAGCCCCCTTTTAGCCATCATTTGGTTGTCGCCTTACATCATCCGTCAAAATCAAAAAATCATTCATTCCATATAGATAAAATAAATTTACACTGGCTACTGTTTTAAGCTACTGCTCGTTCACTACGCTGACTTCCCTGAGAAGAAAGAGCAAGAAACTATAGGGATTGCTCTTTTCAAATAAACTTAAATGCTATGGAATACACTTTGAATAAAATTTGTGTGAATTCTGGAGCCGTGTCGTCTTTCCATACATCTTTATCTAACACGTAGTTTTCAATTTTGTAATATGACTTTTCAATCAAAATATTTTTAATGTAGTTTTTAAACTTAGGAAATGATAATCTTATTATATGCTCCGGAATCTTATTGTAAAAACGTATACAGTTCCCCATAAAAAAGTCGAATCGTGGTACCATGAGTTTGGACTTAGCTCTAAGGTTAATATTATGGAAGTCTTTTTTCTTATTGAAATTATGTATATTTTCACAGTCATATAAAATATTTGAGTAAATGTACTGTGACGCCACAGTCATGATACCACTCCTTAAACTTTTCTTTGTCATCACCAGGCCTCACAATACGCCCAATTACATTTCAGCTTTGTTATCCATTCTCTGTTCTTAGTTTATGTGCGGGCTCCGGAATTCGAAACTCGGTCTATAAGTTTGCTTCAAAGCATGAGACGCTCCATAACTCTCTGTGCTACTCTACATACATGTTTCGGCGCAATAAATCATTGTGGGCAGGACACATAAGTTGTACAAGCGGGTACATAAGATTTAGTAAATTTGAAATATATCTGATAATCTCGCATGGACGAAAAACTATGAAACAGAGACGCCTCCTGCAGGTTACAGAGTGTATCGCGCACTCCTTCTGACTTCGACGGAGTCTGCGGGGGAAACAGTGGTGGTTAGATTCTCGGGCTGCACACACGCTACCTAGAAGCAGTCCTACGTTTCGCCTAGTCCCTTTTTTGATAGTTGAAATCAATAGAAAGTACAAGTTGTTATTAAATCTGCCCAAACGACGTCTGAAGCTTCAATTTTAAGCCATGACGGTTCCGACACACATATCACCTAGATTTATTGGTGATGGTACTGACAGACCGCGCCGGAGTAAAAAACTGTTTCTACCACAAGGCAGTACTACTGAGTTCCAAATTGGAGAATAGGAAGAACCAGCGCAATCATTGGCACTGGTGACTTGAGATTTCAGCTTGGGCCATCATCGCATTGGCGAAAAGGGTACAAAGGGTGATTGTTTAATATAGCAACACTTACCATTAGATAAATCCTTTGAATGTACGTCAGTTACAAAAATATTTTACTCAAAAAAAAATATGGCGATCTATTTGTTTATTTTTTTATTCTAAAAAGTAGTCGTTTTCACAGAGGCTGTCACTCTTTTACTATGTGCTTAATAAGCAGTTACGTACACATTTTAAATTACAAATAGTTAGATTTCATCCTTTAATGCTTTTCGTCTCGTAGATACGATTCATAGTTAGATTTCGTAGATACGGAATGTATATTCTTCGATTTTATACGTTATTCCATTGTTTATTCCAACAAGCTCAAGTACTCATACAATGTTATTAATATTTCCATAAAAATTAACATACTTATAATAATCAACATATTTATAAGTCATTCTTGCGATGTTTTCTTACAAAACCGTTAATAAGTTAATTCCAATGCTTCACCATTCAAAATCCTCTTCATAAATATTCAAAGAATGATTAAAACGTAAGAGAAACATTAGGAAAATCTGTCCAAAGTTGTTATATTAAAGAGACGATCCTAAAATATACCGGGAAAAGTTGGAATGTTCTTAAACGCGCTCAGTGTTAACTGTTATTGCGAAACTTCGCTGCAGGGCTTGAAGAAATATGCCCAACTGTTTTTGAAACACTTGAATAAAGGACACTATGAATGGTTTAACTTAAAGAGCCCTGTCATTTTTTACGTTTACACGTTTACCAAAAATCGGATAGTTATTTAATACATTTTTGAAGTGTTGTAACTAAACAAAGCAGTTTAAGATAAAGACAAGATAGTTCATAATTTATTATTATCGATATAGCTCTTTTAATTATATCCGGATTTTTTTTAAAAACACAAATTTGCCTTGTTGCTTAAAATTATCTTATCCAAATGCATTAGCGCTGCATGTGCGTCATAACGTGGCATTTGCACGTTACATTACAATACAATACAGTGGCTATGAACTGTAGACGACTAGAACACGTCTCAGTTTCCAATTCATATTCCTGTTCTGCAAACCATGGCGTTATTCGCATTCGCGACAAAGATGAGTTGCGACCTTCGCAGTGCCACGCATTGCCTGCCGTGCCAGTTCTTTGCATCTTGCTACATAAAAACTCGTGCAAAGAATATTGTGCCGAGGCGGCACAATGTTCTTGTGTATATACAGCTACTTGTGCATATTACAATATATTGTACACAGCTGTTCGCATTTTGTACATAAACTGCGCTGAAATGGCAAGAAAAGAAATGCGCTCTGCTAATAGACGAGTCCAACATAAATCATTACACAATGTTTTGTAGAATAATGGGCTTTTTCCTTGACCAGACGTCTAAACACAACTTGATGAATTAGGAAAATGGCGGCCCATTTATATCTCTAGGTATAGCGTAAAATAAAAATCCATCGCGTTTATATGAAAAGCTTAAGTATTCGTAAAGTCACATCTTGTTGTCAGTATGCTCTAATTTTAATTAAACTTTAATTTTAAAAAGTTCGCCATTCCAATATTAACAATGCATTATTCCACCTATGTACTATTGTGCATACGAGGTGAAATAAATAAGCTTGCGCAAGCAGAAAAACTTTCTCTTCCCTAGCATGAAAAGAGAAAGATGTAATTTTTTAAAACATTTATGTTTTTTTCGTTCTAGTAATTCCGAACCCTTTATTCACTTATTTCATCGTTATACTTTGTTTTGTACGATTTTAGATATTTATTTAATGAATAAAAAAGAGAGATACATTCCCAAACAGTTATTATTTTGCTGTTTTACAAGAAGAAAACTTTTGTAATTACAATAGATGAACAGAAACAGGAAACTTTTATTTTTCAATATTAACTTAGATTTTTTTATGATATCGTGTGATGAGATGAACACTGATGAATGACACGCCTGTCCATAAGAGTTGCAGTGCCACTCAGAGCTTTAAATCACAAAGGTCAGAGGGGCACTACGCCCGTCACCTTGAGACACAAGTTGACAAGTCCCATGTGCCTGTAATTTTACCAACACTCTTACCCTTCAAAACCGGAATGCAGTAATGCTCAAAATTCTTCGAAGACGTCGGAACTTCCCGCATCACGAAGTACAAGGGTTCAAATTTAAGGCTAATATAATCAGAATATACATATATGCTTATTTATTATTGTATTATATGCATTCAAGCGTTGTTGTTTTGTAGGCCAGGAGCTCATAACACACAGACACTAATAAACATCGCTATAACTTAAGTTTATTTTGGAATAATTGTTTGTATTAGAAGCTTAAAATTATCAAGGTCTCATGTCTCATGTAGGTACTGAGGCAGTGATCGTGTGATGTGTAAAATATGTAAATAGATGTACATACACATACGTGTCAGGCTCATGGATCTGTCGCATCATCAACACGCATCAGTGCTTTTATGCTACATGTACATACGCCAGCACATCAAGCTATACCTTGACGTATCTTGTTCCGTTGCACTGGAGGCGATTTTCGAACAAAAATGTGTCGTCTGGTGTGCCGTTGTCTGTACATGCTCGTCGGTGAAGGGTACCCCTGACCAGGTCTTCCTGACCTTTTTAATTTGGTCATGGTAAGTTCGCATTGGTCGGCCATTACCAATGGTGTGGAAGGAGGCAACAGAAAGGGAAAGGGAGGATATAGCCCCCGTCCAGATTCACCGGCGGAGAGTCGGTCATAAAAGGAGCGCTATGGCTCTTAAGCTGCTGACATAAGCGGATTATGGGTGGCAGAAGTCAAAGTAACATGGGTCCTTGAGCGGCAGTCTTAGGGGAGTCTGTCGCTCGTTACTGGTGGTCCCGAAATTTCGATGTACGTGTTCTCTCAAGGTAAGCGATGGGGCGGTAACATCTTTCCCCAAAATGAGATGGGGTTCGATGCCCAGTCGAACTGCTCAACGTCAGAGTTGTGAGAGAATGCGAAAGCGCCCCCGTTATGAACACCGTCAGGGTTTAGTCGGTAGGAATCCGACATAACCCTACGCCTCCCCTGGGCGGCAAGTATCCATGAGCATTTTTTGGCGTTAAATAAATGGTCGGCCATTACCAACTTGTTCGCTCACACTTGCCTTATAAATCTGTTTCGTCCATCTTCTTTTATTCTCTCAACATGTCCGAACCATTTAAGCATCGTTTGCTCTATCTTTGTCACTACATCTTATCTCACGCCGCAACGCTATTTGTTAGGTACCTACATCTTCCAAAGCGACTATTTCATATATTTTGCGACTAGAATCAATCATTATACCACTATAATCATGGTTTTTGAGCGCAATTGGATCCAAGTGACTTCACTTGGATCCAATTGCGCTTCGAGGGATTCGAGAATGGTGCCGTCTCGGAACAAGTTTTTTTACTAGGGTGGATAGTACAACAGCCTTAAACTTTAAAATACCAGGCCGACTAATTCACTTCTTTATACCTGACTACTCAAATACTAGCTACTCGTTTTCAGTGACACAGCAATAAGCCACGCGATTTATACATTTCGATCTGCGGACGTACAGATTATATTGAACGGATTGGAAGTAGCGCGTCAGATGTTATTTATTGGAGGCTGACGCAAAGCCTTCGTAATCTGTCGTTGGAACTGGGTCAAATATATCAAAGTATATAAACGTAATCTAACCGCACAGAGGGATATAAATTATTTGATTTGTGGGTTATGTGAACAAAATGGCGGTGATCGGCAATCTCAAAGTCATTTACCGTAAACAGTTTTCCATTGCAAATAAAAAATTTTGGTATTGTTATGGTAATTCAATGATCGAGGGTGACAAAACTGATATTTTTAAGGTTGTGGTTTAATTTTTTGATTATTTATTTATCCCGGAACTTCTCATAGAGACGTGCAGTGTCCCTAATGTTTTGATTAAAAAAAATGGATGAAAACAGCGATATACGAACAGAGAGAGACACCGTATGGGACGCTACTGTGCCAAAACCGCGTGTCTTTAGACGCGTGTTAGGTACATTGACAAAAAGCCATTAGCTTAAAAAGCTAACAAAAAAGAAAAAAAAAATTAAGATTTGTGGGATTTTGTTACATTTTTTAAATAGCATGTCTTTTTATTAAATAAATAAAGCTATGTATTGTACATAGCTATGCTTATCTTTCATTCCAGTGTTGCCTAATATGTGGATTTAGAAAGTAATCATCATTCGGTAAATCATATTCGACTGTCAGAGTTTATGATAGGTTGATTCATTGCTCGGCCATTCATAACAACTCAATCGCCAGTGCAGAAATTGGTATTGAGTTTACGTCTGAAAATCGTAATCGTTGTGGAGATCTGCGGTCACCCCTTAGGTCCATTAGAATATAGGAGAATTTTATCTGTTATTTTATTTAACTTAAGTGGGTAAAGAGTCTAAAGTGTGTTGGTTTATGTTGTTTATCTACAGTAGTACAGTAAAAAATATTTTAAAAAACAAAAAAAAAACAATTTTTTATGTTACATGTACTTCTTTGATTAATTAAAATAAAATTGAATTTAGGTTACAATTTCTTGAAAATATTTGCTTACCTTCTCCATTATTAAATTAAGTATTACAATTTATCATGTCTTATTTTTGTAAATGAAGATTGAATTGAAATGAACTAATAAATTTGGATATTATTACAGACACTTGTGATTACATCGTACATAAACTGACGAAATATTTTCATCTTAATATTTAAATACTTATAATGAATGCACCGTCTCGTTATGTTAACGATAAACGTAAAAAATTGCAGCAGGGCGTAATGCAGTAAAGCATAGTAACGAAAAGGAAAACAAGCCACTCCTCTTGAGTAGTGTTGGATGCCTGACCGCTATTAGCTGACGCTGGCCGTGCCTCTGCATTTTGAGCTGGGCCTGATACCTACCATAATGAACGGGCAAAATTTATGCTTCAATTCCCAAACAGCGCATGGCAACGCTTTCTCACAAATACTCCCTTAAACAGTGTGAGATTTAAATTGGTCATAACCCTCTCTCTTGCTAAGATATTTTTAAAACATATGCAGATTTGCTTGTCATATTGGCACCGTCTGGCAGTTTTACCATGACGACATCCGATGTTATGTTGTACTGCAATGAAATAAATTAATTGTATTCTTATATTTTCACAATGATACATAAATTATAAACAAGAAATACAAATAACTAAAAGAGAAGCCGTGTTAGCCTAATGGTCAAACCATTCAATCTCTCAAGCAGAGGGGCGTGTGCTTGAATCCGGGCACCTCTGAGATTCTTGAAAATTTAATTTGAAATTTACCATGACGTTTTCGGTGAAAGAAATCATCGTGAGGAAACTTGCACACATCTGCAAAGCAATTTAATAAGGTGTGTGAAGTTCCCGTATTAGGCCTCGTAGGGTCTATAGCCCAAACCCTCTCATTGTGAGAAGAGGGATAGTAGGACTATATAGACTAATTATTTATTTATATTTATTTATTTTATTTATAAAAATGTTAGTTTTGAAAAATAAACTTTTTATGTGAACATTAAATTCTTGTAGCTAAATCATGTATTATACAAATCTACTGTAGTCAAAATTTGTTATACAGGCTATATACAGATATTTACATCCAACGTAGTGTATTTTTCCGGTCCTAGCAATTGAATGTGATAATTATTGTTTTTCATATAATTGGTCAAATCCTTCACACTCAGTGTATCATCTACGGGCCATAATAAGAAAATGGCGTAAATCGATAGAATACTATCATTTGCTCTCGGTACATCTGAAACTCTTAACGGGTCGTATGTTTCTTTCTTGCAAGTGTACCAGACGTGTGGATTGAGACTATCATTTTGGTGATACCAGGGCGAGGTATCGTAAATCGCTTCGCCGTTAACTTCAAGCCATTCGCCCATCTGCAAAAGCCGTTCTCGGAATATAGGGGGTATAACGCCTTCTTTCGTCGGCCCGACGTTGATAAGTACATTTCCTGAAAGTTTACAATATGAGCCTGTGCACACGGCGTATTTTAGAGCCAATGCACATGGCGCATTGTATAAGCGCCTACGACGAGCGTTTCTTGAGCGTGCGCTTACTTTGAATCGATTCAAACGCGTTCAAACATCGCATTGCAAGCAAAAAGCTTATATCTGCCGTCCACTAACTAAAAGTGACAAATCTTGAAATATTCGTTTTAAATAGTAAAAGATAGAGTACACAATTCTATTTTAAAAACAGTTAATTATTATAAAACTAACGATGCATAGCTGAAATATCATTAAACAAGTTCAATATTCTACAACTGGGTTATGGTTTTTTTATGATATCTCAAAAAATATTTTGTTACCCGCGTTTTAGCTAGCGGATGGCAGATATACTTCACTGGAGTTTACACTTATAATTTCTGTAGGCGCTTCATTTCAAAAATCTAACTGAAATGAATAAACAAAATTAAAATTAAAACTATCTTTACGCGCAGATGACGTGCGTTTACAGCGCCTGTACGCGCGTCGTCGGCGCGTATGATATACACCGTGTGCACGGCTCTAACGATTTGGACCTATTAGGGAGTTACCCCACACTTAATAGTACAGAATCACATCAAGACGCTCAGAAAAAGCTTTATATTCGTTTCGTACGACACGACTCGACACAGGTCGGCAATGAACCTGGTTCGTGCGAATTTCCGATCGCGTCCGGCCAAGATCGGTAGCGTCAACGCCCGAAAGGCCACGCCGACGCACGAACGAGAGCGTTGGAGTCCGAAAGGTCACGGTAACACCCGAATGCCTGGTAGCCAATGGTAGGGTTTTAAAATAGCTTTTAAAATAACTGAAGTCGAAATTGGGTGCAGGCGGTGGGGGAGGAGAAGGACCCCCTGCAATGTTTCGAATTTAATTTTAGAGATATTAATTGCGACGTCGGCGTGCGAACGATCGCGTCTACGGAGAATAAGTTTAAGGGAGTCACTAAACTTATTAACGCGGAATCAATTGTAAAATAGATTAAAAAAATTATAATATGTGTAAGTTTCTTACCACCACAGCTCACAGTAGATGCAATCGTCCCCAGCAATTGACTGATGCTTATTGTATCTAAAGGCACCATATTACGTCTATAACCCCAAGATTGAACATCAAGAGATAAAGCGTTCTCAAATTTGTGATGCTGTAATGTTTCTGTTGGAAAAAAATATAATAATATATGCTTTCGTGTAAATTTAGAAATGAAACAATTTTTTCGGATCCAAATTGCGTATATTTGTTTTTTTTTTTTAGAAAAAACCAACGTTTCTGATTATTTATCCCTGGGTCAAGGCTGACTGAGATGATAAAATCATCAACCTGTTTCGTATTTATGGAAAAAAAGTTTCATTTCCAATGTGTAGCAATCGCAAATTTGTGAAAACCGAAATCGTTTAAACTTTCAAAGAATACATTAGGGTATAGTAAACTCGCCTAATTACGTATAATTAATCTAATTCGGTAACAAAATGTTGGGAAGTTAATACAGATTTAAATGAAAAGATTACACTTTCATTCTTTTAAAAGGAACATTAAGGTAGAAGGATAGGTTCCCTTTTTCTTTTGTAAAAGGCTGATTCAAATTGAGCCAGTGAGATGGTAACAATCGTAACAATCGACGAATTTGTCACGTGACGCGCAGTTTTGCTTGTTGAGCGGACATGCATTTTTTTGTTTTTAATAGAAAAGGTGTATGTATTGCGTTAAAACTGTGCCGAGTTAGTGGTAAAACAATAGATTATGTGGTTTATGTGAGAAAATCAGCTGGTGTTTCGTAGTTTTTGACTAGTGCTTATTTTGTTCACTCAAAAAGTTAACGATTTTTCAAGTTTTCATGATGAATGATAGGCAATCATTTTGCGAAAATAGGGCATTTTACAGGCAAATTACATTTACAATCCATTTGTGTGATCATCGTGGAATAAATCTGCACGCGTGTCTTACTCCACTCAGTTGCGCGATCGGATGCGACAAAAATAAACGTTATATAGTAGATGCAACTGAAATCGCGATCAGAGTATAAACATTGAAGATTTAATGCACACCCTAAACTCTATATAGAGCATCAAAAGAATTCAGTATTCCTTGGACAACTCTTAGGGTCGTATTCTAGAAGTCTACTCAATGCTCAAGTCAGGATTGCACTGGAAACACAAGCACTGGAAATACGACCCTAATGGCAGGGACTTGAGTATAGGACTTGAGTAGGGCTTGAGGACGGGGTTGTTCCCGAGATGCTGGAAGGAGGGAAGGCTCGTCCTGGTGCCCAAGCCGGGCCGACCTGCGGACTCCCCCTCGGGGTTCAGGCCCCTCGTCCTGCTGGACGAGGTGGCGAAGATCCTGGAGCGAATCATCGCCTCCAGGATCAACGAACACCTGAGGGGGACAGGCCCCGATGTGTCGGAGCGGCAGTTCGGGTTCAGGGCTGGACTCTCCACCCTGGACGCACTGGAGTCGCTGCGACACATCGTGGAGGAGGATAACGGCGAGGGGGAAGGCGTGGTGGAAAATGCGTTACGCATTCCCCGCCGCTGGGAGACGGCGGGGGTATGTGGGACTCTCTCCTGGGGACTATGTCGATCCCCAAGAGCATACCCACTAAAAACCTCACGATGTTCCTGCGCGCACCTGGCGCCGGAGCCGCGGGGTCCGGCGCGGGAGCCCTGGCGCAAGCTAGGGCGGGCGGGCGGCGTCATGGTGAATGTTCACCGATCCCACGGCGCCGACTCAACCGGCGAGAGGGAAACCCGGGGGGTTTTAGTGGGGTAGGCCCTCCAGTCTGGAGGGAGAGTCCCCACATAACCCCTAAGTCTCCCTGGGCTCAGGGGTATCCATAAAGATTTCCCCCCCGTCAAAAAAAAAAAAATAAAAAAAAATAAAGGGACTTGAGTATGATTTTCAGTGCTCACTGCAATACTCAAGTCCTGACTTGAGTATTGAGTAGAGTTCTGGAATACGACCCTCAGAGATAATGTTCATCGTGCCAAAAACGAAAAAAATAAGTCAAAAAAAAACTTGTATAAATTCGTGATAATGTAATTAGGTAAGTATATATTACGGACTTAAAGTGACTGTCACGTAATTGCCCAAGTTAACAGTGTTCTGATAATTAAGTACTAATTCTAGAAATATTTGTGATAGAAATTATATTTAATATCTTCAATGATATGGCTAAAAACAGATTAACAATCCTAAAAAAGTTTTAGTTTATTTTTCAATCATTCAGATGTTTTGCAAAATTATGTTTTACCACGAAATTAGATGAGGACACCCTACTAATACAAAGTCCGCCAAACTGCAGGGTAGTTTATTGGCCGTGACACTCTTATGTTTAGTTTCATATCTATGCCTACGTACTTATCATGTTTCGATATAACTAAATAAATTGCTTACTTATAAAAGATTTCTGACAGTAATTTCTCTTCTTAATAAAAAATATTCATCATGTTACAAGTGATATGAACTTGGACAAGACCAAAGTCATGATTAATGATGACCCGAGACCCATAGTCGTAAATGGCCACCTTCTAGAAGTTGTTTCCGAATACACTTACCTCGGGCAGATTCTGCAGTTAAGTAGAAACAATTTCGAGAAGGAAGCCAGGAGGAGGATTCAGCTTGGATGGGCAGCGTTTGGGAAGCTACGCCGAGTCTTCTCGTCACCTATACCACAAAGTCTGAAAACAAAGGTTTTCAACCAGTGCGTCCTGCCTGTTATGATTTACGGAGCCGAGACGCGGCCACTCACGATACGGCCACGAGTTCACCAATTTAAAGTCGTTCAGCGAGTGACAGAACGGGCTATGCTTGGAGTTTCTTAGAAGTATAAAATTCGTAATGAGGTTAACCGATAGAAAACTAAGGTCACCGACATAGCTCGTGTAATATGCAAGCAGAAGTGGCAGTGGGCTGGCCATATCTGTCGAAGAAACGATAACCGATGGGGAAACCGAGTTCTAGAGTAGAGACCGCGACTCGGCAAATGTAGTGTAGGACGCCCTCCGGCCAGGTGGAGTGACGACCTGCGAAAGATTACTGGCGGGAAATGGATGCGACAAGCTGAGGACCGAGCGAAATGGCGCACATTGGGTGAGGCCTATGTCCAGCAGTAGACTGCGATAGGTTGAATATGATAATACAAGTGTCTTGTTAACTCCCAGCATGATCAAATATTATTGAAATAATACACTAGGAATGTAATAGACGCATTACCAGCATGCCATAGGATTCCTACATCCCTCGTATTGTATCATTCTCACTAAATGACGTACTGACATTTTTCTCGTATGATTTTACTTAGTTTTCAAAAAAGAATCGTCGTAGGTACGTCTATTTATTTTCAAGTTTGACACAAACTACAACTTAAAGAGCTGAATCGAAAATACGTCACATGAAAAAATTGTCTTATCCGTAACAATAATAGTTATGACAATGAAGGTGCTCGCACACTTGCCCTCGTCGACAGAACCGAATGTATTGAATTTTAGAATTCATTGTACGAAATAAAACCTTGAACACTTTTCCGTGCCGAATAGAATGAATCGTACCTATATAACTTAATAATGTTCGTCAGTTTCATTTCAGATATTTCATAAGAAAACTATCTCCATAATGATCGCCTTGCCAGCACACCATCACTTGTCTAATCATATTTCAATTCCCTCGCCATCGCACACTCACATACTCCCACATAATTACTTGCACAACAATCACCCACCTTCATTACACACCCTCACACACTCACACACAAACACACACACATTTACACGCACACTTAAAAACTCATTTCAACAATTATGAATGTACAAGTACATAATTCTAAGTTATAAATTTGTATTTTCCATGGGGTGGAGTCCTGGTGATCTGAAATACAGACCTGAAATACGTCTACTTTAGGCACCAGTCGCCCACAATACGAGGGTCAAACTGAAAGTTCTTAGAACTGGCCACTTATAAACAATATAATAAAAAAATAATTCTTAAATTTGAAAATAGAACTCTTTGCCAATATTACTGAGTATATATTTCATTCATTTGTCATTTGTTTTTCGATTTGGCGGCAAATTGAAAATTGTCTGTGTCACGTCAACATGAATTTAACACGAGAAAATTTTCGTGGAATGATTTTTTACGACTTTCGATGTCATTTAAGTCAACAAGAAAGTTATGATAGACTACGATTGGCCTTTCACGATGAAGCCCCATCTCGTGCGACTGTTTACAACTGGTTTAATGAGTTTAAACGTGGTCGCACTAATCTCACTGATGATTTACGTGAGGGACGGCCTTCTACGGCGACGACTGAAGATAACATCTGTGTTGTGCGGCGTATGATAGAGACTGACAAAAGAGTGACCTATCAGCAGATTCGGACAAGCTTAGGCATCGGTATGAGTCAAGTGCACAAAATCCTCCACGAACATTTAGCGGTCAGGAAGCTTTGCGCCCGGTGGATACCTCATAATTTGACTGAGGCTCAAAAACTCCATCGTGTGGATTGGTGCCGTAAAATGATTGAAAGATTTAACGGAGGTGACTCAAATGCTGTGTTCGACATACTAACAGGTGACGAAAGCTGGATTTACTGTTATGATCCTGAAACCAAAAGACAATCTGCTCAGTGGGTGTTTCCTTTCGAGGAGTTGCCAACTAAAGTAAAGAGAGATCGAAGTGCGGGAAAAAAAATGGTGGCCTCGTTCTTTGGAAGGATAGGTCATTTCGCAACAATTGTGTTAGAGGATCAAAAAACAGTTTCTGCAGAATGGTACACTACCAATTGTTTGCCACTTGTCTTGGAAAAAGTTCGAGAGAAACGACCTCGCAGTAGGATCCTCCTTCACCACGACAACGCCTCGTCGCACACCGCCAAGCGAACGATCGACTATTTGGCGACATCAAACGTTGAATTATTGGGTCACCCGCCGTATAGCCCCGACCTCGCGCCTTGTGATTTTTATTTATTTTCAAAAATTAAAGAAAAACTTAAAGGAAAGCGGTTTATGAATGCTGAAGAAGCGGTGGCTGCGTATCGCGATGCCATTGAAGAGACCCCTAAGGACGAGTGGGCAAAGTGCTTTTCCCAGTGGTTCCATCGCATGCAGCGGTGTATTGACGTGAATGGACAATATTTTGAAAAGATATAATAAAACTAATAACTGGCTAATGTAATCAGTTTTTAATTTTCTAAGAACTTTCAGTTTGACCCTCGTATAATTCTTTCTTTTTTTTATGAATAGTGCTTGTTATTATGCTCAATTTACATATATTGTGGTGAGAAAATAACAAACTTATTATTATTATTATTATTATTATTAGTTGAAATAAGTCAAAATGTTAGTTATTAACTGCCTCTGTGGCCGAACGGTTACCATGCCGGACTGCCACGCAGAGGTCCCAGGTTCGATTCCCGGGCCGGGAGAAATGTTTGTATGGCCTACAATTATTTCTCTCGTGAGTTTGGGTGTAATTTGTGGTTGTCTATATGTGTGTCCATGGCACCCGCGACACAGGGTTTACCTAGTGCGGGGCTATGTTGAGTGTGCGCGTTATTTATTTATTTATTTATTTATTTTAATCTAGAAACCGAACGCGGTAATCGTTATAGGCTTATAGCGCGTGCAGAATGGCATATAAAGTACAAGCATACGGCAGAATTTACAAAGCTTCATCATCAGAATTTATAAAGCTTCATCATCAGCTCATTCGGTATAGAATCTTTAGTATTATAATGCTAATAATTCAAGTACTTACTAGGATTAAATCTATCATCACAGTTATAAAAATCTCCGTGGTGACAATAGGACCCTGAGCCCCATCTGTCGTTAACTACTATACGATGCCTGACAGGACTCTCGTTGTAGAGCCAAGCCAGGAAGTTTGTCGCTTTCCAGTAAGATGGATCTGCATCCCAATCTCCATCCGACCACCACAAACTAGGTTTATAGTCCAGGATTAACTGTTTGATATCCGGTTTTATTACGCGTTCAACGAATATCGAAGTGTTGTAATTATTATTTCTATCAATTTGGTACCATTTGTTCTCCCATTCCATGAGTGAATAATATATACCAAATTCCATATCATATGTTTTGACGGCTTTTCCGACCAAGTATACAATGTCTTCTTTTGGTCCTATATCTATTGAGTTCCAATTATGAGCTGTCGTTGATGGAAATAAGGCGAAGCCATCATGATGCTTTGCAGTAAAAACCACGTAGCTAAAACATATAAGTAATCCAATATTTAAATATCTGTTCCATAAAGCATGCAAACAGAGCATCGAGTATGTAACCAGAAATAGAGACGAAATGTTATTTATTTGTTTGAAAACCATTCTGCCAAATCATTACGGTGACAACTGCGCTCCAATTGGCCAGGCCAAATGCGAAACAATTGACGGGTGTCGTCAATTGTTTAATTTACTTATCTATATTCAATCCATTTACAATAACTTGATTTTTCTTTCACTATTAAAGAGGTTTTTAAGCAATTTTATAAATTCATACATACCAAAAAAAGTTTGCGATCAATAGCATAAGCTCCTATAATTCTTTAAATTTAACTTTATCAAGAAAAAATCTATGTTGTATGCTTTCTTTAAATAGGAATACCCTGTTTGAAATTAAAATATAAAACTATTTTTTATTATTTATTTTAAAAAATTGAGCCATTAATCATAATGTAATAGTGATAGAAATTTCATAGAAAGAAAAAGACTGTTTAATTAAACTTAAACAACAATTTATTATTAAAAGGTGTGAATTCAATATAAAATAACTCCTCCCCTGGCTCGAATACATGCGAAGATCCTCCTGGGCATGCTGAGCATCAAGTTATCCAGCATTTCCTGGGGTAAACTATCCCATTCTTCAATAGCGGCTTCCCTGAGCTCTGGAACTGTCTGGGGACGTGGCTCACGGTTCCATACTGCTCGTTTAAGAGCATCCCACGCGTGCTCTATTGGGTTTAAGTCGGGCGAGCCGGCAGGCCAGTCTAATCGTGTGATATCGTATTCTTGAAGAGCAGCATTGACTCGTTGAGCTCGATGTGCGGGCGCATTATCATCGACCAGTACAAATTGGTGCCCATGGTTTACTCGGAATGGTCTGACGATATCATCAATAGCAACTGCTTTGTACATGTCTGCTGTCATGAAGCCCCGATACGGGATCAAAGGCGTTCTAGCTCCAATCATAATGCCACCCCAAAAGGACACCGATTTTCCGCCTTGCTGAACTGTTCCAGTGGCAGTTCTTTGTCTTTCACGGTCGCCTGGTCTTCTCCAGACACGGACACGTCGGTTATCTGGATGAGTGCTGATTCGGGATTCGTCAACGAAGAGACAGTTTTGCCAAATGTTTTCGTCCTCACCTTCTTCATTTTGCCGAAGTCTAGCCCACTGCAATCTTCGTTGTTGACGATGCCAGGAATTGAGCGGAGCTCGCCAAGACCTCCGTGCTCGTAATCCAGCCTGGTGCAAGCAATTGCGAACGGTCTGCGTGCTAACTTCAAGCCCAGAGGCGGCCCTGACTTCTGCTTTTATTTTAGTGGCGTTGATTGTTGGATCACGGGCTGCCAGCAATCTAATATAGCGCTTTTGGGCAGCTGTCAAAACAGTTGGGCGACCGCTGCGGGGTCGGTCAGCTAAATTCCCCATTCCGTGATACCTCTGCAACGTAGCCACGACACAGGATTGGGATATAGCAAGTCTGCGTGCTATTACTCTCGTGGTGTATCCTTCTTCCCTCAAAGTTACTATTCTAGCTCGTAAAACCTCTGATAATCCTCTTGGCATTTTTTCAATCACAACTTTCCGCGAAAAATATCTTGAATCGCTTATAATTGACTAAATCAGATTTCTGAATGAGCGTAAGCTAGGACTGAAAGCCTTTTTATATGAAAAAACAATTGAACGGGGTCATTGTTTTATGTTCTAATTTATTTTTAAATAAAGAATCTAAAAAGAAGAAAAAATCATAATATAATCTACAGTAACAAAAAAGATTTCAATTTTTCGAAGTGATCGCAAACTTTTTTTGATGTGTGTACATCACGCCCTTTTTCCATTGGGGTAGGCAAAAACCAACAGACTTCCACTTGATACGGTCCTAACACACATCATTCGCCTCATCAACATGCATCAGTGCTGTCATATACGGTCGTCGGTTAAGGGTAGGTACTCCTGGACCTTTTTTAGAACGGCCTTTAAAGCGTACTGTACCTACTTTAAGATAACTTCATTACAAAGAGCTATTTTTCCACTATGCGACTAGCCGCGAGCGATCGTAGCCGTTGCAGCTAGTTTTATAGCGACTGCGCGCGCGACATTTCATGTACAAGTAGTCTCATTTACAAAATGAACGTCGAACATGTCATACTTGTCATTAAAAAGCTAACGAAAACACGGGTTTTTCATACAACAACACGTCACGTTCACAACAACACCATAGGTCACGCGCAGCTACTTGAACAATTCCATATCTTCTGCTTAAGTTTTGTTTACTGAACCCCTCCCTATCAACCTTTGGTTATACGGGCAGGGCACTACTACATGTGTGATTACACATGTAGTAGTGCAAAGCCTGCACATTATCAGTCAGGTCCTGACCCCAGATTAAACCGTTGACACAGGCTTCATCCGGTTCTCAAAAAGCTAGTGGCTTGGGTGAGCGCCCCCTGGCACACATACAGTACCCTCCCTATTGTATAGAAAGTCCAAAACTCCCAAGCGGCTGGAGGGACCGGAAGATATCTAGCTTATCCTCCACTAGTTCTCCGGATTAGTACCAAGATGTCAGTCGCAGTGAGCAGCGAAAACCGGACATAGCTTCCAACTTAAGAGTCTATATAACCTCAAATTATAGGTTTTGGTTGATACCGTATAACAGTCAAAGTGTTGAATCAATCACTTAAAAAAAAAAAAAAAATATATAGTAAAATTGAGGACACGGTATGAAAACACGATTCTTAAAAATTTTCACGATAGAAAAAAGACAAATCAACCTCGAAATTTTACAAGAAAACCGCTGTATTCAATAAGTACTTTACATATACCATTTTTTTTTTTATATCAACTGAAGTAAATAGAACACGTATATGCGACATACATTTTTGAAATGGCTTTATTTCCGTTTGTAAAAAAAATAATTCTGAAATAAATCCGGTGTCCTTACCGCTCGACCCAAGCAAAATGAACCGTGTTAATACGGGAAAAATTTGAATTCTAGCTGAGGTAGTATCGAGGATAACTCACGTGTCTCGCGCACGTTTTCGCTACTAAGACGCACTAAACGCTCTGGCCCCACATTACTAAGGCAGATAAATGAGGCCATCTCCTCAGTGACTGTCACTTGGCTGTGGTTTCGCTAGATAGTAGATAGGGATAGTCCGGCTAGCCGAATTGAGTCGCGCGCGGCTAGTCGAGTCGCGTGTTCTTTTGCAGACAGCTTCCAAGTCGCGGCCGCGTCAATTGGTATTATTAAATTCGTACTCTATTTGCCTATTTTATAAAAAAATTAAAAATTAAACAAACTGTGCTCCGGCTTTTGCAAATAGTTCTGCCCATTTGTCGGCATCAAAGTTTTCGCCTGTAAACATTGGCGCGAAGTCTTTGTATGTTCCAGTGTAGCTTATGTTCTTGAGAAAATTCAACACGTCTTTGTCTTCTGTAACACAGAAACAAAAATCTATTGACAAAAACTATTACGAGAAAACTTCAAGAGCGTTGAATTTCTAGTCTTGGCAGTATTTAACGAGTTCATAATAACACTAAGTAGGTACAGGTACTTAGTGTTACATATAACATTAAAGCAAGCTTCGTTTATTGGCAATGAATTAATATCAATTGCATATTTCTTCTGTCACTTATCTACTTAATTATATCAATAATTATAAGTGTCTAAACAGCCGTGGCTGTCTAATGGTTTGACCTACCGCCTTTCAAGGTTTTGAATTCGGGCTCCTGAGTTTTCAGAATTATGTACGATATTTAATATAAAAAATACTGTGAGCTTTTCGGTGAAGGAAAACGTTGGAAACCTGCACTCTTCTACAAAGCAATTTAAGATGTGTGTTAAGTTTCCAATCCACATTGGCACGGGAACTATAACCCACACAAGAGGTAGCTTGTGCCCAGCTGTGGGGCTACATAGGCTGACTATTTATATAAGTGTCTAATTTTGTTCATACATAAAATGTTGTATTTGTTTAACTCACCCTCTCGCCAATAGTACCAGAACCATTCACTTCTAAAGGCTGGTACAGAATACACGCCCCAGTGAACGAAAATGCCAATTTTAGCGACGTCGTACCACTTGGGTAGAGTTCGTGTATCCAAATCCTCCCATTCTGGCTTATAATAATGGTGATCTCGGGCGTGGACTCGAAGAAAGAGACATAAAATTAACATCCACATTATGAAACTGCCGAACAATTTAAGATTTTAATTTAATTTAAGAATTAACCAACCAGTAATTTAATTTATTGTAAATCAATTTATTCAATGAGAAGAAAAATATACGTTTATCTAAAGAAAAAAATACGAAACTTACCTATTGACGCTTCGAGATTGCAATGAATGATTCAATAGGCAATACGATCCCTGGCGATGTCAATCGCAATGACAAATGTATGAAATCCAATGAAATTTCTAAGCATGGTAATTTATAATATGCAATTGTCTTATTGCATAAATAAATAAGCAGTAATTTGCACTGAGTTATCGACCCTGTTTAAATAGCAATAATGACGTAAAAGAAAATAATTAATTATATTAGAAGTTGGCGGGAGAGAAAGGACGCAATCGACATAATTATGTACGCCGAGAGGTTTACAAGGTCAGAAATATTTTTTATGACGAATTTATTAGAATGATTTATTTCATATTATCAATGTGACAGTGTTTGTGGTTTAAAATAAAAGGTGAAAGGATGATATGATCAACAATAATTAATATGATAAAAATGTATACAATAACGATAAAAAATTCTTGCCAAATGTCAGATACATACATAATTGATAGGTGTGTGAAAAAGGTGAAAATATTTCACATCTATATGACAAACGGCAAAGGAGTGGAATTTTAATTATACTTACCTGTCTGCAGACTTATCCCCCGAATGCTGTGTGCCTTTTCCAGGCAAGAGTGAATATTGCATATACATACAAGCATTATATAGGTATACCTACATGCTAATATCGTCGACCTCATCATCACTTTCTATCAGGTGATAAGGAGGTCAAATACGCACTTTTTTTATTAAAAAAATGTCTTTGAAAGATATTCTTCTAGTAGAATTATTTATAGTGTCACTTTTTAAATTTGCGTCTAGATGCTTTTAACATCGGGGCCAATCACTCCCGGATTTATGGTTGCGAGTTTAGTAGAAGTGATTCATGGTTTTTTGCGTTTTGCAATTGATGCCTTCCATCGCCATATTGCTATAAATGCCTTCCACCGCCATGTTACAATTGACGCCGTCTGTCGCATACGTACTCACGTATATTTTTTAAAACGTGTGTACACAATGTTTAGCTTGCTTGTGTTGTTTCTTGAAAACGCTTCACCAATATTGATTTATAAAGAAAATTCTGTCAAAACTTCATGAATTAGGTACTTCATGAAAAACTCGCAGGCAGTCCGCAATGTTTTCTATGCAGCGGCCATAATGATCAAAAGCGTGACATAGAACGATGCATTCATAACACTTAAAATTCCGACACAAGTCTCTTGTTTTTGTAGGCGTTGAATTAATTTTCACGGAGATACATTACTATCATATCAAAGTTGCATGCTGGTCCAATGTTATTTTATATGACGATCAAGGCCCTTTGAAGTCTGTAATCTTCAGCACCCACGCATCTTGAGACATCGAGTGGGTTTTTGGTAGATGAATTTGAAGACCATGTTCAAAAAATGTGTACTGAAATGTAAATTAAAAAGGTAGTTACTAATTATTTTTAACCGACTTTAGAAAAAGAGGAGGTTCTCAATTCGACATATTTTTTTTTGCATGTATGTTACGCGATAACTCCGCCATTTGGTAACCGATTTTGATTTTTTGTTGGAAAAAGGGTACCTCAGAAGTGGTTCCATTTAAATTTGAAGAAAACACTCGACCTCTAAGGGAGGTAAACTAGGGGATGAATGACTTTTGAGGTCGGTTTTTTTAGTACTCTATACTGAGGTTAGGTTATTAAATTAATATTAAGTTTATTGAATATCAGGATGTTTTACAACCATGATATAATTTTCTTTTTGTGAAATTACTTCACTACTTTCTTATAATTATTAATATAAAGGATTCCAATCTCAAGGATCTTAAGAATTTTTTCGATGTGCTTGCTACAGGTCTTTATTTTCGGTTTTTGAAATGTTCTATGAAAATATTTACTACTATTTTTAAATATTACATGTTACTTTTTGATTAACGTTTAAATTCTACACATATTTAATTATACATATATATGTATACACACTTACATTTACAGGGATAAATTGTTCAATACTCAACAAAACAATATGAGACTTTCCATCTTCCTTCACATAATTCGCCAGGTCCTTGAGTAATAACAAGTCGCTATTGGGCCAAAATAAAAAAATGGCATACACGGCTAAAATCACGTCATTCCGGTTCGGTTGACTGGAGGGACTCAAAGGGTCGTAAATTTCCTTCTTGCAAGTGTACCAAACGTTATTATTATTCATACTGTCCGCCTGATGGAACCAGGGCGAAGTGTCATAAATTGCTTCACCGTGAATATCTAACCATGCACCCAACTCTAAAAGCAGCTGTTTAAATTTAGGCACTATAATTCCATCTTTCGTTGGACCCACGTTGATAAGCGCATTTCCTAGAAAAATTAATTCATATACATGATGTTCTTCTACGCACTTATTTGGAAGTATCTTTTCTATTTCTTTTTATCGTAGCGATGGCATATGCTATTGTGGGCCAGAACCATCAGAACTCAACCACGCCGACCGCGAACCTAATAGCCGCCTTTAAATCCTCAAGCGTGCAAGTTTTAGGGCACGCTGGGCACGACGTGAAGTGGGAAATATTTAGAATTGAGCCGCACAAAATCTAGGAGGTCTACTCCCATTCTCCTTCCAACATCCGCTCGAAACAATTACTGTCAAATAAGTAATACTCGACAAAATTAAAGTACAATGTCAAGTATGAGGCTTCATTAGCGTCATCCTTGTTTTAACTTGATCGAGTATTACTTATTTGACAATAATTGTTTCGGACAGATGTTGAACGGAGCACGAGAGTACAGGGCCAGGTTAGAACCATCCGAAAATCTCTAAATGAACAAATTGTCCTTACTCCGGCCAACTCTCGGCCTACTCTTGAAGCACGAAATCCGTGGTTACAGCCGTTTTCCCACTATGGATGACCAACAGATTTGAATTTCGATCGGGGCTAGAACCATTTTTCCGGAAAAATTTCTGAAGAATAGAAAAAAATTGAAAAATATAATTGGAAAGCTTATATTATGTTCTTCGTTTAGAAATATCTTTTGAAGTTTTATTTAGGGTGAATAATAAAAAATAAAATAAAATTGTACAGCTCATAACAAATTAGAAAAAAACGAGATTTAAACAAGACAAGAAACCTTTGTAATGGCTCCATCGTTTTCATTTAGTAACTCCAACTTTTGACAGTTGTCAATGTCAAATGTGGAAAAATATAGGAAAAATAATAGGAAAAATACTAATTTCCTGAAAATATGATTTTTTCAAAATGGAATTTTTTTCATTACCTAACACTAGCTAGAACTAAGAATATAATATGACAACGCGATTTGACGGTTTGATAGTTTCGATCGTGCCCGTCTTTCGTAGGTGGATTTTGAGAGTATTCGCGTAGGTCATCTATCGTGGGAAAACGACCGTATCTACGGATTTCGTGCTTCTAGAGTAGGGCCCCTGAGTCGAAGCCTATTTAAAGACTTCCAGATCAGTCATGTCACTTCGTATCCAGGTGGAAGGATCTCAAAAGAAGAAAATATCATAACAACAATATTTATAAATTTTCAATCTCACCACCGCAGCTCACAGTAGAGATAACCTTTTCCAATATCTGATCGATTCGCATAACTTCTGATGGTAGCATATTTTCCCTAAAACTCCAGGATCGCATGTCGATGGTGAAAGCGTTTTCCCATTTATGATTTAACAATATCTCTGAAACAGTGACGAACAACAACGTGTGAAAGAGATAGTTAGAACTCTTGAAAAGAACACATGAAAAATAATTGAAACTGTTTAATATATCACATAAATTACATATTTTGTTACTTAAGTGCATATCCATAAATTTTTCTTTTAGCTTTTTAAGAGGAGAGAAAACGTATGAGTTTTCCAAGATGATATATTCGACAAAATAAAAAAACAAAGAATGTGACAATAACAAATTCGGAGTTCAAAAAAAGGTTCTTAAAAAGAATGCTAGTGTTCCTATTATAACTAATAAATTTTGGCCGACGACTTGTTTTGTCTTACTAGGCAAACGCAGGCATAGTTTACAAAAACGTTATGGTAATGCCGTACACATTGGCTAATCATCATCACCTTATAATATTATATTATTTAGATAACTTGATATTATAGAATATTAAGCATTAATATTAGATATAACTGCTTAAAACAACTTGACTATCGCATTCAGCGGTGATCATGGCACCAGAAAAGGGTTCGTGTTGGTTTTATTGAACAAATTGAAAAAAGAAATATACGCGGTTTAGATTCGAAAAAATAGTTTCATTTTCAATACTTTTTATATAGTTTACAGAGTAATTACTTTGTCAAGCATTCCTTAGCACGCAGTTTTAAATTATATTAAAATATTTACGGCATTAATCATGAAAATACACTTACTAGGATTAAATCTGTCTTTACAGTTAAAAAAGTCTCCATGGGTACAACCCGTAGCTGGGCCCCATCTATCGTTGACCACTATTTCGTTCTTAACAGGGCTCTCATTGTAGAGCCAGGCTAACAGATTTGTTGATTTCCAGTAAGTATCAGTTGCTTCCCATTCTCCATCGGCCCATAGCACAGATGGCCGGTAGTCATTGACTAGTTGTTTTATATCTGGCCAAACTATGTTGTCAGTGTAAAGAGAAGTGGAATATTCCCTTTTTTTATCTGCCTCGTACATGTCGTTAAACCATTCTATCAGTGAGTAATAAATTCCAAATTTCATATTATATTTTCTGACGGAATCTGAAAGCAAACGCACAATGTCTTTCTTTGGGCCTACATCCACCGAATTCCAATTGGGTACTCTAGAGGGAAATAACGCAAAGCCGTCGTGATGCTTAGCAGTCAGAACAACATACCTGAAAGTACAATTTCAGAATTAATATATAATCTAATAAAAGTATACTAAAACCTTCTACAACATGATTTAGCGGATATGAATTACTTGAATTATTTAGTTTACGCTCTATCAGGGAAGTTGAAGCCAGTTCCAGTTCCAAAACAATTTTATTTTGTAAGCGGAAATTATGCTTGTTTTGACCTTTATTTTATTATTTTGTTAAAAGCTTTTGTTTCTAACAAAAATATGATCTAATTCTTAACGTTAGTTATTGACAAGAACAAGCAACATGTGGGTGGTCGCTATTGAACGAAATTAGGGTGGTAAGGCGTCGACTTTCCTGATACTAAAATAACAATGACGACGAGTTATATTTTTAACTTAACTTAATCGATTTTCAAAACCATAATTAAATTATGATTTAAGAGTTGTTACACACGGTGACTTTTAGTTTGCGATACAAACGTGCGATTGCATCGATGCAATCACTTATAAATCACAAGTGTAGCCATGCAGTCGCGCGTTTGTATCGCTTCTTAACGTCGCGTGTGTGTGTAAAGGTAGACGATTAGCAGAAGCGAGACGTGAAAATTGTCTTTAATACCTTAACAAACTTATTAGCACACACGATACTAGTATAGTTTATTTCACTGGTTACTTATTGTACACGTAAAATTAAGCAGAAAATGTAGTAAATTACTTTAAAATATTTATGATATTTGATGACGCGTTGAAAATTTTAGGCAAGTCAGTGGGAATCGAGTTATATGGACACCTCGCCACTTACGATTAGCAACTGCATCGCGTATGCATCGCTGCTAAAAGTCGCCTTGTGTAACCACTCTTAGAAGATCTGTACTTCGCACCGTTGGTGTAATAAGGCTACATTCGCAAAATGACCCCTTTTCAGGAGAAATGTGTAGAGATTCACGAATAAAATTAGTTGATAACTTTTTATGCTATAATAAGAGAGTCATAAAATGTCATATAATTTGTTTCATATACTTCATATTATTTTTATGACTTTCGTGTGCTTAAAGCACTTTTGACTTCAGATCACATGTGTCTTTATTATACCATTGGTACCAAGAGTATGCTTTACATACGTAACATTTGTTAAGATTTTCAATGAAAAAATATGAATTAAACAAACTGTGCTCCAGATTTCGCAAAAAGTTCTGCCCATTTGTCAGGTTCAAACGATTCAGCTTTAAAATTTGATGCGAAGTCCTCGTAAGTACCAGTATAGCTTATGTTTTGTAAATATTCTAATACATCAGGTTCACCTAAAATACAAAAGTGCTAAATGTAATACTTTAGATACTCTCTTTAACTCTATGTAGTCCATAATAGATCGCCACAGGCATGGATTATTCAATTCAAGACCAGCACTACCTTAAAACGAACCACTGTCAATTGCACTTAAAAGTTTGCGGCATACAAAATATCATACGTAAGAATATTCTTGGTAATGGTCTATCGAGGCCACGTGGCTTGAAGGAATAAGCGTTCATTTTATGCATAGTTTATGAAGGCAAGTATGGTAACTCCATACAAACATAGCAGCGCGGCTTATATGTGTGCGGGCCTGTCGCGCGCCGTGAACGGACGACGCACACATTAGCATTATCTCTCAATGTACTTGCGTTGCATGACACTGATCGACTCACGCCCTTTTCATTACTACGCGAGTGTGTGTCCGTAAACGGGGTATCGAGTATATGTTGTTACGTTAGACGTTTGTACGTTTGTATGGGGTTACCATACTTGTCTTATTTTACTATATTTCATGCATTTTGGCCATCGATTGGTAGTTCCTGCCTGGCCGAGGCCGTGGTTGTAATTCATTTGTCACACATTTCACGCCCTCAATAATAATGTGTGGCGATGTGAAAGCATTTATGTAAAATTTACAAAATGGGTAAAGGGAAGTACCTATATGTATATAGATTGAGTTAATATATCTTTTGACATGTCAAATAGGCTGACGGCTAAAAAGCCGCTTAAACCGAATACAAAAATTTGCAACAGGCACATAGAGAAATTCGGATTTACTAACTCGGTCTGTACGTAGCTCAGTTAGTAAGAGCGGTGACCCCGGTGTGGCGACAGACTGCTGCAGCTGGTTGGAGTCCAGTCATTTCGAAAAAAATCTTTGTGCTGTTAGATATTTGTGTTAATAATAATATCAAATAGAATATAGTCATATCTGGTAGGGGAGTGGGATATTTGGATGGTACAAATGGGATATGTGGCAGGGGCCATGTAAAATAATTCATTTTTATATTTATTTTGAAAGTTTCCCAAATATTTTACTTTTTGATTTAGTGTGTGCGTTAGTTATGCGCAATTCATAGTGAAGATAAGCTAAACTTGATTAACCAATTCGGTTGTATGAAATAGACTAAACTTTAGTCCAACTAACTTTTAGACTAAAAACGGTCAAGATATCGTGTTCTTAGGTTTTCACGATTGTTACACATTGGAAATAAAACTATTGTGAGTCTAAATTACGTATATTTGTTTTTCGAAACTAACTAACGATTCGGGCCCTTCATAGATCTCATGGTCATTTCGAACTGAAATTATAAAGTCATCAATCAGTTATGTCACTAATATTAAGTAAGTGAAAAATTTGATGAGAAGCTCAATCTTAGACATAACTGGTTGATTACTTTACCATTTCAGTCAACCGTGACCAAGGGACTTGTAAAGGGCCGGAAATGTTGGTTTGTTTAAAGAAAAAAAACAAACATGCGTTTTAGATTCGAAACAACAACTTCTTTACCGCCTTTAAGGTTTCAAGGGAATCACCGCTCCTTTAGTAGATACTTGACTTTATGATTGTATGCACCTTTGAATATTTGGATGTCATTGTCTGAAATAATTCTTCTGTTCTATAGTTTATGAAAGTCTAAATGTTGATTTACCAAATCGCCAGAAATACCAGAACCATTCACTTCTAAAGGCTGGTACAGAGTACACTCCCCAATGGAGGAAAATGCCAATTTTTCCCACATCGTACCATTGGGGAAGGGGACGCGTGTCCAAATCCGTCCATTCGGGCATATACAGTGCCTTAGTATCGTCTTGGCAATTGACTTGGTGTACCCAATATAAAATTATCACCCACATGATGGCAACTGGAATGATGAAATTTATACAATGATATTATGATAATAGAACGCCTTCCGGCCAAATGGATGACTATAATTATGCATTGTCATTGATGATTAATTTGGGACAAGCCGATGACCGTGCAAAATAGTTCACATCGAGATTGCAACAGGCTGATTTTTTAATGATATCAAGCGACAGACGTCGTCCGCCTAGTGGTGAGCGACAGACGTCATCCGCCTAGTGGTGAGCGACAGACGTCGTCCGCCTAGTGGTGAGCGACAAGCCTTTTTTGACAATTGCAGTGTCACTCAGTGCTATAAATCGCAAAGATCTGACACATAACTTGATAAGTCCCATATGCCTATAATTTCACCATCACCCTTACCCTTCAAAACCGAAACACTGTATTACTTACATTACTGTTTCGCGGAAGAAATAAGTTAAATAGCAATACATCTTTCACAAGGGGCTCTACTGCCACTGAACGCTACTAGTTGCTCATTGACAAACGTTTCGCTACCGCTTAAGGCTGTAGTTAAAATTAAAAATGTTATTTTTCATCAATTGCGTTCGTAACATAATCCTATTCTAGGTATTTAAACCAGCAAACACTAATAGAGTTATTCTTATAGTCATTTATGATAATGGAAAATGTCCTTAATGTAGCAAAGGCATTGTCGGCATTGAGACATAAAGATCTTCTATCTCCTATACCGGTGTCCCGCCATTCAATCCGGAACACATTGAGCATAACAGTATTGCGGTAGAATAGCTTTAAATAGGAAGGCGCAAGTTAGGTGTGAGTTTGCAGGAAGCGACCGCCATGAAAGCAATTGATATTATTGTGAGTATTGAGGTAAAAAGACAAACAAAAGTAGCAAAAGCAATAATTAAATTGTTAAAAGATTGTTACTAGTTACCGGTTTCTTACAACGTGATTGTAATCTATTGTTAGAAGTTTGTTACCACCATAATCATCTTGACTCAATAGTAATGGTCTAATACCTTGTCTAGTTAATGCAAATGTACTTTAATAAAAAATACAGGTTCACATTTTTTGTTTCTCGACATTAAAGGTGCTTATTTTCCCATACATATGAATAATTTATACTACTAGCTGCCGTGTGATTCCATTGAGCAGTTTATTACCATGGATCAATCTACTAACATTAATAAATTTGTTGATATTTTGAACTAGCTTTCCAATCAGTTAATAAGAAAGTAGGTAACGCACATTCAGGCAACACATTGATATTGAAAAGCCAGCTTAAGTTTCGATGATCAATGAGATTGCCATAATAAAACCGTTTCAAGCGGATGAGTAAAATCAACCCAAAAAAATAATACAAGGTCGATGACCTCTGGCAAATTTTGTAATCCCAAGAGTGACTAACTACTATGGAGATAGGACCATAAAGAAACATATACCATGCTTATTAAACAGCTTACCAGAGGTTATTAGACATGAAACTAAAAAATGTAAATTTTAAAAAATGTTGCTAGATCACTATTTTACAATTTCTTGTTCAATCATTAGTAATTATATTATTTAAGTAACAAAAACATAAAGGATAAACTATAACAATACCTCCTTAATCAAGTATGATATGATTTTTCAAATATACTTAACTATAATTTTGTTATTATATACTACTTATATTATTACGTAGACTAAGTATCCTAATCCTAACTTATTTACGCTAACTAAATTATAAAAAGACTAATTTTTTATTTTGAAAATTAAACACACCGTATAAAATTTACGACAGAAAGAATGGTTTCATCACACGCCATTCGAGTGAGAAGGAACGAAATATCTTCTTACCTACCCTACCCTATTTTAGTGAAAAAAAATAAAAAGAAAGTATTTTTAACAACATTGAGTGTCAGTTTGTAACTTTTTGCTCAATTGAGACTCGTTTCGATTCTGCAGTGAAACTGTGTATATAGTTTTGTAGGACTATGTTTAGTTAAGTATATTGTAGCCTTTTTTAAATTCTAGAAATAATAAAAAAATATATAAATCGTTAACTAAATAACTAAATAAACCCTTAAATATTAAAAGAAGTCACCCAAACTACGAGAAAAATAAAAGTATATCCTATACAGCCGAACACCATGTTGATCTGTCACGCTGGTCCCGGGTTCGATTCCCGGAGAAATATTTGTTTGGCCTACATTTATTTCTGTCGTGAGTTTGGTTGTAGTTTGTGGTTGTCTATGTACGTGTCCATGGCACCCGCGACCTAGACTTTCCCCAGGCTATGAGTATTATTTATATTATTTAATACGGAAACATTGTAAAAGATTGTAATGACTTACCTAATAGGTTGTTAAGTATGCACCCAACCAAAAACGTAACTTCACCCTTACAGGCAGCGTTGATAAATTATGTATAGAATACTAAACTCCAATGTAACATCCGTAATACAATAGACAATTGCTTTTTACTGTAGATGTAGATGATAAATCACAAATAAAATTAAAAATAACACAGTGTTGTTGTTTATAATGCAGTTACAATAGCCATAACTGTTAAAGAACGTATCGTTAGGTCAAACGGTTCCGTAGCTGTTTTTTAAAAGGTAGTTTGTTTGCTGTTTTCTCATAGAAAATGTCCTTTCACCATAGATACAAATAACGAACAGAATTTTTGACAAATGACATGACAAAAAGTTAAAGTAAGTAAATAGTGAATAAAACTTTATTTTTTAACTTAAATTAATTAATCCTATCGAGTTCTTAGGTTTTCGCGATTGTTACACATAGGAAATGAAACTATTTTTCCGGATTTAAATCGCGTATATTTGTTTTTTCAAACAAACCGACGTTTCGGGACCTGTAAATGGCCATACGTATATATAACAAATATACGCGATTTAAATCCGGAAAAATAGTTTCATTTCCTATTAATTAATCCTAATTTATTTTAGTTTTTATTATTTTTTAGTGCATAATTTAGAGTTTAACTAAGGTGCATAATCAAAATTATGCACTTAAAAAGAAAAAAACAAACAGAAGTAGACACTGAAAATATTTTAATTCTGCCAAATTAGTGGCCAAATCAAACACGCGTAACTGTCGTGCCAACCAAAGTAGCGCGATTTACGAATTATTAATTAAAAAAGAAAAAAATAATTTTACGAATCATTCTCATGTATTTGGTTTAGTGCAGATACGCGGCTTTTACCAATGCTACATACGCGGATTTGCTCTATCCCCGATTATAGATTGGTTAACCTTTTTTCCAAACTCAATTTCACTCAATTATTTAACAAAAATAAAATAGACATTTGTGAGAAAGTTTACCTTTCTAAGTTTTACTCTTCGTTAATTTACAAGACAAAGATTCTATTACTTATGTAAGTATAAAGAATCTCAGTTTATTTTAATATAACATAATTAATCATGTGAAGGCTTAATACGAAAACAAGGTATCTCTAATGTTGCCCAAACATAAAATGTATATAATAGAAGCATGTGTAGATAATAAACAATTCGCATTGAAAACAATAACGACTTATTATACTCTATTCAGTTTAGGAGTCATAACATTCGAATGGTTTGAGCATGGTTTTAAATGTGGGACCGTAATATATTCGTGAAACTATACATGATTAATTCAATTTTTGCTCCGTAATTTTCTTTTTACCCCATCATACTTATCGTGCTGCATTTTTGTTAAAGAAAAAAGGAAGTACGAAATCGAGTCAAGAAACAATAAAAGATAAGCAACGTAACGCGATGATCGATACGCGCAGATAGGCCGACAAGACTGGTCCGTGTAGCCTATTCGCATTTGGGTTGTTAATCACCATTAATCTGATACAGTAACTGATAGGCTCTTTCGGAGATCTGCAGCGCGTGTGCAGGTACAGTTACAGGTGGTCGCTATGCCCAAGGGGCTCTACGGCTTAAACATATCGGTAACCATATTTAAAAGATTCTCTCGAGAAATCGATTCCTAATTGTATGAGTCTGTGACCGTTTACTATGTTTTTCGGGACTTTCTGTGACCGTTTACTATATTAACTAATATAGAGTTTAATACAAATAATAAGTAAGTATGATAAATAATCACAATGACTACATGTGGTTGTTGTTGTAGTGGAGTGACATTAACAGTGTCCATGTTCAAAATCATCAATATCATGTGTAATTATTTGATTTTCGATCATATTACCAATGTTAACACCTCTATCAAAATGAAAAAATTCAACTTTTTTTAAGTGTAGTTGAAATGTCTCGGTAAAACTCCGCGATTAATTGGTTACAACACTATTATTTAAAAAAACAGTAGATCTAGGACGTCTATCTGTTTTTAAGACGTTTCGGACTGACTCAAAATTGTATTTTATTTTGGGCTTCGTGCGAAAGTAATACTTGAAATATATTCTGTCATATTATATGATGCTACACTAAAATTAATGTTTTTTTTTTGAAACCCAAAAACTTAATATATAAAGTTAATATAAATAATTTGTTTCTTTGCTGTTTCGTTGATTGCATTCAAAGTTACATACTGTCGTCTTCCTTAGTTGTCAAATTGGGCTTTTTACTTTGTGACGACTATAATTATGTCTATGTCGATGTCGTGAAAATGTAGAAAAATAATGAAATATTTTACAAACTGCCTTATGAATTTGTTATGAGGAATTATTACTGGAAAAAGACAAAGACAGAAATCACGGGACAGTAGAGTTCAGCGCAATCCCAAGTGCGATAGAATTCGTACAGGCTTTTGAAATCGGGCTCGAGAACATACTAATCTGTCAAGTGAGAAGAAAATAGCTTATAACGGGAAAAATCAAGTATATTATAGTAAATATTTTCAGCAATAAAGGATGGTATTGACAATATACATTGTTCTACTTATTGTAAAAAAAAATATTATAATTTTAGGTACATATATTAGTCAGTCAAAGAAGACTCTGGTCAAACTTTAGTATACTAAACGTGTTTTTATTCGATGTATCGGCATACGAAATCTTGCTGATGAGTTGGATGTCACTATTTAGAGAACAGATGGCTTTCGTAGAAAAATTTAATGTATGCATGCTCTTTTAAAGTCTTAAATTTCTATCCACAGCAAATAATTTGTCAGTTACACATTAGCTTAGTCGGTGAAATATTACTTTATTGCATTGTAATTGTATTTTTTATATGTGCAATGAGTGAAATACGCATTCAAAAGCTTAAAAACTAAGCAAGCAGTGTATGCACAGCGGCTATTACGTGAACATGTGAGTCCGCCTGTAATTAATTATAATATTCTCTACTATGATTTAATGTTGCTTAAGTGGTACGTACAATCAATAAAGTCCAAATAACACTAACATTTCTTTACTCAGATAATGCTCTAATTCGTTATCTTCAACACCCATGCAGTTTCGTTTGTAATATCGCCTTCAGGCAGACGTATTGCAACCGCATCCGATGTAATCATAAACTGCAATTGAAGTTAATGTATCAATTAATGAGGGAGGACGATAGACGCGCACTGGAGAACTATTTCAAATGAGAATGCTGTTATTAGTCACGGATCGCATTTAAGAAGAATCTACCATGCTGGCCTATTGTAGTTGGTGGGTATTCACACAATATTATTACTGTATATTTTGCAACTAAAGTTGTAAGGAGATATGGACACATTCACGCGCAAAATGACATCGCCCAGACGGTGTGTTGCAGACACCAGCCTGTTCAAGCGATGCCATACAGGCGCTGCTAGTGCGTTGCAACGCTACGATCTCAGCGCACCGAATGCGATACGAGCAATGCGATGTAGTAATGTAACGCCGCTTACTACGCATCGCAGCATCCCTCCCCGATGCACACACGTTCTGACTCGGCGCGCCATTTCAATGTTTAGTTTAGGCATCGCAATTACACATTACGTTCTAATATTAAAATGTATAGCTTTACTATGAACATTGCATAATTTAGGTTCCCTTCTTAGCGCTTATTTGAATACTTTAATAGATTTATTTACATTTGTTCTACTTGTATTGTATTAGATTGAGTTATATTGAAATAAATTTATCTATATGTGGCGCTACGCCATGTGGCATGGAGTTCTATATATTTATATATCGTACAAACAGCATCACCGCTCAGGCGTCACAATGCCATTACATCATTTCATACCACAGACCCATTCAACGACGTCTGTTGGTGTCCTGTGCGAGCCCTGTGTAATATTAGGTAGGTGTTTGAGAAGACCAGGAAAAGAATGATCGGTCACCTAAAACAGGTTTGGAGCCAATGACGACATCTCTAGTTCATTAAACGCTGAGCGTAAGTGGCTTATGTAAGAAAAAGGTTAATAAGGTTCGATGTCCTGAAAAATTGGCTATTCCTTTTAGGCATAAAGTTATTTAAATTAAAATGACATTTGACTTCATTTCAGTTAGTACTTGTGCGTGTCTCTTCACAAATACTTTTCAAAAGTTTTCCACGCATTTTTTTTTATTCCCAAAGTCTTCATAAGTGACTTTGACCATCCTATCCCTAGACTCTTGTTTACTTACTGTGACAGGAGTACTGTTTACGGTGTCCAACAACTTTACGTGGCAGGTGCTGTTTTCCATGTAATACTTCAAGTCTTCGACGATTAATAAGCTGTTTACTGGCCATTTCAAAAAAATTGCATAAACAGCTAAAATTTTATCGTTTTTATTTGGTACATGTGAGGTTCTCCAAGGATCATATGTTTGTTTCTTGCAAGTGTACCAGACATCCGAATTCAGGCTGTCGTTTTGGTGAAACCACGGTGAAGTGTCATAAATTGCTTCGCCATTAATTTTGAGCCATTCACCCAGACTTAGTAGTCGTTCTCGAAATACACGTGGTATAGTTCCCTCTTTCGATGGTCCTACATTAATAAGGGCATTTCCTAGAATAAATACTTACATATTAGGATTCGTCAATTGAAACTATTTTTAACCGACTTCAAAAAAATGTGGTTCACAATTCGACTGTAATTTTTTTGTGTGTATGTTGCGCGATTACTCCGACATTTGTGAATTAATTTCGATGACTTTTTTTTGTTGTAAAGGGGGTAGTGGTCACATTTAAATTTGAAGAAAATATTCCACATCTAAAGATGGCACATTAGGGGATGAATCCGGTTTATTGAATTTCACCCACTTTCTGTTAACCGATTGAGATAAATCTCGGCAAAAAGACAGAAGATTCCACATACTTTTGACGTGGGTTTTTTAATGAAAAGTTATAATTACTTATTATTTCCAGCGGTTCGGGCCTTTTCTATGGTCACGGCTGACTCAGTCAGCCAAAAACAAATATGCGTGATTTAGATTCGAAAAAAATAGTTTCACTTTCTATGTGTAACAATTGCAAAACTCTAAGACCTCGATATTTACCAGTATGGACTGGACGTTGCAAATAAAATTCGACTGTTCGAAGACCTTAAAAACAAAAGTACGCGCGCCCTAAAGTACGCTCGGGACCATGTGACCTATAAAGGGTCAAACACGTTGGTGTATTTGAAAAAAGAAATATACGTGATTTAGATCCGAAAAATATAGTTTTGTTGTATTTTTTTTAAGATTAAGAATTTCACGACATTTGACCACCACTACTTTGTTATAATTATCAATATAAAGATGAATACGAAAAAAGAAGAGGAACGAACACTTAGAAAAAAATTATTCGATCCGGCTGGATTTGAACCAACCTTCTTCTTTTCAACCAACTTCCAGCAAACCGTGTCAGATGTTATGTCAAATAAGCCACGGAACAAACTAGCGGATCTTACGAATTTTCTATGTGTTTGTTATAGATATTTGTTTCTGGTTTTTAACGACTTTTTTGCCAATGGTTTTATTTCTTTACACTTTTATTTTTAATCAATCCGAAACCTACCAATAAAAAACTAAGATCTTATTCAGATGAATAGTAATGAAAAAATGCGTTGCTAAAAGTCGTACAACAGCTTGTGACTTTAGAAATGCCGTTTTCAGGATACCGTTACGGATTATTGAAGTTAACCCGTAGTAGTTAAACGTAATACATAGTTTAACGCGTCTGAATACAGGTAATGTGTTCTTTTATAATGAACAATTTCAGGATATCGTCGGGGATAGTGCAATAATGCGCAACTAGCATTTTGACTACGAGTCTCCATTTTGGTAATTTAGTCGTCAAATCAAATTCGCGTAAATGTCGTGGCAACCAAATTAGCGTGATTTACGGGAATCTATTATTATATCAGTCCATATACAACATATATTAATGCTTACTGTGCAAAGATGAAAGTCGTAGCCATTGAAATAACAAAGTAATAATGTTAAATCCCTCTCCTGTAAAACTCGGTTTGGTGCAGATACGCGCTTTTTACATTGGTAAATGTAGTCAATACTACAATATTGCAGAATTTGCACTATTCCTGACGTTATGTAAATTTATATGTTACAAACTGCACCCTTGGTGTAATAAGGCCACATCTGGAAAATGACAACTTTTCAGATAAGAGGTTTAAAAATACTACTAAGTCGATAAAATTTTATGCTTAAATAGGACAGTTATAAAACTTCACATATACGTAATTTGTTTTATGTAATTCGTATTATTTTTACGACTTTTCTGTGATGAAATCACTTTTGGCGTATGATTGCATGTGGCTTGTTTATAACAAAATACCTCAACTACATTTACCTCCACAGCTTATTGTAACGACAACCGTTCGTAGCAATTCTTCAAAGCTCATAATTTCTTCAGGCGCTATGTTTTTTCTAAAACCCCAAGACAGTATATCTGTGTTAAACGCGTTTTCCCATTTATGGTATAGCAATTTTCCTGTAACAAATTGAACAGCACTAAATAAATAAATTATAAGTAGCAGTAGAGCTTTTTATGGAAGAGTTCATCCAGGAAAATACTGCCACCTTACCAATTTCTGCAGCCAAGCAGTAATGTGAGCATTATTGCGTTCCGGTTTGGAAGAGTAACGGGCGCTGGTTAATTAACAGGCACTTGGGACTTGTTAACTTATGTCTCTGGATGACGGGCGCAGTGGCAGTGCCCCTAGGATCTTTGCGATTTAAAGCTCTGATTGGCACTGCAACTGTTACGAACAGGCGTGTGGTTACCACCACTTGTTCGTCCCGTCACTTGGTTTTATAAAAAAGAAATAAATAAATAAATATTAGAAAACATACATACGTTGCTCTGATCCCAAAGTAAATATCTAAAGCACTTGTGTTAACAACAACGGTACCACAAACACAGACTGGAGAGACCTTAGAAAAGTTAGTTTGCTACATTGACCTGGCTGGGAATCGAACCCGTGACCTCAGAGATATCGAAGTCATGAAAACTGGTGTGCAAGCCACTCGACCACGGAGGTTGTCACATTAATGGCAACATTTGTTCATGAATACTAAATTCCAATTTCAGTACATTAGTGATACTTAGGGTCGTATTCCAGAACTTTACTCAATGCTCAAGTCAGGATTTGAGTATTGTTTAAAGCACTCGAAATCATACTCAAGTTCCTGCTATTACGGTCTTATTTTCAGTGCTTGAAATCATACTCAGATCCTGACTTGAGCATTGAGTATAGTTCTGGAATACGACTCTTAGTAATGTTGAAATGTTGATCTATTTACCCTTTGACTTATGTGGTAATGTTGGGACACATACTTATTATTTATAACTGCCTCTATGGCCGAACGAGAGATCACAAAACTTTTAAGGTAGAAGAAATTCATAGTATGGAATAATTACGTTCTATAGAATATATTTAAGACTTACTAGGGTTGAATCTATCGTCACAGGTGTAGAAGTCACCATAGCGACATGTTGTCCCCAAGCCCCATCTATCATTGACTACTATCTCATCCTTAACAGGGCTCTCATTGTAGAGCCAAGCTATTATATCTGTGGCTTTCCAATACTCATGAGGGCACTCATTTGATCCATCGGTCCATAGCACTGAAGGACGGTAGTTATTGATTAACTGCCTGATTTGTGGAACGACTACATTATCAGTGTATGTAGAACAGTTGTTAAAATGGTACTGCCAATTGCATGCTTTATCGTCTAAGTATATACGGTTAAACCACTCGTACAAGGAATAATAAATACCAAACTTCATGTTGTATTTTCTAACGGACTTTGACAGCATATCCACTATGTCTTTCTTCGGTCCTACGTTTACTGAATTCCAACCTGCTACCATCGACGGAAACAAAGCGAAGCCGTCGTGATGCTTGGTGGTTAGAACAACGTATCTAAAATATACATGGGATTATAAAACATAATATTAAAGCTCCTACATAGATAATGTCAAAAAAATAAGAATCATTTTCAAAATTGAATTTAGGCAAATCAAATGAAATTGCTGCCTTTTGCGCTGATCTGTGTACTTTGCCCAAACGATAACTTTATGTGGAAGCACCAAATTGTATACATACGGATTGGTTATGGGAACAATTAAAATGTGAAGTTACTACCTATGCTGGAAGAATCTACTCTATATTGAAATTATAAAAAAAAAAACAAACTGTGCTCCTGCATTTACAAAAAGTTTTGCCCATTTATCAGGTTTAAACGATTTTGCTGTAAACATCGGCGCAAACTGCCTGTACGTGTGTATATCGGTGAAATGATTTTTCATATAGTTATTCGTATCTTCGTCACCTTAAAGAAATAAAACAAGTAGAATTCCTTAAAATTATTAGGTCACTATTCAACTCAAATAACCCGGATTAAAATTTTTGTTATTATACAAAGAGTTGTTTAAGTTACGAAAAGATTACGCGCAGGCGATGAGGAAGTCACCAAAGTTATCAACGCAAACTCGTTTTGATTTGCTCGTGTTTAACCATACTTGTCGCATTAAGCCGATTTACCGTTAACGGGACCGTTCACGTGCCGTCGCGCTATTTGTTACCCGACTTCAGAAAAAGAAGGTTCTCTATTCGACTGTATGTTTTTTTTGCATGTATGTTACACGATAACTTACGGCATTTTTGAACCGATTTTGATGATTCTTTTTTCAGAAAGAGGGTAGAGGGTAGAATTAGTCCCATTTAAATTTGAAGAAAATATTCCACCTCTAAGGGTGGCAAAGTAGGTGATGAATGACTTGAGGTCGGTTTTTTATTTCTAGCTAGGAGTAGCCGACGTCGGCACGCGTGTGGACGCAATCGGAAATTTGCAGGAAGTAAATTCGTTGCGGACCTGTGGTGAGTTCATACGAACCGATGTGAAACGCACAACGTCTTTTACGCTGTTACATTCATGGATATAAGGCGTTTTTTGACCGGTTTAATGCGATTCTGCTTTAATAAGTGCGGTAACTCCCTTACTGGCAGCCAGTAAACTTTTGCATACATGTTATTAAGCATCTACGGCGCGTAAAGGCTCGATTCGTGAGCTCGTTCGTGTAAAAAGTACGCCGTGTGCAGAGGTCGGCGTTTCAGACGACAAACCAATGCTACCTATTGCAATTTTCTCTGCCTGAATTTTAGTTGAAAATTAAATTTGAGGTAAGTTTTGAAAAATATCAGGACTATTATTATTTCGACGAATGTATCACAAAATTCCTACAAAGAAAAGGTCGGGAGGATCGCTAGATCAACAGGTAATTTTCTAAACGTGTAATAGGACTAAAAGGACAATAGACCAATGAAGAGAGGATGTTATTACTTTTGTCGGTTATAAATATGTTTCCTTCAACTAGTACTACTTGAGTCTTATGGTTCCCTTGGGTCCAATAAAAATTGGGTCTAACACACCTTGGGCATAAGAAAACTTGGGTTAGATAAAACTTTGGTCTAATAAGTGTTTGGTCTAAATATCTAATATCTACTAATCCATTATGTTTCAGATCGTTTTATTTACCAGTCTTCCAGTTGTACCAAAACCATTCAGATTTAAAACCTGGTACAGAATATATACCCCAATGAACGAAAATGCCAATTTTTGCGGTGTCATACCACTGGGGTAAAGGCCGTTTTTCCAAATCCTTCCACTCTGGTTTATAATGCGAACCTAAGGCGTACATTCGAAGTATACTATATAAAATTATCAGCCACATGATGAGTGAGGTAGAATAATCAAGGCTTAATTTATCAAGATTAAATATCATCACCTTACGACAATATACAAGAGGTGTGTACGTGTAATCTTTTGCAGATAAAAATGCTAAGAAATCTAGATATTATTATTGTTTGCAGTTAATGTGTCAGTTTGAAGCATAAAAACAAATTACAATGTGACATTGTGAAAATCAAACTACTGGTAAGTTAACACGCAACAAAAAATAATTTTCTTAAAAATAAATTAATAAAAGTAAGGACGTTACTTAACACTAACAACTCAACGAACCAAATGATATTTAGAAAATAATGCTTCTGCTGATATTATTTAAATATATATTTACATTCCTGACCATAAATTAAAGTACAATCAACAATCGGTAATTGAAATATTTATAAGTTATTGGTAAAATAACCATTGTTTTAATGCACACACTAACTTGCATGACAGGCTTACTTTTATCACAGATTCACCTCACGGAAATTGAAAAGGTAAATAAACATAACATATTCATGATTCATTTATGTCATTTATTTGTATAGTACTGTAGACTAGGCCGTACTCTATGAGTAGAATTGCTGGCTGAATGAGTTAGTTTGTATTTAGAATTCTTTGAAAAAGAATGTTAAGAAAATAGAAGATCTTGACATATCATATTAAGATCATTGTTTCGTAACCCTACGCCAAAATTATGTAAAATAGTGAAATAAAGTATAAAATTGAAGATTATTATAGTTTGAGTTTATAGAAATACCTCTCGCAATGCATCTGAGCTACAGCCCTCGATTATAAATGGTGGAGGCACGGATCCCAATATGATGGTGATGAAGAAAGTACGAATCCAGATGTGAAAATTTTTTATATTTTTATGAAGATACACCATCAAACAGATAAAACTTATTTGTTCTTGTTTATTTTTTTAAATTTGATAGATATATTATCCTGTATGTGCGAATAGTTCCTGCTCATCCCTCCAGTTGATCAAGGACTGTCTGCATTCTGGGAAAATATATTTATTTAATTATTAGAAATTCTTCATGTGGTATACCCTCATACCATATGTATGTCTGAGGACATGTAGTTAGAATATGTTGTTGACGTTATACGTGGGTTGGTTCTTGTTGTTTAAGGATGATAAGTGAAGCTGATGGAACGTGATAGCTGCAAAATGAGGACTAAGGCAG
>NW_020654810.1:17606861-17628911 GCF_003589595.1 Hyposmocoma kahamanoa
AGTTAGTTTGTATTTAGAATTCTTTGAAAAAGAATGTTAAGAAAATAGAAGATCTTGACATATCATATTAAGATCATTGTTTCGTAACCCTACGCCAAAATTATGTAAAATAGTGAAATAAAGTATAAAATTGAAGATTATTATAGTTTGAGTTTATAGAAATACCTCTCGCAATGCATCTGAGCTACAGCCCTCGATTATAGTACACAAAGGAGTACGTGCACTAAATCAGAGTAGGACAAAGGGCAATGGAGCATACCATGCTCAGCATTTCCCTCGACGACCGCATACCCAACGTGGAAATACGACAGAGAACAAGGATCGTAGACGTCGATATGCGGATAGCGAGCCTAAAATGGAGATGGGCAGGACACGTTGCTAGGTGGGACGACGACCGATGGACCAAGGCGGTCACTGGGTGGTACCCGGTAGGAGCGAAACGTTCTCGAGGCAGACCACCTGCTAGATGGTCAGACGATATCGTCAGAGTGGCCGGAAGATTGTGGATGAGATTCACACAGGACCGATTGAGGCGTGCAAAAGACTCCTCTTTCGGACCTATAGGCCTCCGCCTATGCCAAGCAGTGGGTGTTAACGGGCTGAGATAACGATTTGTAGAAATACAGATTATACAAAAGTGGACAGTGACAATAGTTATTAGTTATGCAATGCTACAAAGTTCTTTTTTGAAGCGAGTGATTGGACGTGGTTCATAAATAAAATCCTGAGCGTAGCGGGGGTTTCAAGGCGCGAGACGCATAACTTTGCTGCCGAGTGAAACACATAACTTTTCACCTCACTATAGCGAGGAAAATAGTAGATGAAAGAAAAACAGTAGGACTATATAGGACTAAATAGTTTTAATAAACAAAATTAGTAATCCTTGTCAATTTAATGAATAAAATATACCAACGGATTTATATTATATCAGTAATGTACGACAAATCGCGTAGTTGAACGTGTCATTATGTGTTTTTTTCATCGAAAGAAAAAGTTAGGAGCATCACAGTCTATTGTCAAGTTCGAATTTTAATAATCGTTTCAACGTTAGCGCAGAAAAGCATTAACTTAAGAATTAAAGCTATGTACCATAAACCTTATTGAGTTTTACCGTACATCGTCATACAGTTTCACAAGTTATAAATAAAATACTAGTTGCTATATTATTATGTGTTATTATTCTACTATATATTTTTATTATAATTGCGACGGTTTTCTTAAGAACTTAAACGTGCGATTGAATAATGAACTCTATTAAATATAGATTTTAAGACTTTCGTGGTTATTCACTAAATGATTATCACTAGTATCAGGTTTCTTACCACGGTATGACTTCTTTTTGTATGACGCTCCATGGTCACGAGGCTAGTCAACCCGTGACCATGGAGCGTGCAACCGTTCCGAAATATCGGGAAAATAAAAAGAAGTCATACCGTGGTAAGAAACCTGATACTAGTGATAATCATTTAGTTGCACTGTGTCCGGCCAAACACGATATACACTAACTACTACTACTACTACTACTAAAAATACTACATTTTGTACATACAACTGTAAATCAGTAACTAAAGCGATTGATAGTGTGAGATTGTTATGCCAATCAGCTGATTTTGTCTGCCTTCAAGAGACATGGTTATTGCCTCACGATATACCCATATTAGGTACAATCAGCCCTGATTTTGCATTTACAGGAAAATCAGCTGTGGATACGTCGAAAGGTGTACTGCGGGGGCGTCCGTATGGGGGGTTGCGATTTTATGGCGCAAGAGTGTATTTAATAATGTGTCACTTATTGTGTGCAGTAGTGATCGTCTGGCGGCCATAAAAGTGCAGATAGCTGACAGATCGTTTCTGTTATTTACAGTATACATGCCTACTGACGTCAGTGGTTCGTTAGATATTCTAGTTGAATTTTCAGAGTGCTTAGGTGAAATTCATGCCATTGTGGAAAAAAGTTGTATCGACTCTGTGTTTGTTCTGGGAAACTTTAATGCGAATATGAGAAAAAGATTTGGTGATGAACTGCGTAGTTTTTGCGTAGATCAAAACTTTAGGTGTGTTGATTTAGACTGGTTGGGTGAAACATCAGATACGTATACGTTCCAGAGTGACATAGATGGGACTAGAAGTTGGATTGATCACTGTGTAGTGTCGGAAGCCGTACGAAGTTCAGTAGAGGATGTGCATGTAAAATATGATGTATCCTGGTCGAATCACTATCCTGTGATATTAAAATATAACCTAAATATCCTTAGGCCTAAAATTGCAACAAATTTTAATCAAAAAATTGAAATTATATGGGGGGAGAGAGATGAGAGGCAGATCGAATTATTTATAAATTATTGTTTTAATCATTTTAAAGATGTAAATTTTTCTCCTGAATTAAATAGGTGTAGTGACAAGATGTGTAACAATGTACAGCATAGAAAAATGTTAGATGATATGTATGGATTAATTATAGATATTCTGTCAAAAGCAGCAATACAGAGTAATATAGTTAAATATAAGCACATATCAAATAAAAAACCAAGAGTAATCGGATGGAATAAATATGTTGCTATGTATCACTTTATTTTTTAGAGTAGGCGTACTGTGGCAAACCTAGATACGGGCCTGTATATAAAAGAATGCAGGAGTCTAGGAACCTATTTAAGTCAAAACTTAAATGGTGCTAAGACAATAAAAACCAAATACGTATGGATTTATTAGTGTCTCTCCATTCAAGTAAAAAAATTTCAGATTTTTGGAAAGAGACAAATAAGCTAAGCCTGAAGTCGAGCTTACCTCAGTATTGAGGGTGTGTGCGAGCCTGTCCAGCATGCGGAATTATTTAAAACTCATTTTGAGTTAAAGTCACCTCTGGGGCCAGCGGTGGGTCAGTACCTTGATGGCGAAAGAAACGGGCAGCCGCATGTACATTTTTCTGCGAAGATCATTTTTCTGACACGCGGCAGGTCGCCGGGTCACGACTCGCTCAGTGTGGAGCATTTGAAGTACGGTAGTGAAAACCTACACAGTGTACTCGCCCTGTTTTTCATGCTGTGCGTCAGCCACTCATACTTGCCTCAGGAACTTATGAAAACAGTTGTAGTGCCTGCAGTGAAGAACAGGACGGGTGATATTTCTTGCCTTAAAAACTATAGACCTATATCCTTGGCTACTATCATTGGAAAGGTACTGGACAGTTTGCTTGACAAGCACTTGAGGAGGCATCTGAAGTTACATGATGCACAATTTGGGTTTAGACCAGGTCTATCTACAGAAGCTGCTATCCTTTGCCTCAAGACGCTCAGCGCGTCACACGAGTTGGCCAAGAACTCCTGACGCATCCCACTGGTAGTCGTAGTTACTGGCGTCTGGCCAGAGCTGTTGCGTCGAACTTCTGCCAGCCCTCGCTGCCCCCGCTGAGATATTCTGACGGCAATCTAGCCCACAAGCCGCAAGATAAAGCCGACCTCTTGGCAAATCTGTTTGCGGCTAACTCCTGTCTCGACGACTGTAACGCACAGCCACCAACTTTACCTCACTGTAGCTACAGGATGTCTGATATTCGTAACAGACAATGCGATGTGCGTACGCAGCTGCAGTCTCTCGACGTCCGGAAAGCTAGTGGTCCTGATGGTATCCCAGCGATTGTACTTAGGAACTGCGCAGCTGAGTTGACCCCCGTGCTAACGCGACTGTATCGTCTGTCACTATCTTCAGGTCGTGTGCCGGACTCTTGGAGAGAGGCTAATGTGCAACCAGTTCCCAAAAAAGGCGACCGATCAGACCCGCATAATTACCGTCCCATAGCCATTACTTCCATAATATGCAAGGTTTTAGAGCGGATCCTTAACAAACAACTGACCCAATACCTAGAAGATCACTCCATAATTAATGATCGGCAGTATGGGTTTCGTTCGAAACGATCAACGGGTGACCTTCTAGCGTACTTATCGCATATTTGGGGTGAGGCTATAGACAAACGTGGCGAGTCGTTGGCTGTTAGCCTCGATATAGCCAAAGCGTTCGATCGGGTCTGGTACAAAGCTCTTCTCTCCAAGCTCCCGGCGTACGGTTTGCCAGCCCAGTTATGCAGCTGGATTGCCGATTTCCTTCGTGAGTGGAGAATTCACGTCGTTTCTGACGGCAGCATTTCGAGGTTCGTGAATGTGAACGCGTACCGCGAACGGCGTACCTCAGGAATCCGTCCTATCTCCCACGCTTTTCCTTCTGCATATCAATGATATGCTTCCACTTGGGAATATTCATTGTTATGCAGATGATAGCACTGTTCATGGGGGATATCACGGATTCCCCACAGCTGGGCGCGCCGATACTGACAGAGAGCGATCTAATCTTGTCGGTGAGCTCAATAGGATATTGGACCTCATCTCTGCATGGGGATCTAGAAATCTTGTTGAGTTCAACGCCAAGAAAACACAGGTTTGCGCGTTAACAACAAAATTGTCGCCGTTCCTTCCCATGCCTTCTCTGATGAGCACAGCACTTTCACCTCAGAGCAGTTTTACCTTGTTCGGTATGGAAATCTCCTGTGATTTGAATCCAACGAGCTACATCGAATCTGTGATCAAAACAGCCTCACGGAAACTCGGAGTCCTGAACAAGGTGCGACGTTTTATCACGCCGGACCAGTTATGCCTGCTGTACAAAATACAGGTCCGGTCTTGCGTTGAGTATTGTTCGCGTTTGGATACCACTTTCCACTTAACATCAGGTGGAGTCATTTGCCTGTCATGTATAAAAAAAATAAAAAATAAATATGCAGAGGCTCATGGTCTTAGGTACAACGCGAGTAAGAGTGAGTTGCTAGTTTTTAAATCGGGTAGCAAAACCTGTAGCACTGTGGCCGAAGTTACTCGGTGTGGCACTCCTCTTAAAAGAGTCACCGAATTTAAGTACCTAGGGCACTGGGTCTCTGAGACTTTAAAGGACGATTTAGATGTTGAAAGGGAGCGTAGGGCGCTAGCAGTGAGGGGCAACATGTTGGCTCGTAGGTTTGCTAGGTGTACTGATGACGTCAAACTTATGTTGTTCAAGGCGTACTGTCAGTCATTTTATACGTGTAGCCTATGGGTCAATTACACCCAAAAAGCTCTAAGCTCCCTCCGTGTGTTGTATAATAATTTATTCAGGATGCTGTTGAAGCTGCCTCGATTTTGCAGTGCATCGGGAATGTTCGCCGTGACTCGCTTAGATGGCTTTTCAGCTATCATGCGAAAAAGGGCGGCTTCTTTGTTGCGCAGGATTCGGGGCGGCGATAACAGCCTCCTGAGTATAATTGCAAACCGTGTACAGGGTAGCTTCCTAGATCACTGGTCTAGGATGCACATTGGCTTTGTGGCCTATAATAATAAATTGTAAAATAAGCAATTTGTAATACTAACCCTATTTTTAAGTGTCTTGTTACTAACCCTTATGGACTTAGTCCGAAATAAAGAAATTTATTATTATTATTATTATTACTAACATATTGAAGGCATATTGTATATTTACTATATTTTGACGACCTCCGTGGTCGAGTGGCTTATACGCCGGTTTTCATGGTGCCGCCACTTCTGAGGTCTCCGGTTCGATCTCCAACCGCGTCATTGTAGAAAAACTAGGTAACTTTTCGATATTGTCTTGGTTCTGGGTGTTTATGGTACCGTGCGTAGTTTCCGATTGCGATAATACAAGTGATTATAATATTCAGAAGCGCAGTTGCAGCGCCAATGACGTGACATGCGCATATCACTTTCGCAGTCACAATTATACTACATTTAATTGGCGACCTAGCATACGCTTCTCTCTTTCGCCCTACTTCATAAAAATGACAAAGATGTAAAACATAGACACAAGAGTAAGTGGATGTTAACAAGTGTTTAAATGGTAAGGACTCGTGCAAAAAGGTGTGCTCGGAGTGCCCTAACCAACTAAATGAAAGAAGTTGTTCCGGTACAGAACGTTTAATGCTCATTAGACTCTAATTACAATGAAAAGGTACGTTAATTTATGGAAAGTTTATGAGTCCGGGGCTGCTACCGAGTGTAGCAGTCCGGCGTTGAGGATGATTTATTGGGCGCTGGTGCTGGCCGCCTCGCGACTGGATGTGAATAGAGATGGGAAAATCTGCTTATTTTTTTAAACTTTAAAACGTTACGCTCTTTTTAAAAAGCGTTTAAAAAAGCGTGTTTTTTAAACGCTTTTTAGTTTGATGCTCATAAAATCATTTAGAAAAACGCATAGGCTTTTATGTTAAAAAATCTTGCAAAGAAAAGCAAGACTAGACCACTAAAGGTTTTTAGTGATATTAGTTTATTTGTAAAATACGAGTTTTATTTTTATTTATAAAATTATTATTTACATTGATGAAATCATTTGTTTAGGAAACATAGATGGCGGGACTTGAAACACAAGCACGTTGTTAAAAATCAAATTGTTGAGTATTGAACTGACCAATGCTTACGCTTAAATTGATAAGCGTGCTTATGTGCTTATTTTAAAAAGCAAACTTTTTAAATGCTTTTCGTTTAAACGCCCACCTCTAGATGTGAAGCCCGTGTCGCGTCCGCGCCTCATGCAAGCCGCGTTGGCTCCCGCGCACTAGGGCTCATTGTGCGGCTAGAGGTGTGACGAAAATCAAAGTCGCTGGTAAAGAGTCGCAGATGAGTAGCAAGCACAGAAAACAATACGCATCCGTACTGCACAGGCTTTTGTGACTTATCTCTAATCAATCACTTGCGGCTGTGCTTTCTCAGTACTAGATCGCTAACTTAAATAAGGTGTAGTGAACTAAAAATGATTGAAAAGCTACAGACGGGCGGCTGCCACGCCACAGTCGCGCCTACGGAAGAAAAAACAATGGAAGTGCCTTAAGCCTCTATTACTATCGTAACCGCTGTCGCCAAAATGCACACAAACAAATGATAAACACTACGAAATCTTGATAATGGTTGGTTATAGTTTCTAATTTCAAAAGATCTAACAAATTCTGGATTATTGATATAATTTAAACTCTACCCAGTTCAACAACTTTATTGCAAGTTACGTTTTGAAAAATTTTATTCAACGTGCTGCCATCTTGCGGCCAATAGCTGGACTACGACGAACGATTAACATCTGAATCAATTAGATAAACTGAAAATTTAAAATTTATTTATTAATTTATTATTTATAAAGCATTACAGAATTCACGGCGCCGATTTAACCGGCGGGAGGTAAACCCGGGGGGTTTTAGTGGGGTAGGCCCTCCAGTCTGGAGGGAGAGTCCCCACATAACCCCTGAGTCTCCCTGGGCTCAGGAGTATCTATGAAGATTTCCCATCCGTAAAAAAAAAGCTGAGCTAAAATAGATCTGTCGAGACCTATACTGGCACGCGTAGCTAACCACTTCTACTGTATTTATTATTCTGTGGTCACGCCGTTGAAGCGCTTCTACAAGTGTCTAATCTAAAGGCGCGCTAATAGGGTCCACGAGATTGGAAACTATTAAATAGGTAGTGTAGAAAATTTTGGCTTTCCTTCAATATTAACATTATACAGATTAGTACCTATGTAAATACATAATACTTTCTTATATTTAAGTTACCCATGAAGTACTGAAATATTTCATAACAAATATGATAATATTTATTTATGGACTTCGAAAATTTGATCACGTGTCCGCATGTCGCAATGAGCTGAAGTGGCTTACGATTCGCCAGAGTCGTGATTTGAGAATACTTTCCACTCTTTACTCTTTTATATCTTTTATATTAACGATAAATGTGCACCTGGATATTTGAAATGTAAATTTCAATATTTGGGTGCATCCCATAATCGCAATCTTCGCTCAGACAGCAAATTGACTCTTTTAATTCCTTATCACCATACTGGTTTTCTTTCTAACTCATTTACTCTTCAGGCAATACGACTCTGGAACGCTCTACCGTCCCATATTCAAAATGTATATGTATTATATATTATGTATTTATGTGTATATAGGTTGCTTATATAGGTATGTAGTTAGTCATATAATATTATGTGCGATATTTATATTGTGTTTAAACTATATATCATAATTATTTATAAACTTCTTCATATCTGTTTTAATTATCATGTTATGCACCCCTGTTAATTATTTTGACCCAGCCCTCCGGTTGACTGGTAGAGAATGCCTAATGGCGTTAAGTTCGCCATTTGTACTGTTTTGGGTGCAATTAAGTTTGAATAAATAAATAAATAAAATAAATAAAAATATTCGGTTAGATAAATGAATAAAACTTAACATCAGTTTGTTTTTTTTTTATATAGTTTATCACAGAACTGCCTGTACTGTTAAACATGCATTTGATAATGAATCTGATGAATTTCGGATATACTACAACAAATATAGACAAACCGCCGGCCACATCGTCGCTTAGGTAAGATTGTGGCCACAGACATATATCTAGATAGACGCCGCATGTACAGCAATTTGTATGAAAACCAAGCATGCCACATTTTTTGCATCCACTATGTCGTCACAAGAACTATTTAGTAATGGAAACCTCCTTCCGCTCGCTCTAAAAGATTTATTGAACGGAATACGCGTAAACACGCGTAGTCCTTTCAATTAATAACAAAAAAATATTGTCCTTCCAATAAAATGAGCTTATTATACAGGGTGGCCCATTTTCAGTGGTCCAAAAATTTTTTTCAGATAGAGGACATCGTAATGACTCATTTGAAATAAACATTAGTTCCGCGAAAATCAATAGTTTAAAAGTTATGATTTTTCATGCACTTTTTTGAAAATTTTATACTCTAGCCACCAAAACCATTCTAATTTGAAAACTATTCCACTGAAGGAATTGAAATTTGGTATGAAAGTAGTGTGACCACGTAGCTAGCTTTCAATGTGACATTTTTGTGTTTGTTTTTTGATTTCGCCCTTATTTTAGACTTTTAGTTGATTTTTTATTCGTTTACGAATAAATTGTTAAGTTTTGTAAAAATTCGTGACTGAGAAACATGGACTGTCTGAATTTGCTAATCGCCTTAAAAACTACCTTAAGATGTAATGATTGTTTACACATAAAATTGTAGTGCTGTAGTTATTGTAACGCCTTCAGAAATTGACATCATGTCCACTGAGTCGATAAAAACCAAAATTGACAATTTCTAGCATAATCGTTATTCGAATGAAAACATTAGCTCAACTAAGATTTGTTATTCAAATCTAGTATTCATAAATAATGCACAAAAAGTTTTGTGAGTGTGTGGGTTGAAACTTCGGAACCAAGTCAAACAGCAAAAATTAATTATAAATATTTATTTAAAAAATAAACAAGAATTATTTTACAATAAATTCTCAAAGTGCCTGCCTTGGTTAGCAATACATAAACGACATCTGCGTAAAAAGTTTCTTTTTGGCCTGTTAAAAGTCTGTCGATTTTCTCTTATTTTTGTTATTGCCACTTGAATTGTTTGGCGTAATTCTTGTTCTGATGTACTTTCCCGGGCGTAAACTATGTCTTTAAAGTACCCCCAGACAAAAAAATCGATCGGATTAAGGTCCGGTGATCGTGGAGGCCAAGGAATTGGGCCACCACGACCGATCCACCTTTCCGGATATGATGCGTCAAGGTGCTCTCTCACACTTCGTGCAAAATGACACGTAGCTCCGTCATGCTGCAGCCACATGCGCTCTCTTACATTTGATGGGATATCGCTGAGAAGGTTTGGCAGCTCGTTTTGGAGAAAGTTTAAATAAACATCTACATTCAGGCGCGATGGCAGTTCGAAAGGGCCGACGAACTCCTTGTTAATAATGCCACTCCACAAATTGACGCTGTAACGTTCTTGAAAGTTCGATTCTCTCACTAAATGTGGATTAACTATTGAGTAATAATGTGAGTTGTGTGTATTGAATAATCCAAACCGTTCAAATCGGCTCTCATCAGTCCATAAAATACTATCAAAAAAATTTTGATCTTCTCTATTTCTTGTCAATATTGCTCTGCAAAACGCCACCCGTCTTGGGTAATCTGCGGGCTTTAGTGCTTGTACTTTTTGGTAATGGTATGGGTGTAGGTCATTAGCGCGAATAATTCTTTGAATTGACGATCTAGGAATCCCAGTACGCCTCTCCATTCGTCTTTGACTAGTCGTTGGATTACGTCGTAATTCTTGCAGAATGACTTCTTCACGGCCTCGGTCAACTAGTCCAAGTTCTCGACCACTCAAGCCTGGGACTACTCCATTATCTAATAGTGAAGTATGAAGTCTCACAAAAACACGGTGGTCCGGAAAGCGTTCGACTGCTGAGTCTTGCTGGTTTTCAGCATACTCGCGATAAAGCCTGGCAGCTTCTCGAGCAATGCCTCCTGCTACGCCATAAAAATAATGCATCATGGCTTATTCACGTGGCGTATAAGGCCTACGACGCCCACGACGGTTTTCAGCCATAACGTAAGCCGAGTGGTTAGGTGGCGAAGAAAGGTCCACAAATAATCGAAATACTGTTGAATAGCTGTAGTAGGCACAAGTGACAAATAACAACTGACTGCTACTGCCTTCAGTGCGACTAATTAGCCTGCACGTGCTAATTTCACCAATGTAGACTAGTCGGTTCAATTCTATTGTTATTGTTTATAACTCAAGTAGCATGTAAAAAGGTTGTAAAACATGTTATCTCTCTGTTTATGGCACGTGCACACAACAATGAAAGTTCTCAGTATCGGTAGGGCTATAATTTTACATGTTTTTGAACATTTTTTCGTGTACATGCATTATGGCTATTAGAGATTAGTTTGAGAATAATTTAGGTAAATCTGAGTTGACTGAATGTTTTCTTTCAATTAAATTAAGTGAACATTGTTCGAATAACGATTATGCTAGAAATTGTCAATTTTGGTTTTTATCGACTCAGTGGACATGATGTCAATTTCTGAAGGCGTTACAATAACTACAGCACTACAATTTTATGTGTAAACAATCATTACATCTTAAGGTAGTTTTTAAGGCGATTAGCAAATTCAGACAGTCCATGTTTCTCAGTCACGAATTTTTACAAAACTTAACAATTTATTCGTAAACGAATAAAAAATCAACTAAAAGTCTAAAATAAGGGCGAAATCAAAAAACAAACACAAAAATGTCACATTGAAAGCTAGCTACGTGGTCACACTACTTTCATACCAAATTTCAATTCCTTCAGTGGAATAGTTTTCAAATTAGAATGGTTTTGGTGGCTAGAGTATAAAATTTTCAAAAAAGTGCATGAAAAATCATAACTTTTAAACTATTGATTTTCGCGGAACTAATGTTTATTTCAAATGAGTCATTACGATGTCCTCTATCTGAAAAAAATTTTTGGACCACTGAAAATGGGCCACCCTGTATAACATCTTTTTGTAATAGAAGATCTTATCGATCAACTTCATTGACTTACAATTATATGGACGTCGGGTCCGCGCTAAAACGTGTCCGAACTTATAGGGCGTTAAAATCGTATACAGAGCGTCATTCACGCTCTAGTCTTCGTTTGTTCGACTGACAGCGAAGCAAGCAAAATTAGACAGTACTGCGATGACATTACAATTTAAATTCAACGTTTTAGCTTTTTCATATTCCTTGACATGTCACTACGTTTAAATAGGTTGACTTGGGACATTTTTTTCGTGGTTTTTGTATTAGACGCGTCGTCCATTTTTTTGTAAGTCAACGATTAACTAAAATAATGAAAACGCACGTGAATATACATATTATCAACTGCGACTGCCTTAATTAATTTTACTAGATGGTTTTCTGTTGGTAATTGATCAAATTGATGAATGGCAAAACAAGACAAATGAAAATGTTGCTGCTGACAAAATATGGTAATGTCTTATTAATTAAAAGAGGTTTACTTAAAGACGGCCTCGTGTGAAATTTTTGTGATTTGTTATGTCTCTGATTTCTAACTCTGCTACTCTGCATATTTGGATAGCATCTTCGGCGGGATAAACTAGACCACCTTCGTCCTCGAACGCAACGAACTCATACGTATGACCAACTCCAGGTTTTCGTAAAGACTAAACGCATTGTATATTTTTATGTATTACTCGTATTACATATCCGGCGATGTATGTAACTATTTGCTCACTATATTCGGACAATCGAGGCAACGTGCTGCAAAAATTATCGAAATTACAGATACTACTGATAATAGATACTACAAAACTGAAAAAAAAACGAAACGTTACTAAACGTTATAACAAAAGAGTTATAAAATATTTTTATAACATTGTTAAGGTCATAAAAATTTTGCCAATGTCCAGTAAAAATAACTATGTACGGTAGTTTAGTATTATTATAAAAATTATACAAAAAAATGGCGATTTCGCCAATGTCCTGTGTTAAAAAAAAATCGAAATAACATTAACACTTTTCTTCTTCTTCTTTTAAATGTTATGGCTCCATCGAAATAGTCAATGATTATTTCGTATTTAATATTTTTGTGTGTTGACATTGACTGATAGATATGTTACCCCTCTACAATCTATTCTTCCATAGATTATCCTTATATTACTCTTCATTTGATATGCAATCTTAGCAGTAGAAGCGTTTCCGCTCCTGACTGCTCTCATTTTGGCTCTTCATTTCAAATTCGAAATTGGCTATTCGAATTACGATGCTCGCTCTCGCTCTACCAAAAGCTCGTGATTCTTGTACTGACCCTGGAGGCATCGGGTCTTCACCAGACCTAGTAATTACACGAAGTCTCACCATTTCGAAGCCCTACACCTGGCCTTACTCTTACCGCGCTTACGCGCCTGCCTGCCGACCAGTTCCTCGACTGTGTCACGCTAAACCTGGTCTTCACTTCACCTACATAATAACACTCTCAGGTTTTGTTGTTATAAACTTATTGTTATACTTTATCATTCTCCTTTTTTTGATTGCATACCTTTCGTCCTTGTAGTTGCTCTACCACCACAGGTTGTCTATGTGTTTGTCCATGGCACCCGCAATACAGGATTTCCCTAGTGCGGGGCTATGAGTGTGCACGCGTTGTTGTTATTAAAATATTCATCAATTGTACATAAAAAATGATGCAGAGTTACCGTTTGTTCAGTTAATATGATATAAATAGCAATATTATAAATTGTCTATACTGGGGCAGAATAACAGCGGTATGTGGGTATTGTCAGTCAACGACCATTATATACTGAGCTTCAGACGTTATCGTTTCCAATGCAGTCGTACCAATTGCATGCAAACTGTTTTCAGACTGTATTCCAACTACCATTTTGCAATTGAGATGCAGCTTGTGTTACTATTATACCTTTAAACCGTACAACATGGGTGTCATTCACTTCGTTGTATGACGATGTATTTGAAGTGCTCACTACATGCCTCCGCATACATATATATGTACATATCGTCCCTTAGTACAAATAAAGTTATATGTGATCATACGTTAAAAGTGCTTTCATCATATGAAAATCATAAAAATAATACGAACTATAGAATCTTTAAATCCCTCTTATTGAAAAATTGTGATTTTGCAGATACGGCATTATTACACTAAGGGTGCGATATGTTTTTTCAATTTCCATGACGATAGACTATCCTAATAAAACTTCAAGATTATGTTATTAGACCCTCTAATATATAATTGACTTATTGTAAACGGACACTTTTTTAATAAACGATATGTTTTTAATGCTTGATATATATATTAATTGTTCCGTCTACATTAGTATGTCCACGCATAAATTATAAATGAACTGCATTCAATGCAACACTATCATGTTTAAGAATACTAAATTAATATTTTGTATTCAAAAATACTATTTTGATCTTCTTTTTTTATTATTGGTCTTATTTTAACGGTTGATGACATTTATAACCAGTATATCTTTTGATATTGATCTCGTAATAAATCTTGGTTGCTTGGTTGCGCACTCCATTCAGTAGGTTAGGTTAGTATATGAAAAAGGAGCACGAGCCGAGCGAGCGAAGCGAGCGTGTCGCGGCAGCGGCCGGCGAATGCCAGACGCCATCTTGCTTGCGTTTCCGAATACGTTTTCAGATCAAATCATATTATAATTAATATAATATTGGTATACAAATATAATCAACATTTACATAGTTTTAAAAATAGGTATCTAAATTTTATTTTGTATGCTCATTTGTCTTCGTTTTACGGCCCAATATAAAAACAATCAACGTTCAAATAAAAAATCTTTTGCATAGCTCAGAATAGATTAAAATATCCATTGATTTAATTTATTTTATGTCTCAGAGAAAAAGGATCGATAATTAAAAAATATGAACGTTTAGATTTTTAGCCTGCTGCTTTTGCAAATTTAAAATGGTCATATGTCACATGGCTTGAATTTCAAATCCCAAAAAATAATAACCTTTCTACTTATTTTTTAGGTGGGGCCGTAATACCAACTTAGTTAGTTTAATTAATGTTGTCAATTTGTAGGACATATCACAGTTAGAATGTTCAAAAAATATTTATAAAATACGTAATACAAAACCATTCTTAAATGACAATGATAATTCGAGCTTCTAAATATAAATACATATTTTTCGGTTTTTATATTTTGCTTAGTAAATCGCTGATCAGGAGGTTCATTTACTTTTGGCTGCCTTGACGGATAAAATATTTCATAGATGCATGGCAATAATGCCGAGAGATTGTGTTACCGCCGGGGGATCTCGAGCAGCAATGGATAGAGGTTAGAGTCAACAGTCGCAAATTGGCCATAGGTGTTGTATATAAGCCCCCTAAATTTAGCAATGAAAGGTTTATTGATCAATTGTCAAATACAATTTCAATACTTGTACCGCAGTACGATTATAGCTTTTTGACTGGAGACATAAATATTAATCTATTAGACAAAACCTTAAAAGAAACAAATACATTTTTAAATTTACTACATAGTAATAATCTGCAACTAATAGTAGGCCAACCTACACGAGTCACTTCAACGACTCGCACCTTGCTTGATGTGATATGTTGCAATATAGAAATACAACCTCACATAATAGATGTAACCCATAATGACGATTTGAGCGACCACGCTCTTGTAACTGCTACATTTCCCATACAATTCCCAAAGATCGCGCCTCGTATCATCACCTACAGGCCTTTTCATGACTTAGATATGGACACATATCAGTTTGCGTCCTCTATTACGCCTTGGGAATGGGTGTGCAATTTCGGCACTATAGACGAGATGGTCAATTGTTTTAACTTTTTGATATTAGGCCTCTTTGACCACTTTGTACCTGAGCGTACTAAGATGTTCAGAAATCCTCCTACGCCTTGGATAACAGACAGCATCAGGGTTCTAATGCAGGATAGAGACAATGCATGTGCTAGAGCTAAGGTTACGGGCAATGAAACAGATAAAAAGATGTACAAATCTCTGCGTAACGCTGCCACTGATCTTATACGGAGCGAAAAAAAACATTATTTCTCCCTTTCAATAAATAGAAATGTCAAAAACCCAAGTAAATTATGGAAAGAAATTAATAAAGTAATAGGGAATAACTGTCAAGATATATTACCGTTGCATATTCGAGACCCTGATTTTATCAATAAATCTTTCTTGGACTCAATTCCTACCACTATGAATCGCAGTAATGTGCAAATCTACGATTCTTTTCGCAAGAAAATACCAGACCATACTTTTAGTTTTTCGGAAATATCGGCAGTAGAAGTGTTAAAAATTATTAATTCAATAAAATCAAATGCAGTAGGGGAAGACAGAGTCTCAATCAAAATGATTAAAATGACATTACCTTATTTCTTAGAGGCTATTACTTCGATTATTAATAAATCCTTAAGTTCCGGACAGTTTCCACAAAAATGGAAAGTTGCTTTAATAAAGCCGATCCCCAAGAAAGCCAGTGTAGACACAATTCAAGACTTGAGACCCATAGGTTTGCTTCCCGTACTGTCAAAAGTACTGGAAAAGGCGGTGAATGCTCGTTTACTGAGCTACTTGGATACTTATAAAATTCTTCCCGAACAACAATCGGGGTTTCGCAAGCAGCACAGCACCACTACAGCGCTGATGCACGTAGTTGACGAAGTTCTAACTGCGGCCAACAACAAAAATGGGTCTATAATGCTCCTTCTTGACTATAGTCGTGCATTCGATTGTTTAAATAGAAAGATATTAATAGACAAATTGCGCTATTGTGGTTGTGATAAGTTGGTATGCGAGTGGTTTGAAAGCTATTTCGACAATAGGTCACAAGTGGTACAATGTACGGATGTATCGGGGAAACAGGTGAAATCTACTCCTCTTGCGGTCTCCCAAGGTGTGGTTCAAGGCTCTGTGCTAGGGCCTACTCTATATTCTGTGTATACGTACGACCTGTTGGACAATTTGAGACACGGATCTGCCCACATGTATGCGGATGACACCCAGGTTTTAGTTCACACACCTTTAGATGTTACTCACATTAACAATACTGTTAATTTACTTAATGAAGATTTATCAGCGGTGGTTCAGTGGTCTAGGGAGAATAGTCTTGTGTTGAATGCCCAAAAATGTTCATTTATTTTATTGGGTACTCGACACCAGGTGGAATTCTTAAGAGCTGCGAATCCTCAAATCACAATTGAAGGTCAGGTGTTGAGTGAGTCCAAGGTAGCAAAAAATTTAGGGTTATTTTTTGATAATGGCCTTACTTTTGAGAAGCATGTCGACACAAAAGTAAAAAATTGTTATAGTTCATTAAAACATTTATATAGACTGAGACCACTTCTGACGACAGAAGTTAAACAACGTATTGTAGATGCTCTAGTGCTCTCGCAACTGGATTATGGCGACATAGTGTACGGGCCTTGTTTACTGAAAAAAATAGAAAAGAAAATTCAAAGAGTACAGAACTCGTGTATTAGATTCTGTTTTAAGATTCCTCCACGCTCGCACATCACTCCATATCTTAATAAGTTTAATATTTTAAATATGTCAAACCGCAGAACATTAAAATTGAATTCATTTATTCATAATTTAAGAAAAACTTCTACTCCAACTTACTTGGCCAGAAAATTAATCTGGAATGACCATGTTGATGGCAGCACGCGATCGATACGTTATCCGTCCTTACAGTTATTACCTCCTCGACTCACGCTTTACCGCGGTAGCTTCAAATTCGCAGCCTCAAAGTGCTGGAACGATTTGCCTCCTCCCATAAGAAACCTAACGTCGTCATGGGCTTTCAAAACGAAATGCAAGCTTTGGCTACTTTCGAGGCAGTATTCGGCAAGTAATTGGATGTAATTTGGTGTAACTTCATCGCACGCCATTTTAAGCCACATTTTTCATTATTTTTATATTTTTAACATTTTGTGCTTTTTTTTATTTTTTTATCTAGACATATATATATTTTATGTTCACTGTTCGTCCCTATCCAAATTACAAATCGAATTGTTCAAGTGTTCAAGTGTTCAAATATTTATAATTTTTAATTTTTATTTTTATTTTTATTAAGTAGCATAGGTATCATGATGTTTGTTGTGATGGCTGTTTTTCTGCTTTTTTTGTTTTTTTTTTTTTTTGTGGAGCCGGTCGAGATGCGTCAATAAGATATATATTTAAATGTAGCAAGTTTCTTTCAAAGGGGTAGAGTCTGAAAAACAGCTCAAGCTGAGACTCTTACCTTTTTATCTACACATTGTGTTATTTTAAGATAATTTTGTATATTATTATTTCAATTGTAGATAAATAAAGTTCTTTATTATTATTATTATTATTATTAATGTGTATAATACTTAGATTTTATATTTTTGTCCTAGATGTATTGTTCATATCCACTTCAGACAACGTAGTCCATAATAATACTAATTTAATTACAATAAATTACTTCGGGATGCACGAAGGGAGCCTCTCTGCACGACGGACCATTACTTTTCTCTATGTCTGGCGCAAGAGCAACATAAAGATTTTTTTTAACGCACACACTCAACATAGCACAAATACACGAGATAAATAAATGTAAGCCACACAAATATTTCTCCCGGCCCGGGAATCGAACCTGCGACCTCTGCGTGGCAGTCCAGCATGGTAACCGTTCGGCCACAGAGGCAGTTCTTGCGCAAGTCACGCCTGTCGTGCTAGCCCTACTGGGCAACAATTGGCGAGAACCTTATGCCGATTGGCAAATCCTTTACGACGGCAAGCATTATAGATCCACTATAGCCATACGACAGCAAGAAGAATTATGTTACTAATTGAAGCAATGGGTGTTACAAGGGCATTTCACGTAAAAATGAGATTCGAGAAAATTGGAAATAGATTTAATGTCTTATAACTTTTTAATACTTATAATGTGACTTATTTGTCGTATGATTTCGCTAAAAGAATCAGGTGTTATTAATATTTCAAAACAAATATACACATTTGAAAATATTTTTTTTTGTTTTCCGCCCTTGTTGCATAACAGGTAAATTAATAGGGCGTTCGTTTTATTATTACTTTCTAAGGAAATAAATAATAACTTTAGATACTTATTGTAAATTACTCATATTTAAAAGTTACATTGAAAAAAAATAATTAAACATGTTTTTAATTATTCAATAAATTCGCTGAATTGAAATGAATCATCAGAATTATCTTCAGCAGGTCTTACTGGCCTCCTATATGCTCCTGGTTGAGGATGAAATCGCTTGTTTCAGGCATTTTTTTTACATTAAAATAAGTTTTTAGAAGCTTTTTTTACATTAAAATAAGTTTTTACAAACTGCAGGACGTAACGCGTTCGAAATTCAAAAGCACATTTGTAATCTATGCAACACGGGCGGAGTGCCACCTATATGAATGAAATTTATACCATCTAGCAGGGAAAGATCGAAATTAATTTTTGTCACAAGATACTAGATAGTACTATAGTACTTTACATGTTTTGACGCGCTAACATCAAAACGGGCTTTGGGTGCCAAACGCCCTTGTTGCTCCAATGCTTCAATTATACTTTATGATTTTATCCACAGAGAAAGGTCATTCAGGATAAATCTATAACATTTCAGCATTTCATATAAAAACAACATATTTGGATTTGATATAAAAAAGGCTTTATTTCATAATGTAAATTATAAATCCGTTCACATACAAAAAAAACTATAAAAAACGAATTTTGTAAAAAAAAAATTACATAAAACAAAATAAAAACAGAACAGATATTTTACGACATACGCAGGTGAAATGCAATTTGGGTTTATTGCACTGATTGACGGCATATAATTCTGGCATCCGACGACGACCCGTGATATCAAAGGCCGCCCCGCACCTCGCCAATTTGTACGGGCGAGCGCGAGCTTTAGACGAGTCCACGGAATTTACTCCCGTTCTTTTTTTTATTGACCGTTATTAAACATAATCTACTCAGGATGCTGCGAGAGGCCATTGAAATAAAACAAAATCCTAATTTCAACAGGGAAGATGGTTTCTCCGTACCACCAGTTTGGGATTAAGTATTTCCTCTGATAAAAAATCCCAAACAGACATATGACTGCAGTACCAATTAATATGTTTTAATTTATTTTAATTTCCATTATCAACTATTAATAAATTTAACTTAGTAAAAATTAATATTGTTCAAATTAAATAATTTGAAAAACATATATGTAGCGTAAATCGGAATGTTCTCTGTAAAATTAAAAGTAAGGTAATTAATTAATAACTTTTGTAACTATAGTGGAAAAAATAGAGTGGTTTGCATTAATATTAGACATCATTGGTTGATAACTTTAAACCTTTTGACCTCAGTAACCGTGACTGTGGGACCTGTAATGGGCCCGAAACGTTGGTTTGTTTGAAAAAACAAATATATGCGATTTAAATCCCGAAAAATAGTTTCATTTCCTATATATATATATATATATTCATTTCCTTACATGATATATACGATAAGTAATAATCGTCAAACGCACGTGCTCTCGCTCTGCGCTTTTGTAGTTACCGACACGCAACGGATCCGACGGGCCCGCATCCCGTGAAACCATGGACCCTGATAAGCCGACAGTGCATTTGTTACCTTTGTTTGAATCTTGGGGCATCCAATATTGCCTGACGGCACTGATCTTTTGTTCTTCTCAATCGTCAATCTTCAACACCCAGCCGAAATAATTCGATGCATTAGATGGTAGACGTACTGCAACCACACTATTATTCATAATAGTGTACTGTAAATATTGTAATCAAATTACTTGATACATTTAAAATGTAATTTATAAATTAATTTTATGACTTTTTAACTGTTTCTGTGGAGACAAGACTGAAAGACATATAATAAAACACCTCATCATCAACCCATTAATACGTCCCACTGCTGGGCATGGGTATCTTCTCAGACGAAAATTTGGGTAATACTGACTGTGTGTGCGTGCTGGGGACTTCACACGTTTTCCGAGGGTAGTGAACCTTCTTCGACGTGCAAGTTTCATAACGATGTTTTCGTTCACCGAAAAGCTCATGGTAAATTTCAAATTAAATTTAATATAATTCAATTATTTTTAATTTAATTTAAATTCTTTTTAATTTAATTCAATTATTTTTATTTTATTTTTATTATTTTTAATTAAATTAAATTTAATTCAATTTAATATCTTTAATTAAATTTAATTTAATTTCGCCCATAAATTCTGAGAAACTCAGAGGTTCGAACCCGCGGCCTCTACTTGAGAGGCGGCCGGTCAAACCATTGGACCACCATGGCGAATAGAACACCCAAAATACTGAATCGTCATATTCCTAAGAACAATAACCTTCTTAGTCAGTTCTTGGTTCTTAGTCATATTGTAATAAATATAAAAGGTGTGCCACGTCTGCACAAAAGAATCAAAGAACTTATCTGGTTTTAAATTAACAGCCGTTTCAAAAGAGAAAAACATTTGTACCATAGACTGCACCCAATGACGAATATAATAATTGATGTTCATGACTGCATCGAGTTTCCTCTATCAAAATAGGCTAAATAAATTCAAAATTGCTTACGTAAAAGTAAATATACTAACATTTAATGAAATATGCTTATCTGGTAACAGCAAAGAAATCTGGTCGAATTCGTTCTTTGAAATATAAGAGCTCAAGTCCTTGACACTTAATATGTCGTCGACCGGCCACTTTAAGAAAATGGCATAAATAGCTACAATAGAATCATTTTTATTGGGAATATTCGACAGTCTGAAAGTATCGTAGCGTTCCTTTTTGCATGTGTACCAAACGTCCAAATTTAAGGTATCTCTCTGATAGAACCAGGCCGAGGTATTATAAATTGCTTCACCATTGATGAGCAGCCATTCACCCAACTGCAGAAGTCGTTCTTGGAAAATAGGTACTATAATTCCCTCTTTCGTTGGTCCGACGTTAATTAATACATTTCCTTTAAAATAGCATTTAAATATGAATCATTTAAATTTTCTCGATTTTCACACAATATTTTAGTTTGATACCACTTGAATTTAATACGACGTTATGAAACATCGAGGTACATAAAATATTACATAGATTTAATCCGGATATTAAATTAAAATAATTTAAAAATGATATGATGTGATATGATATGGACACGTTGATTTCCCGATTTATTTAAATATTCGTAACAAATTATTTTATATGATTAAATAAATATATATTTTTTTAATCGACAAAATCAATAAGATATACAGATTTCATGAACAAATACCATTGTGTCGGTCACAAAGCCTTTTTTGGTCTAAACAGTAGAACAATACTATAACCGATTCTGTATTGAAAGTGGAATATTATTTGGTGTTATATTTCAGAAATTGTGCCTTTTAGTAAAAGACTAAACTCTTACCACCGCAGCTTACAGTAGACACGACGTTTTCAATCAATTCTTCAATGCTCAAAACATCTGCGATCGTCATATCACTCCTATAACCCCAAGAATATCTGTCAAGTGTGAAAGCATTCTCCCATTTGTGAAACATTAAGGCATCTGTTGAAAATAACAAATTGCAGGTTTTTACTAAACCTTTTACACACCAAACTAGTGCAATATACGTTACAAAACCTGAATCAAAATTATTCCAATTTTAGCATTTTTATATAAATTTCCTTCTTGATA
>NW_020654810.1:17628921-17672363 GCF_003589595.1 Hyposmocoma kahamanoa
ATAACACAACGCTTTCTCACTACACTGTTCGGCATTAGGTCATTAACTAAAACCGCTCATATTGAACAGTTATATACCTTTTATTACACGCTAATGGTATTTTCGTTAAGTTTGTCTAAGATTAATCACTATTGAAACTTACAACTCAAATTATTAACTATAAGGACACTTACGAGGGTTATATCTGTCGTCACAAGTGTAAAAATCGCCATGGCCGCACCGTGAGGTTTTGCACCAGCGGTCATTAACAACTATTTCATCCTTAACAGGGCTTTTATTATAGAGCCAAGTAAGAAGTTCTGTTGCTTTCCAATACCTACAACATGCTTCCCACTCTCCATCTAGCCATAACACAGATGGTTTATAGTCCCTGATTAATTGTTTAATATCTTTCCATACCAGTTTGTCAACGTAAGTGGTATTTAGGAAAAGTTCGTCTTTGTCTTTCAAATACATCTCGTTGTGCCATTCGAGCAAAGAGTAATATGCACCAAATTTCATGTTGTATTTTCGAATTGACTGTGAAAGTTCGTTTACGATATCTTTCTTAGGTCCAGTTTCCACCGAATTCCAACCGGGAGCCCCTGATTTTGATGGAAATAAAGCGAAGCCTTCGTGATGCTTAGTAGTGAAAACGACATATCTGAAATTTTGTCATAATTTCGCTATACAATTTGAATTTACACAGTTCTTATAGTAAATATTATTATATTAGGTATTGAGTTGAATATGTAGATCCCAGCGTGATGTTTATGGTAATTTCCTAAAGACACCATATCAAACAGGAAATCCATAGTACATACATTGACCATAGGCACTACACGATCTCAAAATAAATCTGACCTGGAATCGTTCGGTTGGATATCGTTCTCGAATCGAAGGGCGCTTTCGAAGCTATTCAGAACATTCGAGTTATACGTCCGATTTGGATTCGGATACGATATCATTATCCAACAGCGTTTACGGAGTTAGTCGGTGAAATAGATTATAAGAAAAATGAAAATCCTTGCATATACATTTTTAAGACTTTAAAGTCCTAAAATAGTGACATTTGACATTTTGAGAATCTGGCATTTTGCTAATCTGGCATTCTCCGAACCTGTCATTTTACGAATCTGGCATTTTGTGAATCTGTCATTCTGCCTGTTTGGCATTTTGCGTTTCTTGCATAATGCGTCAAAACGTAATAAATTGTAACTTAATCCAGACTTTATTTAAAATAATAAGAGATTTCCATATTACATTCTTGCTTTGTAGACAATAGGACATTCGGTAACATTAATTCGATAACTGTGTTCTGAATAACGTTTGTAGCCTTTGCCGGTCGAGAAGTTCGAGTTCGAGTTCGAGTTAATCATACGGGTGTGACGTCATTTTGGTTCGGTTACAAATATTACAGTTTGACGTTCGATTCGGTTGTTGTGCATAAAAATTAAAAGAAGTCGTACGATATCAAATCGAATCGGTCGGCAACGTAGTTATCGTAAGGTTCTGCAGGGTTATGTAACGATCTCTCAGGACTATTATTATTAATACCATAAACAACAATTTGGTTCCACGACTTTTTAAAAAGACCAGCCTCTAAAGTCATTCACCCCTAGATTGCCACCCTTAGACGTGGAAGATGTTCTTCAAATTTAAATGGGACCATTACTGAGGTGGGTACCTCAGTAATGGTCTCAAACCTCTTTAAAAAAAAAAAATAAGCAACGAAATCGGTTCACAAATGCGGAGTTATCGCGTAACATACATACAAAAAATGAGGACCTCCTTTTAAGTCGGTTAAAAATTACTTTTGTTGTACTATCTGATACTTTTAGATCTGTATTCAGTGGTAAGGCAAGGTCAAATGTGCAAGCATTCTCTACGATGACTCCCACCTCCGCCACAGAGTTATTGCGTTTAAATGTATTTATTTTTGGATGACAAATCTCATTAATTATTAAAAGATGCTATTTATATGCTACTGCATAACTGCTAAATAAGCTTGAACGATTGCAAAATCTATGTGAAAGGTTCATCTTTGTCCTTCGTAAATAATGATCTCAAACTATCACAGTCAGCTCAAGTGGCTTCCAATTCGTCTCCGCAGGAATTTGCATATCGTCTCTCTTCTTTACAACATTCTCCATAATCCCTTGTTTCCTAGGTATCTGAAAGAGCGTTTCAGCTTTTTAAGATCCCAGGATAAGCCTTCGTTAAATCCCAGTTATCTTTTCCATCATTCAATTTTCGGTTTTTGTTTTCACTCCTGTACTGTTCATGCGGTCGGACTTTGGAACGCACTTCCCATTACTGTACATGATAGTGAATCCTTAACTATCTTTAAAACGCGAGTCAAGGTGCACTATTTATCCTCTATTCCATCCATTTTATTGATTTCATAATATGAAATATGAATTTATCTAAGTATTTATATAGTCTGTAGTAATTTAATATTTTTACTATTTTTTTAAAATTATTTTGTTACATAATTTAATTTTAGGTTTTCTTGTGCACGTAAACCCATTATTGTAATTATTGTGTCTTGTATTTTGGTCTGCAGGAAGAAATTTCTTATATGTAGAAAGAAGCAGTATATTTGTTTATGTTTTCCGTTTTACTACATGTGATTAGTGTTTTCCTGTACAATAAATAATTAAATAAATAAAGTTGTGGAACAAACGTTGTTGTTTGTGATGTTAGTAATATAGTCATGCGAGGTTGCTAGTATTTTACAAATACAGTTGAGCCGTTCCCTATCGTGGTAAAAACTATTAAATAATAAAAATCTAAACAAGTTATAAAGAAAAGTGAAAACAAACTTTGCTCCAGCTTTGGAAAAAAGTTCTGCCCAAAAGTCAGGTTCGAAGGATTCGGCTTTGAACAACGATGCAAAATTTTCATATTGAAAATCACTAGAGTAGTTATTCTTCATAAAGTCTATCATGTCAGTGTTACCTGGAACATGGACAATTATACACAATTCGTGAATATCAAATGAAAATCATAAAATAATACGAATTATACTTATATATTATATTAGATATATAGCCCTTTTTATACAATAGTGTATTAAATTAAGTATGTTTTTTTTACAATCGATGAAAAACGAAACTTAATTCCCGTGAGTTATTTTTGAAATTTATGAATAGGTTAAAGTTTTGTTTACACAACTACATTTCCTACTTCGTAAATATATTTAGAAATAAAAGGGAAAAAATCATTTCATATTTTTGAGTAAGGACTGTTTTCTCCAGAACTAGCTCAGAAAAAGTTTGACTCATTTTGAGTTAAGTAGATATCTTTTAATTGTTTCTTACAATATATTAACGACGGTTTTATTGAATAAAAGTTTACGTTCAGTAGTAACATAATTTTGAATTTCACGTATTTTGAGATACAACACAGTAATAACAGGACGATATTTGAAATTTGATAACTCTCTTGATATATCAAATAAATATATCATTGAAAAGTTTTTTTGGGGCCTTAATAGTCTTATTCGAGGGTGAGAGTCCAATTTTTAGATCAATTCTTGCTCATAGTATACTAAATATTAAACGTTATTTACTCAAGTATCATCACTTAATTGCACAAGAGTCGACTAACTTGAATGCTTCATTAATGCTGTCTCAAGTTTTGCCTCGATACAGTAAAAGACAGTATTAAGTGTCTAGATATACTACCTCAAATGGCTTTGGTTGATTCCGTATAACAGCGAAAGTGTTGAATCAATAACTTTGGAAAAAATAAAGCATATGCTAAAGTATATGCTGATTATTAATATTATTATTACTATATGGTGTGAAAACAACACGATTTCTAAAAGTTTTCACAATGGAAAAAAAACACAAACTTACTTCGAAATTTTACAAGAAAACCGTTGTATTCAATAGGTACTTTATATATACCAATGATTTCTTTTTTATATCAACCAAATTAAATAGCACTAATAATAAATTCTGAAATAAAGCCAACGGCCCCGCCGCTCGACCTAAGCAAAATGAACCGTATTAGTACGGGATAAATTCGAATTCGAGCTAATGACTCTTAAAGTTAAGGTGTATGCCTAAAAAAACCTTTTAGCAATTTTCTCTGTATCTCTGCCTCACTAGAACTACGTACATAATGACAAGAAAATTGGTTCCAAATACTAGAGTGCCCTGAAGGCAGAATACGTAGGATCCCAAATCCTATTGTAATAATAACATTCATAATCGTATATAATGATATTATTTACCGTTGTCCAACATACTCCAGAGCCATTCCCCTTTAGCTGGTACAGAATACAATCCCCAATGGATAAAAATGCCAATTTTTCCGACGTCGTACCACAACGGTAGAGGACGGGAATCTAAATGTTCCCATTTCGAAGCATACGGTCTGTTTTCAGCGAAAACTCTGAGAACCATGCTTAAAAGTATTGTCCACATGATGAATCTGCAAAAAGATCAAGATTTTTCTTGTACTACTACTTATCATCAACCAACTATTATTACATCAGGATTATTATTAGGTCTAACGCGGGCCTAATGCAAGGGGCCTACCACAACCTCTTAAAACAATATTACTTTAACTTTACATTGACTTTTCGTACCATGACGCTATTGACTTACAATTATATGGACGTCGGGTCCGCGCTAAAAAGTGTCCGAACTTATAGGGCGTTAAAATCGTATACATAGCGTCATTCACGCTTTAGTCTTCGTTTGTTCGACTGACAGCGAAGCAAGCAAAGTTAGACAGTACTGCGATGACATTACAATTTAAATTCAACGTTTTAGCTTTTTCATATACCTTTACATGTCATTACGTTTAAATAGGTGACTGTGACTGCACTGTTGAAGGTAACAGATGATATTCGCCTCGCAATGGACAATGGTCTTCTCACTTTGCTTATACTTCTGGACTTCAGCAGTGTGGTGTTCTTTCCCCTCTCCTTTTCTCTGTTTTCATCAATTCTGTCACTTTTGTGCTGTCTTCAAACTTTCATCTCTATGCTGAAGATTTGCAGCTATACCGCAGTTTTAAAGCGTCTGTGCGATATGTTTAGTCCAAACACTTATTTTGCCCTTCTTAGACTATGCTGATTCCTGCTATTTGGATGCTACTGAAGAACTGCTAAATAAGCTTGAACGACTGCAAAACCTACGTATAAGGTTCATCTTTGGGCTTCGTAAATATGACCGAATTTCACATTTCCGCAGGCAGCTCAAATGGCTTCCCATCCGTCTCCGCAGGAATTTGCATATTGTCTCCATTCTTTACAATATTTTACATAACCCTGTGTCTCCCGGGTACCTGAAAGAGCGTTTCAACTTCCTTAGGTCCCAGGATAAACCCTGTCGCTCTCTTGTTAGGTCCCAGTTATCTTTTCCATGCTTCAATTCCGGTTTCTATTCTCACTCCTTCACTGTTCATGCGGTCAGACTTTGAAATGCACTTCCTATTACTGATCACGAAAGTAAATCGTTAGCTATTTTTAAAGTGAGAGTTAAAGAGCATTATTTATCTACTATTCCATCCATATCTTAGGTATTATATTATAAAATATGTATTTATCTAAGTATTTATGTAATTTATAACAATTTAATATTTTTATATTATTTTTATTTTTTTTTTCCTTGTTTTGTTGTGCACATATGCCCTTTCTTTTAGTTATAGTGTCCTGTATTTAGGTCTGCGGAGAGAAATTTCTATTAGAAATAAGCAGAACCTTTTGTTTTTAATTTCGCTCGTATTCTTTGTGACTTGTTGTATTTTTCCTGTACAATAAACTATTAAATAAATAAATAAATAAATAGGTTGACTTGGGACATTTTTTTCGTGATTTTTGTATTAGACCCATCGTCCATTTATTTGTAGGTCAATGCATGACGCGCTTAAAGTAAGCTTCTTATAATGTTAAAGCTACAATGTTTTATTTGCAGCTTTGTGACTATTCATTCAATTAATTCGTACTATGACGTGACTTTAACATTAAAGTAATATTTTTCTTATGTCAAATTTAGCAATCTTAAAATAGTTACATGGATGCAATGAAAATAATATTATTTTCAGTTTGCTGTTTGCTGACATGTTCATAGCGAAGCTTCGCCATTATAGTTAGCGATGAATGTATGCAGAATGGCATGTTCTGATTTGAAATATGCAGTACAACGCAGCGTCACAATGCAACGCTGACGCAACGCATCGTGTGGCATCGCTCTAAGATATCAGAAAATTTTTCTAGTAATATAATCAATAACCATTCAATTCAACTTCACATATTTTAAAAGCAAGTGTAAAAACTTACCAATTTTTATTAATAAGGCCACAACACATTCAACACTGGTGTTACTCTGTATGGTTATAAATGTATGATATTCTACCTATCTGTCCGCAGAAAACAATGTGAAGTATCGCATTATTGAGGTAGGTAATTTTAAGCAATTGTTAAATTTTCAATGTATACTATTAATACAAAATTTAAATAGCAAAAATTTTGATTGTGACAATAGGCTGCGTATAAAAATTATGTCCATGATGTGTCCATGTGAAAGTTTCTTTGTCCAGGGGAGTACTGCCACCTTACCTATTTCTGTCGCCAAGCAGTAATATGAGCATTAATACGGTCAGGTTTTGAAGAGTAAGGGTGCTGGTGAAAATACAGGCATCTAGGACTTGTCAACTTATGTCTCAGGATGACGGGAGCAGTGTGAGTGCCCTTTAGATCTTTAAAGATCTGAGTGGCAATGGAACTGTGATGGACAGGCGTGAAACTTACCATCAGGGGCACGACTTGTTCATCCCGTTACTTGATATTAAAAAAATATATATATTAAACAGTCAAAAACCAAACAGTCAATCGAAATAATTTTATTTGGAAGTTCTGTAAATTCAATACCTACGTTTGTTAATACTTGGCCAGAGAAAAGGAAATTTGAAAATAATAAACGAAATATGAACTTTACATTTTAGACATCTTAACACAAATTTAAAAAATTCCAAAATAGAAACATTACAGAGTAGCAAAAAACTTAGCAGCTCAAATATCTACCAAAAGGGCGGACTACCGGCGTTTCAGCAAGAAAATAGTATTTTAGGTTACCTATCAGCGGTCCGAAATGACATTTTCCAGAAATAACGTTTGCTCGATTTTTCATAACCTCGGAAGTAAGTTTGAGAGGAAAATGTTTTTTCTTTTAAACCTTTTTTTATTATTGTGAGGAAAATGCATTACGCATTCCCCGCCGCTGGAAGACGGCGGGGATGTATGGGACTCGATCCTGGAGACTATGTCGATCCCCGGGAGCATACCCACTAAACAACTCACAATGCTCCTCTTCCCACCGTGGTGCCGGAGAACGTCATGACGACGAATCCCCAGCACCTTAATCTAACCTAACCGAACCTATTAGTGTGTTTGCGATAAACATGCAACATATCCCGATTGGCTAGCTCGAGTTCGAAACAATTGACGGGTGTCGTCAATGGGTGTCATCAACTGTTTCACTTCAAATCGACCAGTATGGACGAATATTGCAAAATTACATATTTAATTACCGATGAAATTTGATTCCGTTTGTTTTGTAATTAGATGTTTTGCTGTTTTTCCCACACCATCGAATAGAACGGCATGGCATTGTTAGAGACATTATCTTTATTACAATAAATACAGTATATTTTTTTGGAATATACGGAGACGTACACACAGGTCAGTAGTTGGCATGTCTATATTTCAGTGCAAACGAGAATTGATATTTATAAGAGCTGTATCGCTAATGTGTTACCAGGAATATATGGCCCTTATTTCGTCTCTATTTCTGGTTATATACTCGATGTTTATAACCAATTAAAATTGTGTCACCTTAGTACTAATCTAAGACTACGTTTTTAAATGTGTGCGTGTGGCAACATCGGTTTTGATACTAATGTCGCTTGACGCCATTTCCACTCTTTTTTTACTCCCGTGGGGTTTCCCTATTGCGGGGCTATGAGTGTGTGTGTTAAAAAATCTTCATTAAAATATACTGAACAAATTCTACTACAGTTCGTAAGAAACTAGTTCTTTTAGCTTGTCCAGTCCAGTCCCTATCTACTGACCCGAGAGATAGGTTTTTCCGTAGAGACTACGGGCTCGACGGGCGTCCGAACCAAGCCCTCCGCTAGTCATACGCCTTCACGGGCGTCTTTATTGGACCCGGATTTGGGTATGGACTCGCTGGGGTTTGCAGCTGCAGAGACGAATACGTTCGTCTACCCCGGTGGTGTGTGTCAGGAGCGTTCGTCCCGCGTGTGTTAGAAAAAATCATATTTGTGTCTACTAATTACTAGATTCTATTATAAAAATGTAAAACTTCTATGAAATTGAAAAGCATAATTTTAGTAAACCATATTTATTTCCATTAGAGGGTAGTACAAAATTAGATGTACATAGTAAAAATTGTTTGCGAACTAATTTTAAAAACAAAATGAAAAGCAGTACTTTCAAAAACATGACTCAGTTTTAATTTATAGAGTTGGTACAAAACAATATTGTTGTAATTTAGTTGTAGTAAAAAAGTAATTTGAGGAACAGGATAAACAAAGTAAAAGTAATAGGACTTCTAAAAGGATGGATTTAACGTACTAGTTAATACAGAATTATGGCTGTGCTAGAAAAAGGAAATTAATTAAAATGGACAAGTTAAAACAACAACTACTTATAAAGGATTGCAAGACATCATAATCACACATTTAGGTACATAAACTATTCCAAAGCGTAGTAGCAATAATTTACATTATTGCTACCAAGCAAAGATACCTTACTTATACATATTTACACAACACAATTAGACAGTAGCAATAGAACAAGTTACAAAGCAGGTAGGTACTTAACTTTAGCTGGTTATCGGTTCGGCACTTTTTCTGTCTCCTCCAGCTTTACAATCCTTTTTATACACTTCAAAACCTCCATTGAAATTCCTTCATACATACATACTATTTTGACCAATCACAAAATAATTATCGCTTACATTTGTAGTGCTGAAGAAAATGAAAGCTTTTACCTAACAAGTTGTTCAAACATATTTTAAGAACTATAACAGTTATAGGAACCTCATAGTTGTCTTAATTAAACAAATATCATTAATTTTATACACCATAATATCGTCCAATCAAAGAGCAGTATTTCTTGACTCACTTGGTTGAGCATAAATGTTATGCATTACAAAGGTATAAAGTAACAAAGGCAATACATATTTAATTACTGTAATAATTATATAAACCTCGTAATTATCTTAATTTAGCAAATATCATCAATTTTATATACCATAATATCGTCCAATCACAGAGCAGCATTGTTCAGTACACTTGGTTGAACATTTAATAAATGTTATACAGTACTAAGATGTAAAGTAAAAACTTAAAGAATATTTTAATGAGTGTAGCCACTATTTATCCACGTCATAGTTATCTTAATTCACAAAATATCATTAATTTTACAAACCATAATAGAACAGTTCAAAATGGAAGTTGATCAAAAAGGCAACCTTTCAAAATGCAATGGTGAAACTATAACAGATAAATTGTGATGTATTTCAGATAGTCATTATTAATTCAAACGAGAATTATGAAACCATTAAAATGACTGAATATTATGTATTTTAGGAAAGTAACCTTATTTCACAAGTTTCGTTTAAAATAAGGGACTGACAGAGGCACCTAGATTTTTTTTAGGAGAAACCTGGTTGTCATAATTATAAATTTTATATGGAATTTGTAGATGGCGTTAGTTAACGCCCAATTATATTGACTATAAAATATAAATACTATCACGTGCAGCTAGCGCGTCTTATAAGCGGTCTAGTTGTGGGCCTGAGGCGAGGAGATGCGCGGGGCACGTGAGTTGCCCTTTAAGTCGGTAACCATGTCCGAACATTGTCGCAGGACACTGCTACTCGGCATCTCGGGTACTAGCCCGGAGAGCTAGTAGAGGATGAGGAATTTGGAAACTGGAGAGACGCCGTTCATTCGGCGTCGGGAAGTGAGCGTGCCTACAGCTCCGGTACGTATCTGGAAAATAGGGAGGGTGCCCTACGTGCGCCCGGGGTGGCTCACCTAAGGCACTAGCCTTGCAGAGAACCGGATCAAGTCCGTACGAACGTACTGACCCGGGGTTAGGATCCCCCTTAGATGGTCCCTGTGTGGGTTCACTTGCGCAGTTCATAATGTTCTTCCTGCATAACCAAGAGGTTGATAAGGAGGAGCGCTATAAAAAAAAATGTACGTAGAAAGATATGGGACTGTCCAGTCCAGTTGTCTCTGGCATCGACACTTTTGGGGAAACTAAAAACAAAAAATGTTTACGTATATTTCCCTATCATCGTTGCTCTTATTCTATTTTTTTACTATATATTCTTTAATTGTAATAATTACGGGATGTCGCTAACTCCTTTTTTGTATGATTTTTTATTCTTTTTGCTATATATTTGTTTTTTAATACAATATATAAAATATTGATGTTATCGATGGTCAGTGAATGTGTGTCGTGAAATGTGTTTACTAATGCGTTTCTCCTGTATTTGTGGTCATTTCTGTTGCCTTCTTCATTTAAGTCTCATACAGTCCACATCGTCTACTTCAAGTTAACATAACATGACTCCTGACTCTATTAAGTTAAATATTAATAGAGACAGGAGACAGCAAATTAATACAAAAATATCTTTCTAATGTTAAGATAGATCTTCTTCGCACCATGTTACGCTGACCAAACACCTCGTGCCATTAGACGTTTTACAATCTATGATGTTGAGTATAGGGCTGGCTGAATTTTATTTCCTAGTAGAAATGAAATCAATAAAATTTGTAAAATAACTCGCTTTTATTTCATAGAGTCGAGCACAAGGCGTGGACATACGTTTTCCTACGTCCAGTCAAGTTTAAAACCTAAAATCATTTAAATACCAATGTAAATACTAGGTATTTAACTCATGGTTTGATGTTCGTTGACATCCCTGGGGGCCTACCACAACCTTTCCAAAAACAATCTTATTTCAATATAAGCTTAAATTAAGCTTATTATGATAATACTCATATTCGTACCATGACAAATCTGTCAATCAAGTAGTGTATTATTGCTAAAGTGATTGAAAGAACGAATTATTTCCCAATATTGTCTATTCATTAAAAATAGGAAAGAAATAACGCCATATGAACTATATATAAGTTTTAATTTAATTGTCTCTGTGGCCAAACGGTTACCATGCCACGCAGACGTCTCAGGTTTGATTCCCGGGCCGGGAGAAATATTTTTATAGCCTGCATTTATTTCTCTCGTGTGTTTGGGTGTAATTAGTGGTTGTCTATGTGTGTGTCCATGGCAGCCGCGATACAGTGTTTCCCTAGTGCAAGGTTATGAGTGTGTGTGTTAAAAAAATTACCTAAGATAAAACAGATGTAGACCATACAAATATTTCTCACGATCCGGGAATCAAACCCGGGACCTCTGCGTGGCAGACCAGCATGATAACCGTTCGGCCACGGAGGTAGTAAAGATGGCTTTAACCCTACAACAAAAAGTAAGTAATTTATTATACATTTGGATTGATTAAATAAAAGTTATTAAAGCAAACACCATCATCGACCAAGCCACATCTCTAACGTTTATGAAAAACGAAATGTCATTTTACGACGAAATGCGATACCTGTTTTCGAAGAAATAATAGTACATTGTCTATTAAGGGCGGTAAATAAGGAGTTACAAACGAGACTCTATTAGATGCCCGAAGTCGAAGACTGAGGGCTTTCGGAGTCGAGGTTTGTAATCCCCGTACCGCCCGTGAAACATACAATGTTTTTCATCACACTTGCATGTAAATACGATTGCATGCAGACTAACTTGACTATATGCCCAAATAAAACCGCGGGCCTTTTTTCTTCTCATTCAAGGTCTAACCTTAATTTTTACCAAAATATAGATTATTATCTACAAGGAAAACCATTTTGTTGAAGATTGAAAATGAGTTCTCAGATTTTATGTATAGCTGTTTCCCACTCTTTTGCCGCAAAAGAGAAAATAAGCTTCTATAAGATCATGCTGACCGTTTTGAGAATTTTTATTTGATAAATGATTTGTAAAACGGCAATTTTATGTTATGACCACATTTTTTTATTTCTTTTTAGTATTATTAAGCCCAGTTTTATACGTTTGTATATATTTCAATGTTTTATTTAATAGCATACGCACAGTCACGTGTCACAATAAATACATAATCTCTATTTATGTTTATTCTCGTACGTAATATTCATAAAAAATATTCTATGAATATTACCATATACCAATATTATCATCCGTAATGGCAACACATAAAATGTTGTATCCCGTCAAAAATTTTATAGTAGAAATATACGCCAAGTCTCGCCACTGAAAAACCTAAAATGTTTTGGAAATCACATGGGGCTGACCTTGGTTACTTCTTTCTTGAATTTGCACAATACGTGTTTGTAGATTACATTGTACGTAGAGCCTTATAGATAGCGTTCCCGTTCCTATATCCATTTTAGATAAGTATATGTTACTATAATAACACTCAAGAAATCAGGGCACGGTGCGTGAAGTGGATATTCGATAGACTGGTTGGTAAAGAAATCAAGACTTGTGCCTCTACTATGCGTTTACTGTGACATTTGTCGTTAGCGACCGCGTAAAATGTTTGTATAGAAAATGTTGTTTCTTCTTGTGACCGCTATGGGCGCTGTATAATTTGCCATACAAAATTGTATTTTGCGCTGTTTCTAGCGACAACAGTCACAGTAAACTCACAGTTTCCAGGTGATAACCGCACGCTAGCCAGACGCAGTGTCACAAGTCAGCTCTTTCGTGCGCCACGCTCAAAGAAAGATGATAATAAAATAGTAACAAAATCGTTTTTTTAAAGATAAGTGAATATCATTTGCGAATATTATACACCATCTCACGTATCAAAGGAAACTCCTTTGCTACCCGTTACTGAGTAGGTATAATAATTAAATGGTGCTAACTAGGCAGTTCGAATCTCTTAAGTATTGACCTTCGATGCAGTAAATCCAGGGAAAATCTTAGTAACACATAAATCACGCATAAACTGGTTAACGCCATTTAGCGGCACGTGATGCAAGTAAATTTCAGCATGCGGTGTTACAGCGTTAGAGCGAAGCCACACGATGCGTTGCGCGCCGTCGCTTCGCTATGATTTGAACATATTAAGTTGCTTGCGTCGGTCCGCCGTTTCAACGCACCGTGTGGCATGTCGTTCTGTTTTATATATATAGTATAAACGCAGCGTCACAACGCAATGGCGGTTGAAACGACGCGCGAAGTCGGAACGCGTGCGCATCGACCACGGGGCCAAGAAAGGAAACGGGAAGGGGTGCAGCGACGATGCGTCACTAAGCGGTGCTACTTTGCCACACCGCATTGTTCGTGTGGCACTTGGTGCGTTGAAATCATAGCATTGTGATAACGCAACGCACCGGCAATACCCGCGTGACATCGCTCTTAGCTTAAAATTAGACCAATAGACTCCTGTAAACCTTATTTTGCAAAACTTAAGGTACTCATCCTAACGTGCTTTTATTTTTTGAGGCCTGTAAGTTCGTCAAAAAACAAACAAACTTTTATTCTCCAGCAAAATTAATAAGCCACAAGTAATAACCTTAAACTTTCTTACTGTGGCTTGAAACTATATTCGTACGCCCCTCATTCCATGTTAAGAAAAATATACATTCACACCCCTAATTATATTAAAGATTGGATAAAAATATGGTATTCAAGAAACAATTAAAAGTGTTTGATTAATTAATTAGTTTAAAAATTATTTATCTCTACTACTAATTAAAAATTACTATTTAATAAAAAAATATAATAAGACATAAATATACCTATAATATATACAAATAATAATAATTATAGAAATAGTGATGCAATATCTATGTCAATTGATTATGTTTCAGTTTGAAAAGTTCCTGTATAATTAGTTTAATTTGTAGCAAATTACAGGGTATCAAGTGTATGTACGTACTATAATTTTATGCGTATTACCCTGTACTATACAAGTGAATTGCATTATGTGAATATGAACATGAATATGAAAATAAAAATAATAATAGCAGTGTGCACATAACAATATAAGCAAATTGCGCCACTATATTTATCGATCCACTTTCAGAAACGAAAATCTCTACAATAGTTCACCAGCTAGTCTAATGTGGGTCGGAGAGCTACGTGAATTTTGTCAGGCATAGGTTGAATGACGTAACATCGTACATACCACTCAAAAACGACTTTGTTAAATACTTTGTACATGAATTGGATGCAAACCAACTGCAAAAAAATACTCGTAAAATTAAACAGTGACAAAGGCGATATACGATATTTAATTTTGACCTTACAATTAATTGTATAAACTCTAATTAAAGGATTAAATTTCAGGCTTATAGTCGTATTCATAAAAAAGGCGACCAAAATGTATCCTGAGTTACTTTGAAGAAATGATATTCGATTGTGTTTGCTCTACTCAGACGGCCCAATTTCCGTGCACCCAGATTTTTTTAGCCGTCTACATGTAATTTCACAACTGACATCAGAGCAGTATGTAGTATTGCAAACAACAGCTTCAACTTGTATAGACGCGCATGTGGCGTTGCATGCTGGTGCTGACACACTGCTTGCTTTCTGCTTGCCGCAAGTAGTTTCAAATCGTCGTTATCGGATCAAATCATCAATTTTTCGGCTCAAGAAGTAATCTTCAATACCCAGGCTCGAAAATTTGTACTATTATCAAAAGGTGGTAGATATACTATACTCGAGCTGTCATTAAAACTACTGTACTGAAAATAAAACACGACAATTGTAACAATTTTCCAAATTGCTCTTCAAAAACCCAGTTACATATTTATAGGTATTAAAAGTTACATAGGTCTCTACATTTCTGTTACCAAATGCAACTGTCCTGTGTTGCAAGGGAATGAAGAAATTATATATTCGGCATAAGTAGCTAAATTATAGTTACTGTGCACGTGCTTGCTGTTGCAAAAAGTAAAATACGGGTGCGTTAACTTAATTCACCTGACCTAATTCACCTAGGTGCATTAGTTAAATATAAAAGTAAGCTGAATTCACCTAATTCACCTGGTGAACATAAAGTAAACTGCATTAACTCCTTTACTTAATATAGAGCCTTTTTGTCAGTGGGACTCTGGCTTTACTCATTCGCTCTGGCCACTTGAGACACTTTCTCTCATTTTAGAATAAATAACGTTGAAAAAACTATATTCTATTTTTGACAACTATCTATTTCGACTACAACACAAGTAGCGAAGCGTTGTAATTCTAAAACTTGTCCACATTTTAAGTATGGCTCACTTTAAATTTATACATAGAGGGAGAGGTATTGTGCTATTATATAACGGACGACAATATTTTAGAAAAAAAATTACAAAAATGGTGCTCATTGGTGGAAATAGTTGTCAAAAATAGAATATAGTTTTCTCAACTTTATTTATCCAAAAACAATTGAAAGTGTCTCAAGTGGCCAGAGCAAATGAATAAAGCCAGAATCCCATTGACAAAAAAGTTCCATATTAAATAAAGGAGTGAATTCAGTTTACTTTTATGTTCACCAGGTGAATAGGTGAATACAGTTTACTTTTATGTTTATCTAATGCACCCAGGTGATTTAAGTTTACTAAAAGTGTACTTAATGCACCTAGGTGAATTAGTTCAGGTGAATTAAGTTAACGCACCCTAAAGCAGCGCATTGTGTTTGGAATCGAATGTTCGGTATCTGACAATAGTGTACGATATCATATAGAAGATCTTGAAAATAACAACAGTGAGCAGTGCACTATATTTGACGCAGTTAAAGCAGGTGGAATGCCTATTTAGATACTCTAAGAAATAATCTGGAAAAAGCGGTGGAGAGAGCGGTGCGACTTTTTAATACGTGAGTGGACGACGTAGTAGTACGGTACAGAAAACATGCAAAAACAGGCGTAAGACGGGCGACTTATGTTCAGCAGTGTATATTTTTAAAATTAATTCATTGACCCTTAAAGATACAATCCAAACAACGATAACTAACCGAGTTCTAAGGTTCCCGTGATTGCTAAACCTTAAAAATGATACTATTTTTTTGGATTTAAATCGATTATATTTATTTGTTTAACAAACCAACGTTTCGGGCTCCTTACTAGTTCCAATCATATCATCGTGATCATCGTGACCATAAGACCTGTATAGAGTCTGATGTGCTTAAAAAAATAAATATACATAGGGCGCACTATAAGTTTCCGGAACTGGCCACTTACATAAACAATATTTAAAAAGTAATGCTGTAGCATTTGAAAATGGAACTCTTTATCTGTAGAATACAGTTTGTTTCATCTGACTGTCACTTATTTTGACATTGTGGCATCATTTTAGAAATTGATTGTCTACATCACCTTGGATTTAACTGAAACGAAACGTGAAAATTTTCAAAGTATGATTTTCTACGACTTTAAGTGTAAGGTAACAGCTCAGCGGAGCTTCGCTCGGCTTCAAACTGCTTTTGGCGATGAAGCACCACGCAAGACGACTACTTATAGCTGGTTTGCAGAATTCAAACGCGGTCGTGTGAATCTCAGTGACGAATTTCGTGATAGTCGCCCGTCCACTGCTGTGAACAACAAAAACATTGATGCCGTGCACCGTATGATCAAAACAGACAGGCAAGTGACATAACATGAGATTCGGGCATCTTCAGACATAGGCATGAGTCAAATACAATCAATACTACACAAACATTTGGGTGTGAAAAAGCTGTGGTCTCGGTGGATCTCACACAATTTGACTGAGGCTCAAAAAACGGATCGCGTCACTTGGTGCAATGCCATGCTTACCAGATTCAAATAAGAGGCTTCAGATTTGGTGTGGGACATAGTAACAGGTGACAAAATATGGATTTATAGTTACGATCCCAAAACAAAGCAGTAATCGAGCGTATGGGTCTTTCGAGATTTGCCGAAACCAACCAACGTGACGCGCGTGCAAAGTGCGTGCGCACCTTGTGACTTTTATTTATTTCCAAAAATTAAGAACCAGTTACGCGGTCGATTTTAATCACCTGAAGAGGCTGTCGAAGAGTATGAAAAATATGTTTCAGAGATTGTCACGGAGGAGTGACATAATTCAAAATTGGTTTATTCGTATGAAAAAGTGCATTAACGCTGACGGAGAATATTTTGAGAAACAATAAATTAATTTCTGATTTTATAGTATTTTTTTCTTATTCATTCCTGAAACTTATAGTGCGCCTCACTTACAAGTCGCACGCCGCAAGGTGCAGTATCACATATATCCATAACAATGAAGAGTACTTCAACTAGTGCTACGGAGATCTTCAAGACGCAAAGATCTGAAGGGCACTGCCACTGAGCCCGTCACTTTGAGGTCTTAAGTTAATAAGTTCCATGTGCATGTAGTTTTACCAGCACCTTTTACCCAGCACCTTTCACTCATATATTACTACTTGACGGCAAAAATAGGTATGGTGTCAGTACTTCTTCAACCGTTCTAATACTTACATTTAGCATTTTCAGTGCAACATTAGCGTTTTCCGGTTTCAACAAATAAATCTTGTGGTTTTTGTTCATATTTATAGGATAATTGATAGTCTTGAATTTCAAATGTCCATCTATGGGCCATTTGAAGAAAATGGCGTAAACAGCTAGAATCTGATCAGAACTGTTTGGTACACATGAGACACGGAAAGGGTCATATGTTTTCTTTTTGCAGGTGTACCAAATATTGGGATTGATGCTGTCTTTTTGATCATACCAGGGTGAGGTGCCATAAATTGCCTCACCATTAATTTTTAGCCATTTGCCCAAATACAGAAGCCGTTCTCTGAATTCATGCGGTATGACTCCTTCTTTCGTGGGTCCAACATTAACCAGTGCATTTCCTGAAGGAAAGAAAATTAATTACTAATCTAAATGATTTTATCCGCTCACGCGATACATGCAGCCGTAGACGCATACCACACCTAGAGGTGCCGGTGATGATTTTATACCGATTTATCGGATATCGAAGTTATAACAGGTAAAATAACTAATATTATTTGCTATTTCGGTAACTACTCTAGCAAACCATAAAGTTTTTAATGCCTGGGTCTGTCATTTAAAAAAATAAACAACTTCAAAAATACATCACGACAACCGTGTGTGTTATTGTTTGGGCTGGTGATTTCGGTGTTTATTTATTGAAAACATATCGTAAGTAGCGTTGTAGTTTTAGCGCATCGCGTGAGCGGCTTTCTGGCTTACCAAATATTTTTTGGTTAGTGCGATTTCTTCACCACATATAATAATCATGTGCTAAGAACCCGGAGCATTCAGACCGCCACCAATTTAGAAAAGTAATATTTCTTTAATTGGTTCTACCAGTCGAAACCAGAGAAAATCTTCATGTGACGTGCAGAGTGCAACCCACTAAGCCACCGAGGTCGGCAAACATATGCGTAGAGTTTATTAAAAAAAATTATAGTTTGTTAAATTTTTTTAAATTAATTTTTGTTCAGACATCTTTAGTTTTACTTACCACCGAAACTCACAGTGGTCACGACGAGTTGTAGCATTTCTTCGAAATCCATAAGATCCATTTGTCGTCTATAGCCCCAAGAGGCTTTGTCAAGAGTAAAAGCGTTCTCAAATTTATGCAATAGCAACTTCTCTGTTAAAAATAGCATAAAGTTTTTACAAGAACTATCAATGTGTGAGATTTAAAGCAAGTATCGAGGGAAATGATAAAAAAAATATAATATATACCTCTATATGGTGTGAAGAAATGGTTAACTTAATTTTATTTTTTACTTCATTCTCAATTTTACTTCATCTCTTACGTAGAAGTTATTTAAATTTTAGTAGCAGTAGAGCTCCTTGTAAAAAAGGTCCAGGGAAGTACTGCCACCTTACCTGATTCTACCGCCAAGCAGTAATGTGAGCATTACTGTGTTCCGGTTTTGAAGGATAAGGGTGCTGGTGAAATTACAGGCACATGAGATTTGTCCACTTAAGTGTCAAGGTGACGGGCGCAGTGGCAGTGCCCCTAAGATCTTTGCGATTTAAAGCTCTAAGTCGCACTGCAACAGTTATGGACAGATGTGTAGCTTACCATTACCATTACCATTCGTTCACTCACTTGATAATATAAAAAAAAATCAGAGCTACTTACTATATGGAATGTTTACATACATACATATAATTCATGCCGTTTTCCCATCGGGATAGGCAGAGACACAGTCTTTCACTTGCTACGATCCTGACACACATCTTTCGGCTCATTAACACGCATCAGTGGTTACATATATGATCGTCAGTTAAGGGTACTCTTAACCTGGCCCTCCTGTAGGATCGCCTCAATTTGGTCATGGTAAGTTCGCCTTGGTCGGCTCTTACCAACTTGCTCGCTCCTACTCGCTTAATAAAAAAAAGTTTTGTCCATCTTCTTTCATTCGTTCTCTCATGTCCGAACCATCTAACCACCCCTTTCTCTGCCTTCGTCACTACGTCTTCTTCCAAGCTGCAACGTTCTCTTGGAATGTTGGTTGCAGAAAGAGTGGAACGTTTAAATGAGAAAATATTGGAGTTCATAAATCAACTTGTGCGATTAAATTACAAAAATATGCAAATGCGTTTTGTCAAATCGTGTTTAGTTCCTGCTCATGCTGTTATACAATACATTAATTTCTTAATTGATAAGATAAATAAATCAAAATAAAATGACACTAACTTGGAACGAATCTATCATCACCACTGTAGAAATCTCCATGATTGTATCGGGCTGCCTGTCCCCACCTATCATTAGTTACTATCTCATCCATAACATTTCCATCATTGTAAATCCAAGCCAAGATTTCTTCTGCCCTCCAGGAACCATAACTTTGTTCTGCCCAGTCTCCATCGCTCCACAGCACAGATGGTCTATATTTCTTTACTAATTTTTTGATATCTGGGAACATTACATTTTGTACATATTTGGCGTGCATTTTAATGTCTAGTTCATGTTTCGCCTTCGAATAAATTTTGTTGTGCCATTCTAATAATGAGTAATAAACACCAAATTTCATGGGATATTTTCTAACAGACTTTGCGACTAAGTCTACTATATCTTTATGTGGACCAATTTCAATTGAGTTCCAGCCAGGGTCTCCTAATGATGGAAATAGAGCAAAACCGTCATGATGTTTGGCAGTGAGAACGACGTACCTGATAAAACACCATAAAATCCAATTTAAGAATTGGTTTGATAGAGTCATGTCCACTTGTACTAAGCTTAATTACATCTAAACCAATGCTTGCAAAGCAAAAGACTCCCTTAATACTTTATGTTACCAGTGTCTTATCTATTTAAGCATTAGTTTAAGACGTACTTAAGCTTAGTGCAAATGGACATTTTTTATTAGGAAAATGCGTTAAGAAAAGGATACCCTCTCAACCGATAATTCGTAATTACGTATTGTTTAAGTTATATCAAACTTTGCCATGTATTTGATTACCTTTAAGTATTGGTATTAAATCTTTCAAGAATAATATATCAGTACAAATGTAGCATCCAGTGATGAACACACACATACACACACGCGCACACACACCACACACACACTCACACACACACACACACACACACACACACACACACACACACACACACGCACGCACGCACACACACATACACAACTTAATTCCCCTGACCGTTTCCGGCCACGGAAACACTGCTTCAGCTCGGAGGCTGTTCTTAGGCGCTCGTACGCTCTCACGTGACTCACCTACCCAATCTTATTAGTAAAAATCCGTGCGCACAGGGGGCATGTGAGTACATCGGCTTTCATCTAGTCACGTCTGACGTCCAACTCAATTCGTCAACGGGTCTCAAACTGTGACTTTTCGTTTGCCACAAAAGATCTTTATTGCGGACGATGGGCTGCTTGTTTCTCCCATTCTGTGGAGTCAATGTCGCAATTTTTCATTTGGCGCTTAAGCACATCTTTATATCTAAGGAGTTGTCCGCCATGCTTTAGCTTGTCCCTCTTGAGTTCCGAATAAAAGGTGCGCTTTGCCACTCGCACTTCTGCCTCTTGATATATGGCCGCCCAATAAAGTTGTCGCCGCATAAGATATACCTCGATTCCACTTACTTTAGCTCTTCGCAAAACTTCGGTGTTCAGTGCGCGGTTGGACCAGCTGACGTTTAATATTTTACGAAGACATTTCAGGTGAAATCATTCTCAGGTGCGGATATGGCGACGATATTCGGTCCACGTTTCAGCAGAATATAAGATATTAGGAAGTGCAACAGTCATGTAAATGGAGACCTTTGTAGCAGGCTTCAAGTCATGTGAGCGTAACACCACGCTATCTAGCTCTGACAGACTCAATCAACCTCTCAGATTAAAAACTGGAGTCTCCGTATTAGGGTATGAATTACCCTACGGCAGGTTTCATACAAATGTACACATTTACACACAGAGACACTCAATTTCAGATTAATCATGACTATATCCAAAGATTTATTGGATTGATAGAATAACTGGATGGGTTCGGACAATCTACATAGTGATACGAAATAAAATGACAACAAACTTTGCTCCTGCTTCAAAAAATAGTTCTGCCCAGTCGTCAGGATCAAAATATTCGCCTGTAAACTTCGGCGCGAAACTTTCGTAGGAACTGATGTTATTTTTAATGACAAATTCAACAACTTCTGGGGTTCCTGGAACCAAACAATATGTTAAACAATTTTACGCTGCAATTTTTAACTGTACAATTACACACAATAATGTAAAAATATATTTGCACACATATACATTTTAAAATAAAATATTTACCGCGCTCCCATTCAAACCAAAACCATTCAGAATGAAAAGCTGGTACGGAATATAATCCCCAATGAACAAAAACACCAATTTTTGCTTCGTCGTACCACTGCGGTAGAGGACGATCGTCCAGGTCATCCCAAACCGGTTCATATATCATAGATCGCTGGTAAGTGTATAAGATTAAAAGTGAGGTGCACATAAATATCAGCAACATGATAAACAGCTGTGAAACAAACGAAATGACAAGTTAATACTTAAAAGTAAGTACAGTGTTTCTATTTTCTCCATCGGCAAACTTCGTGTTTCGGCTATCATCGGCTTGTATTCAGTTGCCCTTTGCCTTTTGCTTTTGTAAAAATTAAACATAAAATACGTAAATTAATTAAACGCAAAACTGCTTAACACTTTTATGTGCGACAGTAACGGTCGTTAGGCGGAAGCGCTGATTGGCTGAGGGACAGTTTCTATGGAACTTTTTCGATGCGCCCGCGACTTGCCCTTGCAAGCAAGTTAGCGGACATTAACAGTTTTCGCATTGTCCGAGGCAGATCTGTGCCGGTCTCGTTCACAAGCCATCAGCTACGTGTCTTCGTAGCATAGGCCGTTTATTTTATTTGTGATTATCTATCTAACAAAGTTTAAAATTGTCGTCTCGCACCGCAACAGGGTAAGTGTTAAACAAGTCTTAATTTTAGCGTATTAGGTAGTGCTTAGCTCTAGTTAGTGCTTTTTCTGAGTGTTGTACACTGTGTTCAAACCCTTTACATTTCTGCTTAGCAATGTTTATAATGTATATAAATGCTTCATACAGACTTTACTTGGAACGTTGCGCTTGCATTGCAATAATACAAAAGTTACTCGCAAAATGCGCAGATAATTTTATTGGAAGCGCTTGTCTGTGCTGTATGGCTTGGTAATGGCGTAAATGGCGTGGTAAATTGTAAGCCAGATCTTTTAATTTGAACCAGTAAAGTACTTAATTGTTTTGTGCCAAATTTTAATTAAAAAAAAATGCAAGTAATGTTGTTCTTCTTAAAATTGTAGTGAAACTCCGTTCTGTTAGTGAACACCCACACCAATTGCTTACGGTGTCTCCTGTTCAAAGGACCAAGGCCAAGGTAAAACCAGATTGGCTTCCGAGCCGATAGTGAAATTAATTAATGATATAAATTAATAAATAGTGAAAATAATTATTGATATATAAATTAATAAATTCTTTAAATTTGTGAATTTTCGGTATTTTATTTACCACACCTGATTATCGAAACGTCACACTGGCGCCGTCAAACGTTGTATAAATAGAAAGATCTGGTTTTGCCCAGTAAAAGTTGATTGTTGTGTTGTTTGTATTATTTTTGCAAAACGTTTTTTTTTGGTTGCCGTGTCGTTAACTGAAGTGTACACCCTATACAATATTTAATTTTTTAAATGTCTCAAAATTTATTTTATCTGAATTTAATTATTTGTTGATATTGATTTGTTCCACACTAATTAAATAAGAAGAAACTGGACTTCGTCCGTGATGTCGACTCCAAGTACCCCCCAATACTCTTAGAGATGGTAAGGACAGTGTTCTATAACTTTGGCGCCATTATAAATGGAGATTTTTAACGGTATTTATATGTGTGTATAGTTCATATATCATAGGAAATGGAAGATTGTAGTTTATATTGACGAATAAAAACAAGTTTCGTTGATTATTGCTACTTACCGATAAAATAGTTCTAAGTATGAAAATGGCTTGTTTTCTCCTATGAACAGTTCTTTTGCTTGTTAATAGATATTTCAAAAATACCTGTATTATCAGCAGTGGTTAATATCATAATGCCTTACTATTCTTGTGTGGCTTTATTAAGTACAATAGAAAACAATACGCAATTGTTTGTGATATACATTTGAAATCTTTACCATTTTTGCCACATTTCAATAATAGAACAAAAAGAAAATATACGTGTTTTACGACAGTTAATCGAATAAAAATTATGTACGATAGGCATTATTTGTTTATACAGCAAAGGAAGCAGTAGAATCAACTCTGTTGTTTTTAATAGAATGCGTTTGAAAAGTGACGTTACGTGGTGCAACAGTAAAGTAAATAATATATAGAGAAATATGTATATTATTACACCTATATAATTTACTTATTAACTTTTTACTGAATAAGTTATAGGTACTAGTGTTCACAACAATAATTGCATATAAATTAAACCTCAGACAAATAAAAGTCTACCACAGATTTCTCTACTGGCCCCTAGCTACAAAACGAGAGACTAAAGGCGAAAATATGCAGTAAATTACGTCAAAATTCTATCACAACATAGCTCATTGTAAGAGGCACATATACAGGGTGTATTTGTAATATACTAACAACTTCGGAGTACTATATTACTAACATCATAAACAATAACTTTTGTTCCACGATTTAATAATAATAATTTCATATAATAATTTATCAATTTTACTTTCGTTCAAAAATAAAAATATTGAAATATATCGCTTAAAGCGGTGGTAACTCTGTGCGGAAATAAAAGAAGCTTTAGCGTAAATACCATACCGACGCAAAACGCAAAAAATATAGATCTAAAAGTGTCAGGTAGTACAACAAAAACGTAAAAGTTTATTTTTTATAAATTTATTACGTTTCGTAAAAGGTCATGGAACAACAGTTGTTCTTTATGATGTTAATATCGACCTGGGAGGTTGATAGTATTTTACAAATAGCCCTGTATATATGAGATTTATATATACATATTGTATGTATGAGGTGCTTTTTGGTTTCTACTATCAGACGTCGCTTCGAATATTTCAGCTCTACAGTAATAAGCATTTACTTTTTTATATTATATTTTCTTTTATTTATTTCACTGCCTAATCAGAAGACTGGCATGTAACGAATTGAGACGACAAGGGGACTATTAACTTTCTACGCTACCAAGGCCAAAAAAGAGGCTTCAAAATAATTTCGCTGTTCACGAAGTAATCTTCAATAACTGCTGCTTACAGCAACTGGCAAACGAATGATCAAAAATGGTGTGCTACAAATGTCAAATACTATTAAACTTTTCATGGCCAGGCGTGTCGCATACCACTAGGTTTTTTTTTCTATATCATGCAGGCAGCAAACAAGCATACTGCCCGCCTGATTAAAAGCGGACTCCCTCGCCGATGGCGAGTAGTGCGATGATAGAATGTTGTTGTTAGCATCATGTCAAACAGTTCTTCAGAATATGGACCATTATACAGACGATAGAACAGATGTAGGGAGACAAAGTCTTTCCTCGAAGACAGTGGTTCAATGTCGTCTGTAAGCACAGGATCGTCAACATTGTGGTCCGCGTTTTCAGAATATTGAAATTGTTTGATGATAATTCAGCTATCCATCGTTAAGGTAACTTCCGTAAGTCGAACACGTTAACTAATTTTAACTGTTTTTTTACTGTTGCTCTATTTTTTGCATTTAAAACGGTTATTTGACCATTTGGCACTTCCGCGTTTTAGTTAGGAGACGGTAGAACAGCTGTCGTAGCACGTTTTTGAACCGCGTCAAAGGGCCCAAACTGGTATCCGGGAGTTCACGTGCACGACTTGTGCGTACTGTCACCTGGTATTATAAAAAAAATAGCTTATTTGGTGACGTAGCGTGAGACTGTGCCTAAGTTCTCTAGGTTTTTATTAAGCCTCAAGTAGTATTGGTAAGAGCTTTCATTCTTTCATCATCAACCATTTATACGTCCCACTCCAGGGTCTCCTATCAGGCGAAGGTTTTGGTCATAGTCCTCCGCGTTAGGGATTTCACCCGTTTTCCGAGGATTGTGAACTTTCTTCGACGAGCAGGGTTCATGGTCTCAGCTTGACAGGCGGTAGGTTTCAACTATTAAGCTACCAAGGCACGGTAAGAATTAGTAATAAACAACAACAAAACATTCAAAAAAGTACACCCACAGCTGCTTAGACCGTAGCACATAGTTCTCTTAGCTACGAGTAATAGTTGTAAATCTACGGCGAATGGTGCTTTTCGTTTTAGTAAGTAGAGTTTAGCCATTATTACTCGTAATTTGGTCGGTATATAATAATTTTTTTAATTTCTTTTTTAATACTTTATCTAAATCCTTGGAGCTTATAAGTATACAGGGTGTAAATTTGAGACGGGGCAGCAAGGCCAGCCACCTTAATCGTTGTGGTTACAGGAAAACGGTTCTAGAAGACTATCCATGAATTTTGAAGATATTTTGATTGGCATTCACAGATTTTCAAAAAATGGTTCAGTCAGCAAGATAAAAGGCAATTTATACAAAACTTTTTTATGCCATTCGATCCGGTCTCTGGTAAGGATCAATGGTCTCTATGAGACCAACTGAGGTAAGAGTACTCGAAATGTCAGAAATCGCAAAAAACTTTTTATCTAGTCATCAGTTATTCTAGGTAGTTAAGGAAATTAACAAATTAGTCTACAAATAAAAATTAAGTAAAAACAAATTATAATCAAAATTATCTTCAAAATTCATGGATAGTCTTCTCGAACCGTTTTCCTGTAACTACAACGATTAAGGTAGCTGGCCTTGCTGTCCCGTCTTAAATTTACTACACCCTGTATAGAACTATTCTGTTAGTATGAAGCATTTCAGATGTATGACCTTATAAATTTAGAAGAAGAATCTCACATTACTGCTTGGCGGCAGAAATGGATTAGGATCATTTTTAGGGTATCTCAAATAACTTTTTAAACACTAAATTACACATATATTTTTACATCTATCTCTCGTATACATATATATCTGGTTTCTATAATTTGTCTAAAACCCCAAGATTTTGTCGAGTCGAAGTATTTTCAAATGTTTCAGATTTAAGGTTAGCGTAAACGTAGAAAGGAAATGGTAAGAGCCTTAATACATTTATTTGATGAAATCCCGGGAGTTTGTTCTATTTTTTATTTTATTTTTAATATTACGAGTACTTTTAGGCAAAATTAATTTAAAAATGAATGTTTTGAGGAGTAAATGTTAACTTGGCAAATGGACTGGCTGTACTTAAGCAAATTTCAAATAAAGAATACGCAAATTCTCTTTCAAATGATGTGATTTGATATAGCCAGAAAATAAGATATGCATACCTGCATGCTTACATTATTTATTAATTAATGACAAAATATACGGACTTGTTAATAAGTAGCCATAGAGGCTCTTTGTGAGGGAGTCCGTCCAAGGAAGTAGTGCCTCCTTACTTATTTTTGTCGCCAAGCAGTAATGTGAGCATTACTGAGATCCTCTTTTGAAGGGCTGGTGAAATTACATTACATTATTGTGAAGTTACATCACAGGGTGACTGACGCAGTGATAGCGCCCCTCAGATATTTGCGATTGAAACCTCTGAGTGGCATTGCAACTGACAAGGCGTATCGCTCAGTACCAGGCGTACAACTTCTTCTTCCCGTCACCAGATATCATTAAAAAAAATTAAGAAATAAAATTGAAGTAAAATGACATTTTCTAAGTTTGCATATAATCATCACTGTTAAGGAAATGTACATATAATTGTGGGCTTCCATTCCCTATATCAGCCAAGATTCTTCTGCTATCCAGGAACTGTATTATTTTCCAGTCTCTATCGATCCACAATCCAGACGGATTGTTGATTTTCTTTTTTTCATATCTGGCATCGTAATAATAATAATAACATCATTTATTATCTCCCAATAAGTACAAAATATAAGTACATAATTGCACATAGAGCTTGGATATTAGAGACGGAAGCCCAAACTAGGTAAACCCTGTGCTATGGCACTTCTGGCTCTCTCTCTCGACAATAGTACAGTCAGTAAACAAAAATAAGGTCATTTAATAGAAAATGACAGAACAAAACCTCTAACTGTTTACCTAGAGCCATAAACAGGAGGCAAATAAATGTAGGCAAATAAACTAGAAATTATTAAAAAAATCAAAGTTCAAAGGGAACATTACGTATTTAAATTATTAATACAAAGATCGAACACTACGAAAAAACACTCAGAAAAAATTCCTTCGATCCGGTCGGATTCGAACCGACGTCTTCTTGCACACCGTGCCAGACGCTATACCAACTAAGCCACGAAACGAACCAACGGACCTCACGAATTTTTCTATGTGCTTGCGTCGTGTCTTTGTACTTGGTCTTTCAACGACTTTTTAGTAATACATTGCAATTTGTATTAATAATTATAACTAACTAGTGGAGTAATTTCACAAAAAATAATTGAATATCAATTCAAGAAAAATTGAATTATTACGTATTTAAAATTAAACTAAAAACAAAATTAAACAAGTGTGTGTGTGTGTGTGTGTGAGTGTGTGTTTGTGTGTGTGTGTGTGTGTGTGTGTGTGTTTTAGTTATCGGATAGGTCGTGTTGTGCCACTGTAATTAGTGCCAAATTTTATGGACTAATTTTTCATAGACTTATAAGTAAGTCTACTATTCGCCCCCACGTAATTCAAATATATAAATAATAAAATATAAATAATATATAATATAATAAAATATAATAAAATATAATAAATAAATAATATCTAAAATAATTCAGACCCAGACTTATTCCTATGATCACGTAAATGCCCAGCGCTCTTTATAATGAAAATGTCTCCTTCAAATTTAGTGCTATATATTCTACATGACCATAGGGTATTTAGAAAACACGTTTTTCATACAAAACTGACGGCATTTTCACTAAGGCCTGAAGCATGTAATTAATTATATTTAGAACATTTTAATGTACATTGTCACTTAACTGCTTTTTTCATTTTGCTGGGTCTTAGGAGGCCATCTTTATGTGGATCAATTTATACTGAACTGCATTCGTGAGTTCCTGATCATGGAAGTAGAGCAAATCGGTCGTAATGTTTACTAGTGGTACGACATGCCTATTAAACATAATAAAACGCACCCTAATTATCCTGAATTGTATCGTGTTGGTCTGGACTTATGAAATACTTTGCATTAATAATATTTTTCATATCATAAACTCTCTATAATGTAAAGACCGCAAATTACGACCAGCATAAAGATAAACTGTTTTGTTAGAACAAATTTCTTATCTGTGAAAATGTTATTATTGCTTGATAACCTCTGGTAAACAAAACAATTTGGTTTGACCTCAATTCTAATATCAGTCGAGATTAAGTTTTATTCGAAATGTCAATAGCAAACAGTTTCGACAAAAAATTTTGACAATTTCACGCGTTACTTGATATCAAACGATATGATTGTTGGGGTCGATTCTAGTATGTCTATGAATTAAAAATAAAAACTACGGTTGTGTGACATGCGCGATAAAAGTTTTTATTTGCCGCCATTTCGCCAGTCGTAATATGCGGTTCCTGAACACATCACAGAGAGCTTATATATATGTGTGTAGATAAAGCAGTGTATGTAACTGTACATAATTAGGCATTAAAACACTCGTGAGATGTTTTTATAAAACTCGCATGTCGGCTCGTTTCATAAACCCACGATCGTATTTTCATGCCTTTCATTATGTAACAGTCTATAAACTAAACTACTATAATATTATTATAGCATATGAACATATAATAAAACGAAAATACAATTCGAGGTAATAAAAACTTCGTAACATTTAAGTAAGATTGTTGGCGGCATATTATTATAAGCACAAAACGTCAGACATTATAAATTGTATTTGTATAGACATACTCGTAGATAAAGTATCTTTACTTAACCTCGAGATGGATTGTGACATAAACGCACACATACACACACACGCACGCACGCACGAAGCACCATCTCGCTTACCACCGGGCGCACGACTTGTTCCCCTGTCATTTGGCGTCATAAAAAAACGCACACACACAAACACTCTCAATTAACCTCTAAAATTAAAAACAGCCGTCTCCGTAGATTTACTGTGTTCATGGGGTAATCGGATGAGATACTTTCTGACTCCCCGAAGCAACATTACAACCCTTTCAAAACAACCATATATTATCATTACATGACAACAAACTTTACTCAAGCTTTAAAAAAGTTCTACCCATTCGTCATTATTAAAATATACGTCTGTGAATTCCTACGTGAAAAGACTTCTTCTACCAAACATACTTCACTTTATTTCATTTCTCAGTTTTATTATATTATATTAATTGTATTACCTGCTTTATCTATAAATTTATAGGTAAGGTAATGTAAAAATTACAGTATAATAATATCAAAATTTGTGAAGAAAATTAGACCTCTCCAATAAACGAGCCTAAATGTGAAAATAATACATTTTCGACGTGGACCATCCTTATATCCGGAAACAGGATATTTATATACTTTTAGATATTTAAAAGATACAGCGATACAATGGAGTTAACAAAACATTGTCATCTGTGGTTAATATTTTTGTTAATTTTTCAAGAATATTGAGTAAGTACAATAATATAGGAGATGAAACTATTTTTCCGGATTTAAATCGCGTATATTTGTTTTTTCAAACAAACCGACGTTTCGGGCCCTTTTCGGTTGAGTCAACAGTGACCATGGGACATGTAAAGGAAAGAAAAATAATTTCATTTCCTATGTGTAACAATCGCGAAAACCTAAGAACTCGATAAGTACAATAATAATCACTAAAAAAGGCTCTCTCTCTCATCTTAGCGTTGTCCCGGTTGCGTCCTCAGCAGGGTTGCTGCGGAGCCCGGGGTCCGCTTTCCTACTTTTTCTCCTCCACTTTGCACGGTCTTCGGCATCCTTAGTGGTGAGACCATTGGCACGCATATCACCCTTGGCGACGTCAAGCCAGCACTTCTTGGGTCTGCCCCTTCTACCGGGGCCCGGCGGAGGTGGCATAGCCAGACATTTGTTTCCCACGTAGCATGCCGGTTTCCGTAATTGTGGCCGTACCAACGTAGACGGCTTTCTTGCAGTTTATCTGCAATGTCACGGACATGAAGGCTGCCGCGGATGCGGGAGTTTCTGACACGGTCTTTCCGTGAAACTCCACACATCCAGCGCAGCATCTTCATTTCCGTGACACGCAGCTCCTGCTTATGACGCTCAAGTACGGGCCACGTTTCACTGCCATATAAAAGGACAGGCCTAATGATGGATTTATAGACCTGTCCTTTCAGCTTAACTTGGGGCTTAACTTAATCTTGGGGTCACAAATTACACCAGTCACCTCACGCCACTTTGCCCAAGCGGCTGCGATTCGGGCTCTGACGTCGCAGTCGATGTCTCCGGACGCGCTAAGTACAGATCCCAAGTATTTAAACTGGCCCGTAGGCTCGACCGCGTCTTCGCCTATGCGTACAGGTAGGGGATCTGTAGCGTTGCAGACCATGTACTCAGTCTTCGCCACATTTAGTCTCAGACCGCCGTTCTCAAGCGACTCCTTTCACACATTCACTCGTCGTACCAGTCTCCCTCTATCCGCATCCGCCAGCGCGATATCGTCAGCGTATATAAGCATCCACGGGGGTTACTCATGCGTGTCTCGGATGGAGCTTGAGACCTCGTCTAATATCACGCTGAACAGATAGGGACTGAGAACTGAGCCCTGGTGAACTCCGACTGTGACAGGGAAGGGTTTAGTGTCACCAACAGCAGTCCTAACCATGGAATCGGAATCGCGGTACATGTCTCGGATGATGTCAATATAAGCTTCTGGTACCCCTTTGGATCTCAGTGCCCACCAGATCATTACACGGGGGATACAGTCGAAGGCCTTCTGCATGTCAAGAAACATGAAATGCAGAGGCGTATTATTCAATCTGTATTTCTCCATGATGACCCTTAGGGCAAAAACAGGATCCATGGTCCCAAGACCAGGCCGAAACCCATATTGACCCTCCGAGACAGCACTCTCCTGTCGGATCCGAGAGTCTATTATACGCTCGAAGAGCTTCATGGTGTGGGACATGACCTTTATAATAATAATAATAATAATAATAATAACGCTCACACTCAACATAGCCCCGCACTAGGGAAACCCTGTGTCGCGGGTGCCATGGACACACACACATAGACAACCACAAATTACACCCAAACTCACGAGAGAAATAAATGTAGGCCATACAAATATTTCTCCCGGCCCGGGAATCGAACCTGGGACCTCTGCGTGGCAGTCCGGCATGGTAACCGTTCGGCCACGGAGGCAGTTATGCCCCGATAATCGCCACACTCCTGCACCGATCTCTTCCCTTTGAAGACTGGAGTGATAATACTCAGTCTCCATTGGTTAGGGATTTTACCGGTGAGGAGCACGCGATTAAAGATGCCGGTAAGGATGCCCACACCACGGGGACCCATTGCCTTCCAGGCCTCGATGGGAACCCCATCGGCTCCGACAGCTTTCCGATTCTTCATGCGACGAAGAGCTAAGTGGACTTCCTCAGGCGTTACCGGTCGCACTAGTCCCTGATTCGGAGGGAGGACCCGTGGCTGCACCTCTCTGTGCTGCTGATTCAGCAGCTCGTGGAAATATGAGCGCCATCTCTCCTTCACCGCGTCGACCTCGCATATAAGGTTGCCATGAGGGTCTTTAATGCAGCGACACTTGGAAATATCTTGTGCCGCTAAGACCCTCGAACGTGCCAGCTTAAAGATAAGCTTCTGCCCCTCAGACGATTCCAACTTGTCATACAACGGCTGCAAGTGGTCCCATCTGGCTCTGGCTACAGCTTTCTTAGCGGCACGTTTGGCATCCCTATATGCGTCGCGGTCTTCAGAAGATTCGGACGCTTGCCACGTTTTGAAGAGGGCTTTCTTCACCCTCACCTCCCTCTGGACTGTGTCGTTCCACCACCAAGTTTCTTTGTCACATTTGCGACCACCCTTGGACAAGCCCAGCACCGCTTTCGCCGCCTCAGATATGGCAGCCTGAATGTTGTCCCAGTGGTTCTGGACTAGATCACCTCCGTGTCGGCGCATTTATCGCCGATCGCTGAGATGAACTCCTGGGACGTGGTACTATCAAGCCGCCACCATCTGATTTGGCGTCGGCAGCGCTCAGCGGGCTTGTCGGCCGGCTTTACGCAGAGATCCATGACAAGAAGACGGTGTTGCGCAGTGAGACTCTCACCTGGTATGACCTTGCAGTTGGCCACTTTGCTGATATGGTGTCTTCTGGTGAGTAGGAAATCGATTTGGGTGGCGTGTCCGCCGCTCTTATAGGTGATTAAATGCTCGGGGTTCTTTTTAAAGAACGTGTTCACGATGGCGAGATCGGCCGCCGCACACGTTGTGAGGATGTCTCCTCCCTCCGCGTTGCGACTGCCGTACCCGTAGCCACCGTGGACCCGCTCGAACCCTTCACACGCCTCACCCACATGACCGTTCAGGTCGCCACCCAAGACGACTGCCTGAGACAAAGGAATGGCACTCAGCACTTACCCGAGTTGATCCCAGAACCTCGCCCTGTCCGTGTCGCTGCAACCGGCCTGAGGTGCGTAGGCGCCTATCAAGTGGGTCACGACCCCTTCGATAAGCACCCTCACTACCATAAGCCGGTCGCTAAAGCGTTTCACTTCCAGGACGTGATCGTGAAACTCCTCGGAGAGCACCACGGCCACCCCGTTCACGCCCCCAGGAGCACCGGTGTAGATCAGCTTGTAGCCATTCCCAATGAGCCGGGATCTGCTGCCTTTCCACCGAGTCTCCTGCAGGAACGCCACGGCGACCCTCCGCCTGGAAAGCACGTCTGCTAGCTCCCTCGCGCGTCCAGTCAGCGTGCCAATGTTCCACGTGGCAAAGCGGAGCTTCCTGTGATGGGTAGGGGCTCGCCTCTTTAACCGTGCCCACCCTTGACACGGTAGCCCTAGTCCACTTGCCACAGAAGTCGGGCGAGGCTCCTGCGCGCCGTTTTGCGGCGGCGCCCTATCCCTATGCCATATCCTTCTGTTGACTTCCATAAGTTGATGTGGCGGTGTTGGTTTTTACGGGAGCGACTGCCGTCTGACCTCCCAACCCCCGAAAGGGAAAACCCCTCGCTAGAGCCTCGTCCGTCTATCAGCAGGCGCACCACTTGCAGGTGAGGTTAGCTTGGGCTCCAAGATGTAGGTGGAGCCCCCAAAACGCCCAAAATCACCCTAAAAAAGGCATTTTAAACATTAATACTTGAAACATCATTCAAATAAAACAACAATACGCAAAGGTCTGTAATATGTCAGACCATATTGGTAATAATATTTAGTAGTATTATTATTACGAACAAAAGTTAAACTCATTGCAATTACGCAAGCAAAGATTAAGAGTCATTTTTGAAATTACAAAGAAGCCCTTAATATCAAGTAAGCCGATTTTATGGAACCAACTTTGAAATTTTTACTAAAAATACATCACATTTACCACATTTCGTCTCTGGGTTTCGTTAAAATAATGAATGTGTGATACAAATAATCTCGTGTACTTGTACCTACTGCTTTAAAGAGACATGCTTCACAGAGAAGGCCACAAAAATTAGCTTTTCCACATTTTTGTTGAAGTAGATAGAAACCTTTTGTGGTTATTCACTAAATGATTATCACTAGTATCAGGTTTCTTACCACGGTATGACTTCTTTTTATTTTCCCGATATTTCGATATTTATAAGTCGGCTATAGCACAACATCTCACACAGACTGACACTAACCACTGGATCGAGTTGCATAGCCCCCAGGTACTCTCGACAGAACGTCACTACATACCACGGTTGGTACGAGAAGCCATCGAGATCACGAAGTACAAAACATTTAACCGTGATGACGGTTTTAAACTGTCCAGTGCATGGAATCCGGTCCTTAGTGCGCGCAGTAATAAAAACAAAAACACCTCGAGTTCAGTTTCGCGTGTGGATACAGTGAGTGTGGTTTGTGTGAAAAAAGTGAGTGACAATGGTAACGCCACAACAAATCGTCGACGGCGCAAGAGGGTAGACAGATATGTCTGCTCATAAAGCTGTCATCTGCCGCCGTCCAGTCAAACCCGTGACCATGGAGCGTGCAACCGTTCCGAAATATCGGAAAAATAAAAAGAAGTCATACCGTGGTAAGAAACCTGATACTAGTGATAATCATTTAGATAGAAACCGTAAAAAATGTGATGCGACTGAAAAGTAACATGTACGATAAAAGAGGCGCACTTTCAAAATAGTAGATGGATTTTTTTACTCAAGAACATTGTTTAAAGAAGAGAGATAGTTGAAGTAACTCTATGTTCAGCGATTAATGCTGAAATCTTTTAAATAATTTTTTTTATAATATCAAGTGACGGGACGAACAAGTCGTGCGCCTGATAGTAAGCTACACGCCTGTCCCTAATAATTGCAGTGCGACTAGGAGCTTTAAATCGCAAAGATCTAAGGGGCACTGCCACTGCGCCCGTCACCCTGAGACATAAGTTGACAAGTGTCATGTGCCTGTAATTTTACTTAGTTACTGCCTCCGTGGACGAACGGTTCCCATGCTGGACTGGCACGCAGAGGTCCCAGGTTTGATTCCAGGGCCGGGAGAAATATCGCACTTCTCATGGAAGAATCGTATAAGGGAAGTTATGTCAAAAATGTTTATTGCTCTATTAGATACAGAACAATATAACCCACATGCTCTCCAATACTTGTAACTCTGTGATTGTGTAATAGACAGTTTTCTTTGTTTCTTTCTTTCTTCTTTCTATCGACTAATATTGTAGATAGTTACAAGAATTGGAGAGGATGTGGGTTATATTTTTCTGCATCTAATGGAGCAATATATATTTTAGGCGTAACTTCACCAATGCCATTCTTGCCAGGGATGCGATATTTGAAAGGCCTACACTTATTTCTCTCGTGAGTTTAGGTGTAATTTGTGGTTGTCCATGTGTGTGTCCATGTCATCCGTGATACAGAGATTCTCTAGTGCGGGGCTATGACTGTGTGCTCATTATTATTATTATTATTTCTCCGATTTCGTGGGAACCCTCTCAGTACGCCGATGATCGTGACGACATGATTCAATCAAACCAATTTTAACTACGGTGGCGTGGGAGGTGGACATATCCCTTATATATTACAGTATGGACAGGATTACCTTCAGTGAAGCTTTGAAAGAGACATTTAAGTAGAGCATATGGTACCCTCTATTGCTCTCTTTATAGGCAGCAATTTCGTCTCAATACAGGATTATGCTCGGCCGCATACTGCTCGTTCAACTCGAACTAAATGAAGTGCATATATACTAGTAATATGCACTTCATTTAGTTCGAGTTCGATTGATTGGCTAGCGAATTCATCTGATATGAACCTATAAAGCATGATTGGGATTTAGAATGAAGAGTAAACCGTCGCCATTGGATGCAGTAACTGAGGAAGGGCTGACTCTATCCCAAGAATCAATAAATAATATTGTTTTTAGCATGTCCAGATGGATAGAAGTGGATCGTAGAGCACGCAAACGAATATTAGAGATTTTTTTTTAATAAAACTTTGTGAGTGACATGGGGTAAGGAAAAAGGAAAATCTTCACGTTGTATTTTTTTTTGTACTTGTCCTAAATGAAGCTTTTTAATTTGAAAGAAATTAAAATTATAAAGGTTTTTTACGAAATCTTACGAAACCACTTTAACAACAAACTGTTGAAAAATTTGAGTTATTTTTGTGTGTGCATGTTTCGCTAAATTTGCCGCTATAAATACTACGCCTACGATAAAACGCGATAAAACTTAATTAAAACTATAACATCACCATTCATCGTCATCATCATCATTCCGTTACCGAAGCAATAAATACGTAAATTATTTAATCCCACCCAACACAACACGGAGACGTGGAAGACGCAGAAGTAGATGGCGCGACGAGCTAGATGCTCATATATGAGATTTTGGCCTGTAGTGGCATTGAATCGCGATGAGTGGAGTAAGGGAAGGGTTTAAATGTTAAGTTTAAATGAAAAGATGAATTACAAAGTTCCAAGATTGTTATTTTGGTTTAATATTGGATCGTTCAAACTTTATGCATTTTATTTTAAAATTTCAGCTTCTCTTTGAATTATTGGATATAAATTTGCACAGATTACATAAATACTAAATTTTATTCCACACTCTCAGATCGTCAAGTCGGGATGGATATTCGAACTTGCACGAATCCACGACGTCAAATTTAAAATTGAAATTGATTGGTTTTCTCAGAAGGCACAAATAATGAAATCATCCTATTATACAATCGGACTTAAGCTAAACTAGGCCACAACTTGAACAAAGCTTGGGTAAACTAAGTCACAGCTTTAAGAATTTACTATTTATTAACTGTATTCATTACTAAAAACATAGCTATTGTCAATAAATTGGATATTTAATTTCGCACAGTTTAATTCCGCAAATTGAACTGGTTGGAATCACAAGTGAAATCCCCATATCGGATGGTACTTATAAGTATACTACAGTATAAGACATACATAATAATAATAATAACGCGTACACACATAGCCCCGTACTAGGAAAACCCTATGTCGCGGGTGCCAAGGACACATAGAAAGCCACAAATTACACTCAAACTCACGAGAAAAATAAATGTAGACCATACTAATATTTCTGCTGGCCCGGGAATCAAACCCGGGATCTCTGCGTCGCAGACCATGGTAACCGTTCGGCTACGGAGACAGATAACAACACAAAGTAATTCGTGTTAACGGCCAATGGTACTAGATTTGCGAAACTTTAGCGGTAATTTCGTATATCCATTATTAGCCTATAAAATACAATAGGACTATCAAGAAAAAAATCTTTATTCGCACAGGTATTATATTCATAAGGAACACTGCACATTAATACAACGTTTGTCGACGACAGGATAAATCGATATTACACTTGAGATCTAGAAATTGCGATGAAAATAAAAGAATCATGGTAGATGATTTTAGAATCATCTAATTAATTCACAAACATTGGCTAACATGCAAGTATAAGGTCCTGAAAGTGTAAGGTCCTGGAAGTTTAAGGCCCTGGACGTATTAGGTCCTGGAAGTAGAAGGTCTTTAAAAAACTTGAGTCTGCCGGTAAAGCGTATAATGTTTTTGTTTATTTTATTGTCTAAATTATCCACTAGTTTAAAGACACGGTAGTTCGGAATGTTGACAGCTCGATCGTCACATAGAATATCAAATAACAGTTTGCTAATGTTGCATCGTTGCCTACCGTTAAATAATGAAATAATGAATATGTATCAAATAATGATATTTTTTATCGTTAAACGTCATTCATGCCTAACTGTGCCCAGCTACTTTATCGTTTGCACGACAGAATCGTTTGATGCACAGCAGTTGCCTGTATGTTCTTTTGAAAGTCAGTACAGCAAGTGTTCGCTCCTGTGTGAAATGGAAATGGATGAAGATGAAATTTTAATAATGTATTACTTTTTTAAAGGGCGGAAACAGAAGCAAACACTTGCATACAACGAACTGTAAATAAAATGACGAGAATAGTAGCTGCAATTATCTGTTGTCACATTTTTATCGTGACATTTTATTTATCGTCTGACGACAGTCGTTCAAGCCTTTCCTTTGTCTTGACAGTCTATTGACGTAACGTCAAAAAAGTCGTGAACTACAATTAATAGTGTTATTTATTTATGTTTCTCTTGTGACTTACTTCATTTACTTAAATGTACAAGACACGATACTTCAAACTGCACGACTACCTGTCGTCACGACAATGGGCGAAATAAGGGTGGTTGTAGATGAAACGCTTAAGGATATACTGAACCCGTCTAGTCTAGAATCTTTGTAGGCTTCTATTAGGCAAACAAATTCAGCCTCACATTCATACATTTCACAGCCTTAGTCTAATAAGGCCACATTTCTAAAACGACAACTTTGATTTAATTCTTATTTCTGGTCCCTATAATCCAACTGGACCATTAGTAGAACCAAGAGTGGAACTAATAGTCCGAAAGAAATGTAATTCCAAACTGTAGGCACTACGGATAACAAAAAACAACATTTGCCATGGAACTATCACATAATGGTACGACGGCATAAAAAGTTGCCTCAGTACCATCAATGGAAATGTCTAGTGGTACTACGGTAAAGAAAGGAACTGTTCAGGGGAGACTTTTAATTTTTTTTTATAATGTAGCTCAGACCTCTTTCACAAGGAGTATTGCCGTGTAAACATTCTACGAACTAAATTAATATAATTTGTTCTATGCAGTTCGTATTATTTTTATGTCTTTCAGGTGTGAGAAAAGTAAACACTTTGATGTATCACGTGGCTTAATTATACTAAGGTTACGAAGTAATCCCATACTGTTACATACGCGTCAGCGTTTGAAATATACTGCATCTGAACTTGTGACGCAAATAGAAGACGTTCCGACTACGTCGGTCAATATAGGGACTACACTGGCAGAAGTGAAAGCATAGAAGTGTGAAAGTGTTACCGTCTTTTGTTTGGTATTCCTAATCGCGGAAGTATTTTTAATCTCTTATAAGTAGTTGGATAAATCAGTGACAAAAATATAACACCAGCGGATTTGGCGGCGTAGTGACGAAGTACACCTGAAGCCTTACTTTCCTTCCGCGTTCAAGCTTAGGTGTTGACATTTTTTTTCTGGGTTTTATGTAGAATTAGAGCATGCGGCAAACCAGAGGACACGTAATGGTAAATATGTTTGTGAAATATAGGAATAGGCTATAATATGCACCAGTGTTAGACTAATGGTAGCACTTTACACTGGAAGTGTAGTCGCAGCGCCAATATCCTGGAACGCACGCACCTCTTTTGCAGTCACAATTAGTGAACTACAAATCACAGAAGCAGCGTCTAATCTAAATGCGGCCTAATTTTTTTGACTGGTATAGGGACGTCCCACAAAGGGTCTTCGATCATTGAAACAAATTTAAAAAAATCGCAAATTTTTCTTAGAATTAAAGAGCGTTACTAGAAATGTAACAAAAACACAATTACCTTAAAAATATATTTTAATTAAGGACAAACATAAACACAAGTAACGTTTAAATGAATTCAAATTGTGCGTTAAAACAGTATTAGACAAACAACCGACAAAATAAACTATACAACATTTTAAAACATAACATAACGCTAATATTGTGTGTCAGGCATCGTACTAAGTGGAAAACTGCCTCTCTCTCTGCCTATACCGATTAGAAAAGAGCGTGAAGTTACATATGACAAAAAAATGCATGCGAGAATACTCGTTGGATTCTTATGGTTTCAGACATTTATTTCTCAAAACAAAATACAAACATTCGCTTACGAGTACAATAAAGAAATATTGGATACATATAAAGCTTACAAGCTGACTAAAATGAATTTTTGTTTCGTTGTGCCCGTAAGCCCCTTAAATAGTAAATGTGTCCCGTTCCCGGGACATTCCGGAGGTGACCAGATCGGTAGTCCTAGGTATGCCGCAACATTCTTTTGTAGCTACGATGATTGTAAATGAAATTTCAACTATTTCGCCATAACATTAAATTATATTACCTTTCGTCACCTAAAAATCCTCTACCAAGCCGTCTCGTCAATAGGCGTTGAGCAGTAAGGTGTCAGATTTGCTCGACATTGTCGATCGTTAATGGCGATCCACAATTTCGATTAGGTGCCTATAGATTTGCTCGATGCTGTCGATGAATATGATGTGTTTTGAGATAGAAATATTGTCGCTTGTTTACTTGTAAAGCTTGTACTTGCAGATACATATATAGTGTACAAGTACAGCTCAGTACAGTGCATGTAATTGCAGCTTTACAAGTAAAGATGCGGCAAAATATCTGTCTCAAAACCTCATATCGAGCGAGAGTACATTTGCGAGCGACAATGTCGAGCAAATCTGCAGGCAATTTTAATAATTAAATTACAACACTACTGCGCTCCCAACATATCACACATTGAAACTAATACAGTCACTAAATTAAAATTTAAACTTTCAGGTAATGACTATTAAAGTTTTTGAAATTAAGTTGAAATTTGAAAATGCGAAATTTTCGTCGTATACTAGATTACTCCGATCATACATTATTACGATGTTTAGGCCAATTTATTAATCAGGAGGCAGCAGAGCGTTTGATATTGTAATTGACAAAAATACGACTTTCTTTTTTTAAACTATATAAACTCATTAATGATTTTTTTCAGTTCAATAGCGAGTACCATAGACGTTGGTAACTTGTACAGGAGTAGAAAACATATTTTATCTTCCACGTCCAGGGCTACCTAACATGGTCATTGGTTCTGATGAGGGCCCACTTGCGTCATTACGTTTTTAATTTTATTCTTGTGTGGTGTCAAATTAACGTATTTTCTTTCATCTTCTTTCTTTACTTAATTATAATAATAAGATTTTATATTTTAGACCATCCAGTGGTATTGCAAATAACATCCCATTTAATTGTACAGACGTGCACGTAACGTCGAAAGGTTCACGTGGTTGACGCCCGCATCTCTGCTGTCATGACTGACGACGATATAATAATATACTCGTATATATTGTAAAGCAATGCGGTCGCAGTTGATGCCTACCGCATGTTATATATCAAATTGTGCAAGTGATTATGATATCTATTTCCCTTCTTTCCGAATAATCTTCAATGACCAGGCTCCATGAAATACACTATAGGAAACACGTGGTATACTAATTTTTAACACACCCCTGGTAACAATATACTGCAAATAAAACAGAAATATGTCGGGTAATAAGTAAGTAGTTTTCAAATCGACACCATTTTCGAATTTTGTCAATTTTGCGTTTTTAATGCTAAATTATTCAGTAAATTTAAATTAAATTGAAAATTAACAAAATGGTCCAAAAAGTCATAATCATAATATTTTATTATCTGTGACGAACAACTTGTCCTAAAAAAAAATCATTAATTATAATTACCGAAAACTGGAAATTTTTAAGTTAGAGTAGTCTTAACTGCTGTGTTTAATACTTTCTACAAATCAAATGGTATATTTATTCTTAATACTTCTCATAGCTTATACATATATCAACTGCCTCCGTAGCCGAACGGTTACCATGCCGGACTGACACGCAGAGTTCCCGAGGTCGATTCCCGAGTCGGGAGAAATATTTGTATGGCCTACATTTATTTCTCTCATGAGTTTGGGTGTAATACGTGTTTGTGTGTATGTATGTCCTTGGCGCCCGCGACGCAGCGTTTCCCTAGTGCGAGGCTATGTTGAGTGTGTGCGTTATTATTATACATTATGTTTAAATTAATAAAAATGGAAGTAAGTTAACTTACTACTCTGCGAACTCAGAGGGAGGATAAATGGTGAAAAATACTGCACTTGTTTAATGGGAATCAGCACAGATTTATCACTGTTTAACCTTCACTTAGTACGCTGAGTACCAAATTAACTTACTTCCATTTTATTAATACGGATTTCCGCAAAGTAATGCCTGAATCTTTAATTTATATTTAGTAGCAGTAGAGCTTTTTGTAAGAGAATTCGTCCAGGGAAGAACTGCCATCTTATTTCTGCTACTTCTGCCGCCAAGTGGTAATGCTCACATTACTGCGTTCCGGTTTTCAAGGGTAAGGGTGCTGGTGAAATCACTGGCTCATGGGACCTTTCAACTTATGTCACAGGGTGATGGGCGTAGTCGCAGTGTCCCTCAGATATTTGCGATTTAAACCTCTGAGTGGCACTGCAACTACTATGAACAGGCGTGTCGCTTACCACCAGGCGTACCACTTGTTCGTCTCGCCCCTTTGTATCATTAAAAAAAATGTAACCAATTTCTAACTTACATTTAGTTGAGTATTATTGGAAGCATTTTCTTCTGGTGCCAACAAATAAATATTAAATTCCATGTTGCGCAAATAGTTACTCAAGTCTTGAACCAACAATAAATCATCGTCCGGCCATTTTAAGAAAATCACATAAATGGCTATAACCGTATCATTGTCACCAGGTACGTGTGAGGTCCTCCAAGGGTTATATTTTAGTTTTTTGCAGGTGTACCAGACATCTGGATTTAAGCTGTCATTTTGGTGGTACCAAGGTGACGTGTCATATATTGCTTCGCCATTAATTTGAAGCCATACACCCAACTGCAGAAGTCGTTTTCGAAATACGGGCACAATAATTCCTTCTTTGGTTGGTCCAACGTTGATCAAGACATTACCTATAAAAAATTGAAATGTATTATTACAAAAGGGGTGCACAAAAGGAACCCTATTCTCTTATCCAGTCGATTTATCCACTTACAGCGATTATCAACTCGTTTCACTACGATGGTATTAGAAGAAATATACACTTTATTTACTAGAAAATAATGTTGTAAGTATATTGCATTTTATAAAGATCTCGGCATACTATAATAATTTTACAGGTATAAAGAAAAGAAACACAGCGTTAGGGTCGTATTCTAGAACTCTACTCAATGCTCAAGTCAGGATTTAAGTATGGTTTAAAGCACTCGAAATCATACTCAACTCCCTGCCATTAGAGTCGTATTTGAGAGCAGTGAGGTTCTTAGCTAGGCAGCGGTTGTAAGGCAGGACCGAAGAACAGCTCTCGGTTGATGATGAAACCGCGTTGTTAGTGCAGCAGTGGGTATAACAACACTATAAATATGTATACTTAAATTGTTAATTAAAAAAAAAAAGATTAATTGTAAATTTGTAAGTTACTAATTGTAAATTTGTAAGTTACTAA
>NW_020654810.1:17672373-17704166 GCF_003589595.1 Hyposmocoma kahamanoa
TAATTGTAAATTTGTAAGTTACTAATTGTAAATTTGTAAGTTACTAATTGTAAATTTGTAAGTTATTAATGCAATAATTATTGTTGTAGTAGTCAATGAACTTTCGTAACCAGTTGAAATATTTACGAGTATATTATTGAATATCATGTTGTTTTTACTACAATGATATTCATTACGTTTTTGGTGAAAATTACTTTGTTGTTCTTATTCATATAAATATCGAAAAAACAGAGAAAAATCCTTTTGATCTGGCTGGACTTTTCGTTAAACCGGGGCTATTGGTTTTTTGTAACTAAACATTTGCATGCTAATTATTCAATGTAAATAAGAAACATGTTTTGTTACATGTTTTGCTATAGTATGTTTTAAACAAACAAACGAATTATTAACATTAAAAAAAAAGCTGACCTAACGGCGGTCCCACAGTTTGCCCTAAGGGCTTAGGACGAGGAGGAAAAATAAAGTTTTCTAATTTGGTTTTAGTGTGGGCGTTTTTTGTAGTGCCCCGGAGTGAATTCCGTTGCTCTGGTACTCATTGTACAGGAAGTTGCCTAGTTTGAGATTAATTGGTGTTGATCATCATCCCACTGCTAGGGTCTCCTCTCTAGCAAGGGTTTAGGCCATAGTCCGCCACGCCGGCCCAATGCGGGATGGGGACTTCACAAGTTTTCCGAGGGCTGCCTTCTTCAACGTGCAGGTTTCATCACGATGCTTTCCTCCATCGAAAAGCTCATGATGTATTTCAAATTTAATTTTCGATATAAATTCCGAGAAACTCAGAGGTATCCCCGGATTCGAACTCACGGGCTCTGCTTGAGAAATTGTAGATCAAACCACTAAGCTACGGCTTATAGTGTGGTTGTTTGGCAGAAACATATATTGTGAATCGAATATAAAGATTTTGTTGCTAAGGTTCGAAATTGCTTTCTCAGTAAAGTTTTTCCAAATTCGCGAAATGAAAAAAAAATGCAACTCTGTTACCGTTCTCATTTCATAGAGTACAATTGAATCGAGTGTAAGGTCATTGTATAACCGATCTCTAAATAGGTACCACAACAAGATTTTGTGAATTACTACAACTAGGTTAAGTCCTTATTAATGATTTAATTTATCAACTTCCTTCGTGGCCGTACGGTTACCATGCTGGTCTGCCAGTCGCGCTAGGAGAAATATTCGTATGGCCTACATATATTTCTCTCGTGAGTTTGGGTGTAATTTTTATAGTCTTGATGCACGCGAGAAGGACGCTGTATGTTAGTAGCAGTTCGTCCAGTGTAGTTCAGCCATCTTATCTATTTCTGCCGCCAAGCAGTAATGTCAGCATTACTGTGTACCGGTTTTGAAGGGTAAGGTAATGGTGAAATTACAGACACATGGGACTTGTCAACTTATGTTTCAGGATGACGGGCGCAGTGGCAGTGCCCCTCAGATCTTAGCGATTTAAAGCTCTAAGTAGCACTGCAACTGTTATGGACAGGCGTGTAGTTTACCATCAAGCGCACGACTTGTTCGTCCCGTCACTTGACTTCTTTTGAATGGGAAATAGTTACACTTAGAAAAAAAAATGATATGTGAGATGTCACTTTGACAATTGTTTATTTACATTTTTGATCTCGAATAAAATAAGTATTTGTAAAATAAAAAACAAAAAAGAAGCGTGTGTTCCATGGCATTCGCGATACAGGGTTTCCATAGTACGGGGTTATGAGTGTGTGCGTTAATATTATTATTTATTATCTTACCGCCGCAGCTAATGGTGGATACGAGGTCTACAATTAGTTCTGCAATGCCTATAACATCATCCATCTCGCTTCTATAACCCCAAGAATCTCTATCAAGCGAAAGCGCATTTTCCCATTTGTGGTGCAATAACGTTTCTATAAAAAATAATATTTAAGCGTATAATACAACAAAGATAATCACAGGAATATGGTAAGTTTGATTATTAAATTAAATCAAAATCGTGTCCTTGTTATTATAATGCCACATGTGATCATACGTCAAAAATGCTTTTGCTACATGAAAGCTATAAAAATAATACGAACTATATGAAACACATATTGCACTGCTATTAAAATAGTGTTGTAACTCAAAATATGTGAAATTAAGGACTATACTATAGCTGAACGTACAATTTGATTCCGTGCACGTCAATAACTTTAGGATTACTAACAATTATATGAGTCAATGTTACTTGAATTAAATAAATAAACGAAACGGGGTACCACGTACTACCTAAACTTTGTTTAATAATTAATATTGGTCTAAATTATTTTAATTCATCCTACTTTATCTCAACATTTTAGGCTCTCATCCTAGGCATTTTAGGCTCTGCCTAGTGTGGGATCAACAGCAACCGAACATAGTGCTCCTAGCATGACATCACGTTTGCAATGCATATATATGTTAAAATATAATGTCAATTTAGCATAAGCTTATTTGTTATATTATTATGATTTTTTTTTTTTTGGAAATCTTGACATATTGCTCTTTGTACTTGTGATGTCAAATAAATGTATTATTATTATTATTAGAATGAACGCTGTTAGTGTCCATGTAAGGTTTAAAAATGGTTTAAAATTATAAAATGTCCCCACAACAGAAATAACATAAAGTATCCTAGCAATGGTCAATAAACAACAGAGTAAAAAAAGAATAATAATTCATAACATTTTCAATTATTTGTAATTCTTTCACGGAGCAACAGCATCCTGTTAACAATATACTAAGTAATAACTAAGTTTATGAGTTCATACTATCCTGGTATATCCTTAGCATATATTTACTTAAAAAAAACTCATATATAAATTTACAAAAAGAAAACTTACTGGGATTCAATCTATCATGCCCGTTGTAGAAATCTCCATGTTGGTTTCGCGCAGGTATTCCCCACCTATCGTTGACTACTATCTCGTCCTTAACAGGGCTATCATTATATATCCAGGCCAATAGATCTCTCGATTTCCAAACATCACTATGTTCGTCCCAATCCCCATCGGCCCATAACACAGATGGCTCGTATTCCATTATCAATTGTTGGATATCAGGTATCATTACATTATCAACGTATACCATTTTGCTGACAGTTTTATTTCCTGTCGAGTACTTATTGCTGTGCCAATCTAACAAAGAATAATAAATACCAAATTTCATAGAGCTGCTTCTTACTGACTGTGAAAGTAAGTCTACGATATCCTTCTTCGGTCCCGATTGCACAGAATTCCAATTATGAGGTCCTGATGATTTGAATAAAGCAAATCCATCGTGATGTTTAGTAGTGAGAACGACATACCTGAGGAATTATAATTAAATGTCATTGTACAAATAAATTTAACTTATACCACGCTTTTTAAATAACATACTTTACCAAACAATGATGCTTGTTTATTTATTGAAAGTAATGAAAGGCCGCGCATTTCTATTTTAACAATTCAAAATAAATTCCAGTCATATATCATTCAATGGCCGTACAATTAAAATTTAATTGGCGTACGGGTAGGTAATTGACCAAAAACATTTTAAAATATTTTTCTATTTCTGTAATTTAAGCTGTCAATTATAAATTCAGGAATCATATCACAATGGCGCTCTTTATGGTTCTGAATCAAAATTCTATTATCTAAGATACTCGCTAGTGAGCTGAAAAATTTGTTTAAAAAAGGAACGTCGTTTTTTTGCTAATTAAAATATCAAATATGACTCTACTCCAATTACTACTAACTATAACTATACTGCCGCCTGATTGGTTAAATTGGCCTTGAGGTCTTTCAACTGGGCCATAAACCTTTAAAAGGACTGGTTTAAATCTGTGCGATACTTGGCCAGTTCTATTATAATTCTTTGTTTTTTGTTTTGTAGTGTTTGGCTTGTCCGGCTTTCGTTTGAGTTTGTTGTCATGGATTGTTAACAAAATATTGTTTGTGTCTCAATATTTTATTTACTCATACAAAACTTAGGTACTGTATGCAATCATTACATAACGAGGTGTTAAAATCTCGTACCTATTACTTATACAGGGTTATTTGAAAAATACTAAAACCTCGCAGGACTATATTACTAACATCATAAACAATAACTCTAGTTCCATAATTTTTAACAAAACATAGATAGATAGATATACACTTCATTGCTCACACACAGGAACAAACACAGTACATAGACAGCTTAAAACTAATGTGAGCAAAGGCGGCCTTATCGCTAAGAACGATCTCTTCCAGACACCCTTTGTGAATTTGATTTGTATGGACAAACAAAAATTAGCATTATATTTTATCAAATAATGAATAACGAAATAGTATACCTACATATATATTAGTATATATAAATATACCTAAATAAGCACATACTTACTAATAAATATATACACGATGCAGACTAGGATAGCGTCAGAAGATATTTACGAAATCCAGTTTTGAAAATAGATGTCGGATTTCAGACGGAAGTTCGTTCATAGTTATACAGCCTTAATCGTAAAGGAGTCTTTGAAATACTTCGAGCGAGTGAAAAGAGGTTTCAGCAGGTTTATTTTTGACCTAAATTCACGGTTGTGATCCACCCCGAGGAAGCGAAAACGTTCCTTGAGGTAAGGTGGACTACGAGGGAACGTTACAGAGAAAATTTGAGGACGTGCTCCTCACGGCCAACCACCAAAAATAAACTTAAAAGTTTAACTAAAATTATTTATAAATCTTTTTTAACTTTTCTACCATTTAGTCGAAAACATTTTAATGCCTAAAAGTAAAAGCTAATTTTTCAGGACATTGAACCTTATTAGCCTTTATCTGATTTGAGGCAAATTACGTTCAGCGTTTACCCAACTGGATGGCGGTACTAACTTAAAACATGTTTTAAGTGACTCTTTTCATTTTTTCCCGGGTCTCTTCAAAATTTTTTTATTTCTGTACGAAAGTACAATCTGATGAATTCTTAAAAGTCTTGGAATAAGTTGTTGTTTATGATGTTACTAGTATAGTCATGCGAGATTGTTATTACCTATTAGATTGAACTCGACTTTAAGAACCCTTATCATTAACGATTGCATAAAATAGTGTTATAAAATATTTAAAAAAAAATTTAAACAAACTGTGCTCCGGCTTTATAAAAAAGATCAGCCCATTCATCAGGTTCGAATAATTCGCCTGTTAACATCTCTGCAAAGTCTTCGTAATTGCTATAGTTATTGCTTTTGGTAAAATTCAATACATCTGCGTCATCTAGAACCCAGAGAAAATTATAAAGCACTATGAAATTTATTTTCCTGTTGCAATAGAAACAATAGAAACTACTATATTGGAGCCCAATGGGATGAAAGGTTGCTCGTCAATTGAGAGTTTGGCTATTCGCACGTAAAACCAAATACTGTATTAACTCAAAATTGTGGAATTGATAAAACACAATTTGCAAGTTCAAAAATTACTGAATGAAACCGAAGGATTTATGTTCTCATTTAAAAATGGATAACTATAAATATTATGTATAAATAAAAATAATTACAGCAGCGGAATTCGCGTGCCATTCCAGTCAGAGGCTCTTGCAAGGTGGTGTAGCCTTTGCCCGAGCGACGAACACCCAGACAATACTTGTTTGCAGAGAAATCGGGACGATATTCTCTGCAAAGAAATATACGGTTCTTTGTTGGAAAGCGCTTTGGGTACTGATATGGCCCGCCTCAAAGCCGTCGATAGATCGGAGTCGGGAGCGTGGTTACATGCTTTGCCGTCTCCACAGTTGGGGTACTCTGCTCGATGATAATTCTTTGAGGATAGCGGTAGCATTGCGTTTGGGAAGCCAAGTGTGTGAGCCACACCGCTGTGTGTAGTATAATGGTGATGGAGGACGGACACCATGGCTTAAGTTGCCAAAGATGTGCGGGTCGTTCTCCCAGACACCACCCCATAAATGATATTGTGGGACGGGCGATGGTGTCAGCTAATGTCCCTTGCGTACTCGAACCCCCGAGTCTGAGTCAAATCGACGGTAAAAGGCCGGACGGTTTGACGTTGGTCCCTTGGCGGAAAGGTCGTTGTCTTCTGTGGGACGCAACATGTGTAAGTACTTTTGCTGCGTCCCACTTAAGACAAACTTCGCGGTTGGCAGGTTCGTGAAAATGCCGCGAAACTAAAACATGCTAAATATTCTGCCGTGGAGCCGATGTACGACTTCGTACCGGTCGCGGTCGAGACTGCGGGGCCCTGGGGTCCGGAAGCTCGGGACATGTTTAAAGAGTTGGTTCGCCGACTCAGAGACAGGGGCTGCGATCACCGCTCTGGGTCGTGGTTGGTTTAGCAAGTGTCCATTGCCGTTCAGCGAGGCAATGCTGCCAGTATAATGGGACCTTTTGAGCCGGGCACGATACGAGGCGGAATTTTTTAAAATATCTTGCAAATCCCAGGTTTTTTTTATTTTAGTACCTATTGACGAAGCCCAGTGTTGATTTTTAATTAGAAACAGCAATGTAAAATTTGTATTAAGATGAAATAAAAATGACTTTAAATTACATTATTGGCAATAAGATTTCTTCAACTTTTTTTTTGAACTTTCAAATCGTGTTTTCTCAATTCATCCATTTTAGAGTTACAACAGCATTTGGTTGTACGTGCGAGTTGGAATCCCATTTGTGAATATTTAGAAGCAGTATATCTCGCTAACGATAAAGGAAAGCAACGCGATGAATCAAAAAAGGTTCACAACCCTTTGACAACTTTCTACATAATATCATTAATTAATCATGTCAAAGTTAGAGTGAACAGGCATTTTTGACGCAAACGCGTAAGGCGAGATTTTGTATTTGTTTTATTCACGTAAACGTAGGTATAGTCGGAACTTATATATATAATAATACTCTAGATTTGTTCGTATGTATATTGTGTTTTAGTTTCTTGCGCTCTGACGAGAGGAACGGGAAGTTAAGTCGGTTTTATATTTAACTGACTTCAAAAAAAGAGGCGGTTCTCAATTCGACTGTATGTTTTTTTATGTAGGTGTTATGCGATAACTCCGAATTTAAGCGAATTTGATAAATTTAAGAACCGATTTTGATGATTCTTTTTTTTGTTGAAAAGTGGGTATCTGTGGTCCCATTTGAGAGAGTGAGAAAATATTCCACCTCTAAGGGTACCAACCTAGGGGCTGAATGACTTTAGAGGTCGGTTTTTTTAGTACTCTGTAGGTACTGAGATTATTATCGAATGCGATCTGACGTGACGGTTGGCTTTCACCATTCACGTCTACAAATATGTCGTGTTCTGATGATTTCTAACGATTTTTTATCAATATTTTCAATGGAATACATTCAATGAATCATAAAATGAGTCAGATTTAGATTGTAAAGAAGGTATTTAATCTATGGTATATAGCAACTCTTCTAAAAAGTATCTTTAAAAAAAATCGTTTGTGATGCCCCTGTGAGAACTGGCCGTAAGATAATCATTACTAAGGACATTAAAAAATATAGTAATTACCGTTTTCCCAGTAATGCCAGAACCATTCAGATTTATGAGCTGGTACAGCGTACAAACCCCAATGAACGAAAATACCAATTTTCGCGACGTCGTACCATTGGGGAAGGGGGCGTTTGTCCAAATCCTCCCACTCAGGCTTGTATATCGCACTTACGTATATTATCACTGCAGCGAGCACAAATATCACCCACATGATATATCTATGGAAGGGTTAAGCTTACGTTATTTTAATTTAGTACAGTTTACATCTGTCTTACAATTCCATGTAAGTATGATGTTAAACGCGTAATGTCAAACGCGTAAGGCGGCACATATAATTTATACCACCAACATGTTTATATCGAATGGATTAAAAGAAGATATTTTAATTAAATTTTTATTGAATTGATATTCAATTATTTTGTGTGAAATTACTCCACCAGTTTGTTATAATTATTAATACAAAGATCGAACACTCAGAAAAAACACTCAGAAAAGATATAGTAGTGTTCGATCTTTGTATTAATAATTATAACAAACTAGAAGATATTTTGTTCATAAATTTTCATAATTCGGTTATTAATTTGTGTAATGGTGACCTGCATCAGAAAGGCTGACCCACACCTCTCTTTAGTTTTAGTTTAGTTTTAGTTTTAGGGGCGTTTACGTAAATTGAATTGTAAATAGTGGATTTTGCAGCGTCGTATCGGACACAATGTATAAGCGACAAAACAATCCGCGTTTTCTAGTTTTTCTTAGATTCGGAACGTATACGGATCGGGGGCAGTGCCCAAACGCTCTAAGGGTAAGACACGTTTTGTATTACTTAGTACATTCATAGAGTTATTTCTTCACTTTTGTACATGTCATATTTTAAACTGTAATTACATTAAACAAGTTCCGTGTAGTAAAAACACAGTTTTAAAATTTACCATCTAAATTAACTTAAAAAGTTTTCAATGCATTTGATATATTTGAGATTTCAATGCATTGACTTTAAGTCAATGTTTCAATGCATTTTTTTGTTTTTTCGTTCTTGTGTAATTTCAGACTAAATTTCTCTAGCCAATTTCGGTGTCAATTTGTATTATTTAAGTATTCGAATATTAAATAATACTTCATGATTGATAATACTTCTTCCTTCTGTAATATTTAAATAATAAAAATGTCATCGAAATTAGATGGAGAAAACTAACCTTAAAATTACCCTCTAGTACATTTATTGAGTTAACTTACAATATGCGCGGCCCTCTCATTATGAAGGCGAACATACGTACAGAGCACCATAAAGACTTTAGAAACAAGAAAGATCAACTTTACTGTTCAATAATTATCTGATAATTTTTTTATTTAATTCACTTGTTGAATTTATTTATTTCATTTACTTATATAATACGCTTATTCAATTTGCTTATTTAAGTTACTTATTTAATTTACCTATTTTATTTACTTATATACGCAATACAAAAACAACAAGGGAACGGTGAATACCTATGTAAATTCTAGGTGCGTTAAGTACTCCTTTAAATATTCTGGACCTTGGATCAAAATATAAACCGGAATTTTTCCGAAAAAAACCGATACATTTTTACCGACGGATTTCTATACTATGTAATTAATTAAATTAGTACAATATGACACTGAAAATAAATAATTATAAGTATTCTATTTAATTGTATAAATTATATATTTAAAAGACTTACCGTTAGCTGTATGTATGTTCTTAACGGTTCAACTTACGTAATAATGGCAAAACCATTCACTATAGCCACCTGAATGGCGTACAATAAACAATTAGGACAAATTATAGACAATTACAAATATGATATAAAATATTTGCATTGCAATGGCAAAACAAAGAGAGTGCTCGATTATTTGAAATGCACATTTAATTTTGTTTTATGATATCCAGTGATGAGACTAACAAGTCGTGCGCCTGGTGGTAAGTGACACACTCATCCATAATAAGTTGCAGTGTTACACAAGCTTTAATCGCAAAGATCTGAGGATTCTTACCCTTACTTACCTATTTCTGCCGCCGAGCGTAATGTCAGCATTACTGTGTTTCGGTTTTGAAGGGTAAGGGTGGTGGTGAAATCACAGGCAAATGGGACTAGTCAACTTATGTCTGAGGGTGGCGGGCGCAGTGGCAGTGCCCCTCAGATCTTTGCGATTAAATCTCTGAGTGGCACTGCATTTGTTATGGACAGGCGTGTAGCTTACTATTAGTCGCATGACTTGTTCGTCCCGTCACTTGATAGTATAAAAAAAATACTCCTACGGTTTTTCTTTTTTGCTCATCCTGTCTCTCACTGCGCGTATTTTTATTTATTATGAGATTAAGTACATACTATGACCAAAGACTATTACATAGAAATATGATATTTAAATAAAAGCTTGTATTAAAATATATTTGAGAAATAAATTGAATACTAAATTCTACTTTATTTTAATTTTATTATACAAATGCCTAATAAATAGAGTGTGTTTCTTTATTTTTAAAAACGTATATTTTATATTTATACTCTTTACCATTTATCAAAGGCTTAAATTGGATTGGAAATGAAAAACTTTTTCGGACATAAATTACATATATTTCTTTTTTTTCCAAACAAACTTACTCTTATAGCAGTCAACCGAGTAGGAAACCTTCATGAACATCATAATAGTGCTAAGTACATAATTTTTGATGATCGAATTTCTATTCGAAGTGAAAGGGAACGACGGCATGTGATACAACTCTAAAATCAATTTTGATTTATTTCTTTTTATTCTCATCCAGTTTTGTTATAGTCTTGCTTACGCAGAAATCCTCAGCGTCCAGGCAAACTTACTTGTCATGTTAGACATGCTGGGCAGATGGACTGCTACGAAATGCGTTGACAAAACGTACTGAAAAATATGACATTTAATAATCAATTAATTCCGGTTACAGTAGCGAAGCGTTTGTGCTAGCGTTTTACTCTGTAATAACATAGTATAATAAGACAAATAGTGTAACTCCATACAAATGTAGTAGCGCTACTAGTATGTGTGAACGCCACTCGCATGCCGCAGTGTACGGATGTACGCACACATTCATTTAATCTCACGATGCACTCGAGTAGCACTGCCCGGATCGCACGCGCTATTCATTACAGAATTGAAGCATTCGCTCGAAAAACGTTTTAAAACTTGTAAAACGTTTTTCTGTGTCAAATTTATATTTTTAATATTATACATCAATATGTCTATAAAAACTCGCATTTTACGTCATTTCATGATCATACTTCCATAATCGAGATACATAAGTACTGGTATATATAAGTTCTGCATTTGACGCAAAGGTTACTTCAGTATAACACAGTAATATTCTGATGAACACCTTAATTTTTTCAACTTCTGTTGTGGAACCCGTAGGTACACCAACATCTCGTTTAAGAGACAGGTTCTTGTCGCTGTAGCCTTATTCACTCCTTACGGTTCATAGGCAGTACCTTGAACGTTTTCTAGCTGACTACTTTGATTTTTTTCTTTATTTGTTCACTATGCGCCCTATTCATTTCTAATAGCAGTTTCTTTAATCTTCTCAGTGCCAGCAGTATATTACATGTCCGGGAAATGTTGTGTAATGGTGTGAAGTAGGTACAACTAAAATAATAATGTGACAAGCCTTTTAGTATATGTACTGCCGAAGCAAGTGACAAACCTACGCTCCGAGTGACGTGTAGGCATTGAAACGCCGAACCAGTAGGAGTTGGACTACTTGTCTCATTATAGCACTGGTACTATGGTAATAAGCCAATGTCACTCCTGCAGCGCTAGCACGACAAGGCGAGATTTGCACGAGAAGCGGCATAGAAGCGCGAGGAATTGTTTCTTCTCGCGGAATTCGCGCCCGTCGTTCTGGCGCTACTGGATAAGTATAAATATATTGGTCACTTACTTTTACAGGAGTATAACTTTCGCCACCCACTACATTTATACTATAGTTACGGTTCTTCATATAACGAGTTAAGTCGGAGACTATCAACACGTTATTACTGGGCCATTTTAAAAAAATTACGTAAATGGCCAAAATGATATCCGTTTTATTTGGTGTGTCTGCGGGTCTCCACGAATCGTATGATTTCTTTTTACATGTGTACCAAACATCTGCATTATTTGTGTCACTCTGGTGATACCATGGCGATGTATCATAAATAGCTTCGCCATTAATTTCGAGCCATTCGCCCAACAGCTGAAGCCGGTCTTTGAATATGGGCACAATGGTGCCTTCTTTTGTTGGTCCGATGTTGAGGAGTGCATTTCCTGAAAACGCCATTATGTACCATTACATACCATAGAATTAATTATATTACTTTTTACAACTTAAAAAGTAGAATATATTATTTTCTTTAGTTAAAGTTTCGACCGCCATTATTAAGTGATATTCTTTAGTGGAATGTGTGCGTGTATGTATGATATGACTGCATAGGTTTCATGAATTAAATAACAGCCGCGATCCGACCGACTTACTTGCTGTGATTGGCTGAGATCCGTCATACTTTGCATTATCAAGGACAGGTGACTACGTGTTTATTAAAGAATATGCAAACGCTTTTTACTAAATGTGCGTGTAGTTCAGTAATGAACGTAATTAGTCACCAAAATTATTAACGAAGGAAACCTCGTTAATAAATGGTGACTCAGTTACACCGATAGGCTTGAGGTTAGTCACAAAAAACTTTATATTCATCCAAAAATAGCCAAGACGTTGAGCGTCGCGTCGTCGGGTCGGCGGTCCGAGAAGAAGCTTTCGCTTCGAGCAGCGTCTTTTTTGCTCCAGTAAGCTAGTCAGAAAAATACAAGCAAGCTAATAACAACTACAAATAAAGCTTTTTGGACCGGCTTGTCGTTAAGTGTGGTGCTTCCTTAACTCAAAAACGATCTTTGCCCGCTAACTGACCCATATTACGAACTTACATTACAATATTTCGATCTGGCTACCTACTACGAGTGAAAGATTTAATTAAATGCGGAAAGACTTCTCTTCTTCTACTCTTTCTCTGAACTGTCCTATCCATTCCTCAAAATACTTTTCCAACTCCTTCACTATTAGGAGCATCAAGCTGTGGAATGACCTGCCTGAGTCGATCAGACGAGCAAAGACTATTGTCATTTAAAATCCTAGTTAAGGCTCAATACCTTAAATTATAAATTCTACTCTGCTGTCTTATTTATTGGTTTTTTTTTTCCTCTTCTGTGGTGATAATATATTTATTTGTATGTATTATATTAGTATTTAAGTATTTATGTAATTTATATGTTAGTAGATATTTATTATTTATTTCATTCATGTATTATGAGTTTAATAATAATATCATATTTATTGCGCCCTCTATTATTATTACTACTTTTAGTTTATCCTATCACCCCAAGGTTGCCTGGCAGAGATTGCTATTTAGCAATAAGGCCGCCTGTTGTACACTGTATTTTTGATTGTTTTGTATTTATGCTTGTTTATTGTGCAATAAAGAATATTGAATTGAATTGAATTGAATTGAAAGACGACAAAACGAAAATAAACTTTAGTATAGCAAATATTATTATATTCTGAATAAAAATCAGCTTACCTCCACAGCTTACGGTAGTCACGATGGTTTCTAACAACTTATCGATGCTCATAACGTCATTAGGCATCATGTTCCTTCTGAAGCTCCAAGACGTGGAATCCAAAGTGAAAGCGTTCTCCCACTTGTGGAACATCAATTTTCCTGGAAAAAAAATTATTAATTAACTATTTTTATTTTATTAAATATGTAATAAGTACCTACGAAAAAATAATTAATAATACATATTACTTTACGCTATTTTAAGGGGTAAAAATAAGGGTGTACGCTCATGTATTCGTTATTAAGAAAAACCAACAGTGACATCTAAACATGTTTGTGAAGAAATGTTTATATGTAACTGACATAATGCCAGGGACACACTTCGACACTATCCGCGTAGCAATAAATATGTGGAACATTCTAGGTCTGGGTCTATCGGATCATAAAATAATATTGGACTTTAATGTCAATTCAACATAGGTGCTTTTTAAACTATCAAATATTTAGGGAAATAGTCATATGTTTCATTTAGTGAAAATAATACTTACCGATAACATAAAACGCCTTCACCGGTTACATTGTTATTATTGCTATTATTTCGACAGCACAATACAGAACATTAAACAATAATGCTTAAGAGAACGTTGACTCACAACAAAAGTTGGTTATGATAGATAAATCATAATAATGGCTACAAGGGATCGGACACTACTTCCACTAGTTGTTGTACCTATTATATATTTATTACGTATACGATATACCATATTATTACGTATGTTGCACATAAAAATAACTGATCTATACTTAACCGCTACTTTAAATATTATTTCTATTAAATATTAAATTAATTTAAAATAAATTAAATAAATTAAAATTTTTAGTAGCAGTAGAGCTCCTTGTGAAAGACTTCGTCCAGAGTAGTGCTGCGACCTTGCCTACTTCTGCCGCCAAGCAGTAATGTCAGCATTATTGTGTTCCGTTTTTATCAACTCAAAACCGGAACAATCAACTTATGTCTCGGGGTGACGGGCGCAGTAGTAGTGCCCCCCAGATCTTTGTAATTTAAAGCTCTGTTATGGACAGGCGTGTAGCTTACCATTAGGTGCACGACTCGCTCGTCCCGTCATTTGATGTTACAAAAAAAAAATTTGAGTGTTACTTGCATTTTTAAGGTCAATAATGATTACAGAGACATTCTGCAATCGAGAGCAATGGTCATAATAATTGAATTAATACTTACTAGGATTAAACCTATCATCGCAATTGTAAAAGTCCCCATGATGACACCGCATGCCCGCACCAAATCTGTCATTAACTACTATTTCATTCTTAACAGGGCTATCATTGTAGATCCAAGTCAGAAGTTCTGTCGCTTTCCAGTAATCGTAAGTTGCTTCCCAGTCTCCGTCTAACCATAGCACCGATGGTTCATAATCAAGAATTAACTGCTTAATATCTGGTATCACTATACCGTCGACGAAATTATGAGTTGTAAAATTTCTTCTCTGATCACTCAACCACAATCTATTAAACCATTCGTACAGTGAATAGTAAACGCCAAATTTCATGTCATATTTTCTAACGGATTTTGCAAGCAATTCTACAAGGTCCTTCTTTGGTCCTATTTCCACTGCGTTCCAGTCTGGAATCCGCGATGGAAACAACGCGAAGCCATCGTGATGCTTTGTAGTAAGCACAACGTATCTGAAATTCATATTTTGTTATAGAGCCATTTAAAACTTTCACGCGAGCTACGGACTATGCCGCCCTAACCGTTTGTGATGTAAAACAACGTATTATTACGTCGTTTAATTTCTTTTATTTCATCGATTAAAGTAAGAGAATGCTATTTGATCATACAATCTTAATAGTAACGTCGTTGCTTTACAATACATCGAAAAATTAAATCTCCAGCGACACGCAGTATAGAAATTGAAAAAACCTAGCCGCGGCCTTGGGGTATCTCGCAGACCAGGTACTATCACGTCTCAGGAGAGTCCCACAAGTGGAAGCTCGTGGGTAGATAGTTTTATGGAATACCCGAGCTAATGAAGTTATGGTAACTAGGGTTTTCAACCACCTGTCCCACAAGTGGAAGCTGGGGCGTGCTATCTAGTTTTTATTTTGTCACAACGCCATCTAGCGGCAAGGCGAGTTTACTAAATTGTTTTGTGATAAAATATTTGTTAGGGTGTGGTGTAACAGTTTTATTTTTTGTTTTTAGAGTACATTTAAAGAGCTCTTAAATCTATTTCAATTTGCATTGCACCCTTTGTGAAAAAATGAAAAATGCATAATATATCTCTGCTTTTCCGTATAAATATGCACTTTTAAAATGGTTTATTTTTTACAGTCAGCCTGTGTTTCACCGGAGGTGCGATATGTGGCTCGTGATTCGTATGTCATATATTTTAAAGTTGCTTATTTAATGCAATACTAACTTTTACCGTATTATGTTGACGTAACCACATACTTATGCAAATTAACCAATGGCAAGACATTATTATACGAACTAAGTAGTTTACCATTCTCGTAAACATAAAGATATTTATTAAGCTAACGGATAATTCACGTATTTAAGTCGCATTGTTGCTCGACACGTTTCGAACCAGTCTATGGTCCTTAATCTTGAGCTTCCCCTGTTTTGTTAAAAGTGTTAACTATTTTGCTAGAGCAATGGCTTAGACATTTACTAATAAGCAATGGTTATATAAAAAATACACAATATACCTAAGGATATTGTCTAAAGCTTCTGCTAATTTATTACATGATAGAATGCATTTTATTCGATCATATAAAATCCTGAAAACAGACTAAAATAAAAGTCTAAAAAGAATTATTTAAATACAAAATATCTAACTTTGCACATAAGTTTTATATTGAGACATTTCTCTTTAAGTATAATTTCTCTGCAAGTATACAGAGAACCCACTACATTTTGGTTTCCAACGTAAGTCCCATAGTTATTAAATTCACATTTATCTAAAAATATGAATATTGTCAACAATACTAATATAACGACACGCCGCGCCGCCAGCCGCCCCGTCAGTCGCCACCGGGCGTTTGTCGACGACGTATCTGTGTAAAATTTTTTCTGCTTGTTCTTGTGTTACTGATAAAATACTAACTTTCAGCTCAGCTCCTAAAATGTAGGCTCGCGTTGAAATACCTTAGTATCAGTAGAGCTCTTTGTGGAAGAGTTCGTCCAGGGAAGTACTGCCACCTTACCTATTTCTGCCGCCAAGCAGTAATGTGAATTTTATACGTAAGGATGCTGGTGAAAAAAAAAACCTGCCCTTAAATTGTTTAAACATTGAACTCGTCGTTCGCGAACGGAACCGAAGTACCACACCGCTCCCCACGTAGCCGTCAATATGTGGGAAGCGGTGTGGTACTTAAAGCTAGGGAAGTGTGGAGGGCTCATGAGTAACGACCACGGACTAGTTTCAAACATGTCGAGCAAGAATGCGAATTGAAATATCTGTAAGTTTAGTTAATATGTCTATCACACGGTAGTTTCTATTTAAACATAAAGCTGTTGTAACTATTAAAATTAATACTCGTATTAAAAAAAAATTAAAAAATAATTAAACAAACTTGGCTCCAGCTTTGGCGAAAAGTTCTGCCCATGTGTCGGGGTCGAATAGTTCTGCTGTAAAATATGGTGCAAAGCCTTTGTATGTACCGTTGTAGCGTTCATTTTCAATAAACTGTTTTATTTCGCTGTCACCTACAACACAAGGATATATTTTGTTTTCTACATTAAGTACACATTTTAGAACAAGTACTTCACGTCAGGAATTTTGAGAGAATCTGGATTCAGGTAATTTTCATCACCATTATCAAACCATTATTATACGTCACAATACTTGGAATTGGCTCTCTTGTAAGGAGAGGGTTTTTTCAAGTTTCCAAAGGAATGTGAACCTTCTTCGACATGCAGGTTTCATCATGATGTTTTCCTTCATCGTCAACGTGAGGTACAATCAAATTGGGTAACTTTCAAGACTTTTCTCAGGTTTTTATGGATCGGGGACGCGTAGTGATGAATCTACGAGAACCCACTCCGCCCACAACACCCGGTCATTAGCACTAAAAAAATTTTAATCAATTTTATTCTTGTTTATTTACAACTTGACCAAAAAATTGACTATACCAAAATTGTTTTCACAAAAAAAGACTTAACATAATAATAATAATAAGATACTTTCATTGTATCTTCTATGGTTTCGGATTTCCGCATGCTATCCCATTAAAAAAAACACTATACTTTTACGGTGACAGCCTCATTTGGTCTTTCCATTTCATGTTTAGTGCAAATTGTTAGAGAAATCTTTAAACAAGTTTTATACGTTACAAGAAAATTCACAGTTATCTTACTTGACGTTTCGAATGTGATGGCATGTACCTGTTTAGTTGCATTTAACTAAACAGGTACATGCCATCACATTCGAAACGTCATCTTCTAAATAGCCGTTCGCCTCCTAGACTACTACCGCTCTAATAATATAGCAAACTTGGTGTTATTGAATTGCCATGGAAACCAATAAATCCCAATTACTATAGAATGACCCCAAAAGCTTTCGAAAATTCTACCCATCAATATGAACAACTTTTACTTACCCTCTGAGATCGAGAAAAACCCGTCAAACTAAATGTATACAACAGCTGTTTACTTTCCGCAGATTCAGAAGTTCTCATCGTAAAGTTGTTTTAATTGATGTATAAAATTATTTTGCACCTAAATTGATTCAGAACATGTTATAAGGAATTAAGGTGCACCTGATTTGTTAGTCCCGTCACTTGATATTATAAAAAAAAACCTAGAGTTACTCATTTTAAAATTGTGAAGTTTGCATACGTACTTGTGCGTTAATGTAAATTAATATTTAAAAAAAATCCTGTTTACCTTGGTGCCACATGTACCAGAACCATTCATTTTTATAACTAGGTACAGAATAAACTCCCCAGTGAATGAAAATGCCAATTTTTGCGACATCATACCACTGGGGAAGCGGACGGGTGTCCAGATCATCCCAGTTTGGTACATAAAACTTCTGTAATATATTTGCTTCTGTATGTAAAGTTACAGGAGCGTCTGTTGAATCTTCTTTGGCATAGGTTCGAAAGATATAACATAACAATATTAGCCACATTATAACTCTGCACTGAAAAACATTGAAGTTAATCAAGTTAGCCCACCAAGATATTGAATGGAATCAATCAGAACATGGTTCAATTCTTTACTTAAAATAGTTGCTGCAATCATTAAAATGGTTAATGCGATATTAAAATACTTGCTGCAATCATTAAAATAGTTACTGCAATATCGAAATACTTATTGCAATCGTTAAAACGGTTGCTGAAATCATTCTGCTTGATGGATTCATATATCATCCTAAACAGCATCCTGTTTATTTCCATGATGTTTATTTTCAGTGTGTGAAACTAGTAAGTATAATTTAATATTTTGATGGATTAAAGTTATACACATATGTAAAATATATCATATACATACATATTCACCTTCTATGTTGTAATGTAATTAATCCATTTACAGTTCGGCTAAGGAAGCTGTCTATTATGCATGCAATTAAGTAAGTAATAATTAATAACAGTGGTATTCGCCAAGATATACTAAATTGAAATTTAACGGTGATCAAGCAAAGTAATTTTGGCAAAGTTAATTAAGCTATGTAAAAGAAAACTTACCTGTTGATGAAATATTATATAGTTTATAATATAAAATAACAAAAAAACTTCACTGCCAAGCCACAGCAATAATAAATTTAAAATCTGATCCGGCTCAAAGTTTCAGGTAAACTTATAACAATATGCAATTGTTTCAGGCAACAGAACCAAATGACAAGTGTGTACCGCACGTGACAACAGGGTTCCGTCAAATAGTTATAAATAATTAATGTGTTGTATGCCTGAAACGTATATTATATAAACTGAATTATAATTTCAAACTGGAGCTTAAATTCCATTCTATTAGAATTGAAAGGTTATCATACTTTACATAATAAAAGTCGTTTTGAATTAGAGTTCCTGTTTCAGGTCCACGGGCGAGGAGCGTATCAAATAGTGATTGACAGTTTCAGAGTGTCACTCCCGCATCTCATATTTTTGTCGTTCAGTTTGTCATCATTGCGTAATATGTATCATTAAGTGCTCAGTAAGTTCGCCGAGTCGTCGGTCCAACTTGTCGGTGTTCTGCCCACGCTGCATCTTCCGGTACGCGATCGCCACTCGAAAACTATTTGACCCCATCGGCTATTTGTTTTGCGAGCAATGTGCTCCGATGATTGCCACTTAAGTTTTGCAATTCTTTGGGCTATGTCAGTTATTCTGGATGTTTTGCTCTATATGAAGTGCTAAACCGAAAACACATTACCCTAAAAAATCTAATTTAGTAGCAGTAGAGCTCCTTGTGAAAGTGCCGCCAAGCGCTAATGTCAGCATTACTGTATCCCGGTTTTGAAAAGTGTAAGGTTTGTAAGGTGTAAGGATGCTGGTTAAAGTACAGGCACATGGGACTTGATCTCAGGGTGACAGGCGCCGTGGCCAGTGCCCCTCAGATCTTTGTGTTTTAAAGCTCTGAGTGGCACTGCAATTGTTATGGACAGGCATGTAGTTCACCATCAGGCGCACAACTTGTTCGTCCCGTCACTTGATATTATAAAAAAAATCTAATTAATTAAGATAGCTAGTCAAGAGACTGGCGATTTGCAAAGGTTGCGAATTTCTGTAAGAGGTGTTAACTTGACGAATTTTATGAATAGTTTAGCAGCAGCACTGTTTTTATCATTACCTGAGTATCTCCAAATTACGTAATAGAGAAAAAAGGTTACATCAATCATTCGTACAAACATTCCAATCGAATACAATAGTAAATGAAAATAAGTGATTCCGTTTTCAATTCAGTATTCTGATTCAGACGAGTCAGTTGCATCTGTAATAGTGACATCAGTTTTGTTCATCACTAGCGTAGCCGCTTTGTTATGCCTGGTGTGTGAATGATGGATAACAGATGTGTAGGATTTTTATTTCTGTTATCGTTAACCGACACTAAACCTTCTAGCCGGCATTTTAACTCAGTTGTTACTAACGTTTGATATACGGACGAATTTGAAGAAATTTGGAGAATTGAGGAATTAAAATTATTACAAACAATGAATCAAATTTCTTTGTTTATGTTTGGCGTTAGGTCTAAGATCCCTTTATTTATACAAATGGTTACTTACGTATTCTGAGCTACATATGGCTATTATTTTATTTTTAATTGTCCGTGGGTCATTGAGAAGCCAAAGCAGGAGCACCATAAAACATCCACTAGAGCCTTTACAATACGAGCATCTTAAAATTTCCTTGGCTACTAAAAAACCCCTGACCACAAAAGCAGCAACGAAGTTACAGTAAAAAAAATGTTTTAATTCATACTTTGAATACAGTAGTTGCAAATTAAAACATACCTAATAAACATATAGCAATAGAGCTTTTTGCGAAAGAGTTCGTCCAAGAAAGTGCTCCCACCTTATCTATTTCTGCCGCCAAACAATAATGCTCTCGTTATCGCGTCCCGGTTTTGAGGGATAAGGGTACTGGTAAAGGCACATAGAACGTCAAGTTATGTCTCAGGGTGACGGGCGAAGTGGCAGTACCCCTCAGATTTTTGTGATTTAAAGAGTGGCATTTTAATTTTAATGTTATGGACAGGCGTGTCGCTTACCAACAGTCTCACGGCTTGTTCCCGTCACTTGGTGTGATAAAAAAGTAGTAACATTTTTCTACGACTCTGTATGACATGGAGTGTATCATTTTTGACGTTTTTTGAGAGCCTTATGGAAATAAAATAACAAAGATAGACTTATTCAGAAAGAATGTATGAAAAACAAATCTCTGGAATACAGCACACAAGAAGACGTCCTAATCACATAGTAAATTTCCTGAGTATCTGTGTAGTATACGTGTTAGATCCATATTTATATATATTTATTTTCAAAAAGAAGTTCTATGTTAATTCAATTGAGCGAAAAGTGCATAACGAAAGTTATATTATACACATATTTTTCTTCCATTTTTACTAAGCCAACGGAGACTGTAGGCGTGTCCTTTGCTTATATTCCAAACGACAAAACCAACATAACTTTAAGCTCAGAGTGCACAGGCTAATTCTACAGACGTGTACCATGTTTATGTATATCATCAATGAAAGCTATAAGAATACAATACTTATTTTATAAAAATAAAATATTTTTTTTATGGTACTAATAGGGCTAGCACGACAGGGCACAACTTGCACGAGGACGACACAATTGCAATTCTCATCACATGCGAGAACTATTTCGCGCTATCGTGCTAGCCCTATGAGTGACAGGATGATAAAGTCGTGCGTCTGGTGGCAAGTGTATGCATGTCATGACAGTTGCAGTGCTACTCAGAGCTTTAAATCGTAAAGACCTGAGGGGCACTGCCACTGAGACTGTTACCCTGGGATATAAATTGATAAGCCCCATGTGCTTGTAATTTCACCAGTAGCCTTACTCTTCAAAACCGGAACGCATTAATGCGTATATTACTGCTTGATGGCAGAAATAGGTAAAGTGGCAGTACTTCCCTGGACGAGTTCTTTCACAAGGAGCTCTACTGCTGTTGAAGTTAAGGAAGTCAGCCCTAATGGCTTTCAATAATTACAACATCTATGTGTTTTAAAGAGTAATAAAATTGAAAATACACTGAAACAAAGTACCATTAGCCTTATATAATTGGTACATAAATACAGCGAAGTGTTATAAAGGGCGAGCAAGTGGACGTCTTTTATGCAAATTAATTCAATATTGTCTTAATTTGCAAGTTTTCATTGCCTTTTGTCGAAACGCCTTTTTCCGCACCATATTTTTTTTTTATATAACACCAAGAGACGGGACGAACAAATCGTGCACCTGGTGGTAAGCAACACGCCTGTCCATAACAGTTGCAATGCCACTCAGAGCTTTAAATCGCAAAGATTTTAGGGGAACTGCCACAACGCCCTTAACCCTGAGACATAAGATGACAAGTCCCATGTGCCTGCAATTTCTTCAGCATCCTTACCCTCCTAAACCGGAACGCAGTAATGCTTACATTACTGCTTGTCGGCAGAAATAGGTAAGTTTGCCAACTTATATTTCTCCGGACGAACTCTTTCACAAGAAGCTCTACTGCTACTAAAGAGGAATCCTTACTGACATAAATGTAATTAAAATGAAAACCAATTTCGATTAAAAATGACTTTTCGAAACTGTTATTTCTCATTTCAAATTGTTTTGATTGATTCTTATCACAATATATCATTTTTCACGAGAATGAACATATAACACTCCTTACAGCCAACCTCATCTAGGCACGTTGGAACCAGAGTAAGATACTAAAGAGGCATAGAGTGAACGACTTGAACAAACGCCAATAATGCTGCACCTAGACATGCTCTCTAATGGAGGGTCGTCTTCAGTTTTAATTTGCAAATACAAAATTATTTCTTTCCCTCACAAAGCTACAGGACGCATATTAACAACATAGATTAGTTTGTTACATTTGTGGGAGACTGGAGCCTAAACTAGGTCTAGCCTGTATGATAGGTCTCCAGGCACCCACTAATTACCCATTTTCCTTGAAGCTGCTTGTAGTATTAGGCACTGATCATCGATAGATAAGAAAAGACAAAATATTTCATAGTAGAAGCAATCATTTTGTGTACCGTTTAGCTTCTCGAGTTTCTCTGTATGCCATGACACCTAGACAACCACAAATTACACCCAAACTCTATACGAAAGAAATAAATGTAGGTCACATAAATGTTTCTCCCGGCATGGGAATCGAATTCTGGCAGACCAGCATGACTCAAAGTGACGGTATCCGTGGCAGTGCCTCTCAGATATTTGCGACTTAAAGGTGACTTTTAAGTAGCACTGCAACTGTTATGGACAGGCGTGTCGCTTACCATGAGGTGCCATCTTGTTCGTCCCGTCACTTAGTATAATAAAAAAACGGTCCAAAATGTCAAGATTGATTTGTGTTCTTGACTGTGTCACCTCCGCACTCATTCGCCTACACTTAGCTCACATATATACTCCTGTTGTGTTCTTGGCTAAGATCCGTGTCCGAGACCACTCCCGGGCCGAGTGTGGTCTGGTAGAACGTACCGTCGAGCACCTGTTTTTTGACTGTAACCGTATCGTCACTGCTCTTTATGATAGCCCCCTAAAATCCCTCGTTCCGTTAATATCAACTTTCTCCTAACGTTAGTCTATTCTCCCTGTCTGTATATCCTGTGTAAGTTCTCTGTTGTTGTAGATTCTCCCCTCAGTGATTTCTGTCGAAATTCACCGGTCAAATGTTGAGTAAAAAACGCGTGTTCCTTAACTCGACATTGGCGGAATCCTTGATGGTATCGTTGAAGCTATAACATTATAAAGAAGAAGAAGGAGACTGTGTCACCATCTATCCAAGCGAGTTCCACATATTATTATGCGAAACATCTGTAAATGTATATATACGAGACTCTACAACCACGTTCAAATTACGCTACTGTGTTTACCCAAGTATGGGGAACACAAACAATACACTAATGTGTTTTACGCGAATATTACCTACTTCGTTAATTATTAGTATCTTACGTAGCGTAGAATTTTCCTACATTCGAAGCAGGGAGTGTTCCTTTGATTATTTATTATCTTTGAACGAATTTATGTTTTAATTCAAATTTTGTACGAAATGAAGAATATATTATTTAAATAACCAACAGGTATTTGACGACCCCAATGACCCAACGTTTTACACTGTAGGAGCCCATTCGCTGTAAGCGCTTTAGTTCCTCCTTTCTGATGCGTACGGCAAAGGAATGAAATACTCTACCGACGTCTGTGTTTCCCGAAAAGTACAATTTGGGGCTATTCATGGCTACAGTCAATAGTACTAAAAAAATTGGCAAACGCGTACCATCGTCGGTCATATTGTCACTTAGCATCAGGTGAGATTGTGGACTAGCGTGTGTCTATTATTTATACAAAAAGCTGGATGCGGAGGTGCCGGGTTCGATTCCCAGTTTTTGGGAAAAAAACTTCTAAATTAGTTCTGGTCGGGTGTTTTGGGTAGTGCTCCGGAGTGAATTCCGTTGCTCTGGCACTCATAGCCCTGGTTTCAGATAAGGTAAATTGGTGTGGCTCTCTGGCACATTACTATTATTATTTTGGATATCTATTATAGACTCACCGCTCCCGTGGCAAAAAGATAAAAATAGGAGAAGCGTATTCTCCGGCAATGGTACAGTTGGACGGGGTCAGGGACTCGGGTACAAGAACCGGCGGAGAATACGTGCCGTAAGGAGCAGGACGGCCGTCAGCATTTGTGCTAAAAACGACACGACAACGTTATTATTATTATTAGGTATATTTATATTTTTGATAACAAATATTTTAATGAAAACACACTTTAAGTAAAAAGAAGAAATTTTTTACTCCAAATATAATTTTTATTTCACATTACAGTTGTTTAATAACACGATGACCTTTATTTTATAAATGTGACTACACCCTGTCGTTAACAGTCAACGTCGTCACAAAGATCTAAGGAAATTAAATTTGTTCTCCTTTGAATTATAAATCAAGATTGAAATGTATGTTACATTTAAATTTTTATTGAATTGCTATTCAATTATTTTTTATGTGAAATTACTCCACTAGTTTCTTATAATTGTGAATACACAGATCGAAGACCCAGAAAAAAATCCTTCGATCCGGCCGGATTCGTACCGACGTCTTCTAGCATTTCGTGTCGTCGGACAAGAAATGCTATACCAATTAAACCACGGAACGAACCAGCGGACCTCACGAATTTTCTATGTGCTTGTTGTCGTATCTCTGTGTTTGGTTTTTCAACCATTTTAGCCGTAGCGCCATCCATGTATTAAAGCTATGTAAGTATTAACAATTATAACAAACTAGTGGAGTAATTTCACATAAAACATAATTGAATATCAATTCAATAAAAATTTAAATACAGTGAATAGTAATATCTCTAACCGGGGCTGGTAGCTGTAAAGGTATCTAACTGGATGACGAAATACTTTCATAGATTTCTCATAGATGGCGCTACGGGTAAAAAGTTGGTATAGCGTCTGGCACGGTATAATAGAAGACGTCGGTTTGAATCCGGTAGGATTGAAGGAATTTTTGCTGAGTGTTCGATCTTTGTATTAATAATTAGATAACATACAGGCAAATTAACAAAGTACTGTACACTGTTTTTAATAAACTAGACATCTTCCGGTCCCTCCAGTCGCGTAGGAATTTGGAAACTGGAGGGACGCCGTTCATTCAGCGTCGGGAAGTAAGCGTGTTTTACAGCTCCGCCACCAATGAGGAGATTTGGTAGTCGGCGGCTCAGCGGTGGCAACCGTTAGTCGTGCGGAGCGCGACGGGAAGTGAGCGTGCCTACAGCTCCGGTACCTATCTGGAAAGTAGGGAGGGTGCTGTACGCACGTATGTGTGCACGCATGGTGTGCACGCATGGTGCACACCAGGGGCGGCTCACCTAAGATACTAGCCTTAAAGATAACCGGATGAAGTACGTGCTGATCCAGGGTTAGGACCTGATTTAAATGGTTCCTATGCGAGCTCACTCGCACAGGCCATAGTGCCCTTCCCGCATAACCAAGAGGTTGATAGGGAGGGGCACCATAAACAAAACTTATGTAGAACGATATGGGACTGTTCTTAATAAACGTAATACATGAGTACGATATTAAAACCTATCAGTGATATATGTATATAACTAAAACGTTGTTTAAGCCAACATGGCTTCCATGTTTTGTTTGGTTCGTCAGACGTTTTAATTAATACCGAAATTTGAAGTTGGAAACGAAATATTTTAACGCTTCCACACATTACGTTGAAATAACGACATACATATATTTGCAAATACGAAATTTCATTTAGTACAGAATACAGAACAATTTTCAATACCTGCATCATTCAGCTTTGTAAAAGCAAATAATTCAAATATGGAGAAATAAATAAATTTACAGCATCGTACCGTTACAACACTACACCTACAGTTCAGAAAACTTTTCGCAAACGGTTTTACCTAAACATTAATATGTAAAGTGCAATGCTGACGGGGCTTTCAGACCGCACAGCTAAGTTTGGTATTGAGGTACAGGTATCTAGCTTTTCCCGGGCTGCAGTGGAAAGAGAGAGATAGCTCGGAACAGGACCTATGACGCAACTGGCTTTGTGAATAGGCTGACCTCGGATGCCTAGGACGACGCGGAGAGAAAATAAAAATTTTTAGCATTGAGAGCATTGGAAAATATGTAAATAAAACTACTGGTAGTTGGTTTATTTTCAATGTTCAGAGCGAGAGTAAAAATGACAGTGTGTTTTAGGAAGTTAAATACATTTTCTTTGTGTAGTGGAACAAATAAGAACATCATTCCTTTGATAACAGGTTTTATTTTAATTTGTGTCTTAAGTTTTTGAATATTTTACATTATTGTGGCGTTTGCTCTGACATTTATATTAGTTATTAGGATCAATATTTATTAGCTATTTTGTGTTTCTTAGTACGTTATTAGTAGCAGAGCTCCTTGTGAAAGAGTTTGTCTAGGGCAGTACTGCCACCTTACCTATGTCAGCCGCCAAGCAGTCATTCAGTCAGTACCTAAATGTGTTGGTGAAGTTACAGGCACTTATACTTGTCAACTAATACCTCAGGGTGATAGGCTCAGTTGACAGAATGACTTGTTTCATACCGTCTCTTGGTAACATAAATCAGTACAGAGTACTAGAAAAACCGATCTCAAAGGCCATTCATCTCCTAGTTTGCCACTCTTAGAGATGGAATATTTTTTTCAACTTTAAGTGGGACTACATCTAAGGTACCCTCTTTCCAACATAAAAAGAATAATCAAAGTCGGTTCATAAATCGAGTTTTCGCGTAACATACATACAAAAAACCATACAGTCGAATTAAGAACCTCCTCCTTTTTCGAAGTCGGGTAAAAATCATAACGGGCTATGGCAAAATACCAGCAAGGGCGAGGTACCGTCCTCCGTAGCTGAGTCGTATTTAACAAGTCATATGTTTCAGAATACGATGTTTTGCATTAATATTAGACATAACATTCCAGTCAGTAGTAACCACAGACCACATGTTGTGACCATTGGACTTCTATTACTATTGGTTTCGAAAAGTCATTTTTAATCGAAATTGGTTTTCATTTTAATTACATTTATGTCAGTAAAGATTACTCTTTAGTAGCAGAAGAGCTCCTTGTGAAAGAGTTCGTCCAGGGAAGTATTGCCACCTCACCTATTTTTGCCGCCAAGCAATAACGTGAGCATTACTGTATTCCGCTATAGAAGGATAAGGATGCTGATGAAATTACAGGCACATGGTACTTGTCAAATTATGTCTCAGGGTGACGGGCGCAGTGGCAGTGCCTCTAACGTCTTTGCGATTTTATGCTCTGAATGACACTGCAACTGTTATACATAGACGTGTCGCTTACCACCAGGCGCACGACTTGTTCGTCCCGTCATTGGTATTTAAAAAAAATGCGTAATATTAATTACGACCTGCTCCGATTAATTATGCAAGGAAAATTCAGGGAAAACGACTATCAGGAAGAAGGTGTACTTCTCCGGACATGGTTCAACCTGAGCATAAGATCCTTATTCCATGCAGCTGTGTCTAAAATACAGATAGCACTAATGATCGCCGATCTCCGGTAGGAGATGGGTCCTCAAGATGAAGAATATCAAATAGGGAAATAATATTATGTTCTTTTTTAATAGAAATGTATTAGGATAAATAGAAATATTGAAATAATTACCTCAAAACTAACAAACCTAAATCATACATATGTTGACAACTCTCATGTGCCTGTAATGCTTGGCGACGGAAATAGTATTTATGGCAGTACTTCCTTAGACGAACTCTTTCACTAGAAATTCAACTGCTACTAAAATTCTGAATAGTGCTTTTTTCTTACTTTGGCACCTACTTATAGTGAGTGGTATTATATGCACAAGAATAGTCTCGCCGCACTACACACCATTCCTTTCCTCTGGCGCACCCTAGGCAACAACTGGCGAGTACCTTACGGTTAATGGCAAACCCTTTCACCACAACAGCAAGCATTAGTGTATATAATCGATTCGATATTAGAAGAAGTACTTCCCTAGACGAAGTTCCCTAGAAGGAAGTACTACCACCTTACCTATTTCTGCTTGCAAGTACTTACATCAGTTCTGGTTTTGAAGGGTAAGAAGGGTGCTGGTGACGGACGCAGTGGCAGTGCCTTTCAGATCTTTGCGATTTAAAGCTCTGAGTGGCACTGCAACTGTTATAGACAGGCGTGTAGCTTACCATCAGGCGCATGACTTGCTCATCTCGTCACTTGATTTTATACAAAAAATACTAAACAGACGGTGTAAAATTTTAATGGAATTGTGGAAACTACCTAAATTTCCGTTGAAAATACTTGAAAACGACAAGAAACAGTAACAAAAACAGTAATAAATAGAAACTAGTGCTTAAATTCTGGCACCTGTTGGCAATGCAAGTTATGACGTACTCTATGGAGATGTAGGTCACTCCTACATGCGCAGAATGCATCACGTAGATGAATCGTTCAATAGAGCTGATAGCTTTCCCGGGCACGGCTATAAATAAACCTCGTATTGAATCCGAATTTTAGGGTCCATTGAAAATCAGCGTCACAGCCTTTTCCCGGCGGTGACATTAGCTCAGTGGATCCTATTACATATGCCACAGCCGCACACATGACATCTACTTAGTACAAGAATAGTGTTGACTAGCTTTGTGGTCTCCTAATTATTTATTAAGATTTTATTTTTAATTAATTTTATTTAGTCTTTTTTGCTATTCTATTTTCTGTTTGTTTTAATTTAGTTTGTTTTAGTTTTAATTTAGTTCTGTTTTATTTTATTTTTTACTGTGTATTATTGTGTTGTGGCGTTATGTAATAAATGGATTCTATTCTATTCTAATCCTTGTTGCACTTTACCATTTACCTGAAACTATTAATTCAAATCACAGCATTTACTATAATGACAAAGTATTTAGTGTTGCCGTCAATCTCGGACTAGTATTCACTACCTAATTTCTGTGGCAATTCTTATTATTTATATTTTCGATTTTTTTATCGTGCAATATTATTGAATTTTCGAGTATTGTATCGTGAAATATTATTTAATAATTCCACGATATTATTATTGATATTATTGAATATTTAAATAATAAAAATTGCCACTGAAATTAGATAGTTTACACTAGTCCGATAACGATCGGCAGAATGGCCAAACGAAGACACTAATGGGTAATTTTCAGGTTTGTTTTCTTTACCTAATTTCGGTGGCAACTTTTATTATTTGAGTATACTATCGTGATATGTTGAGTAATATATCAAATTATTACATTTGAATATTAATATGCTTCATGTTAATACTTTAGAATGTAGAAGGTAGTCATCTGCAGCTAAAGAGGGTAGACAGGAGCATGTAACCATTCCGAAATATAAAATAATATCGGGAAAACAAAACGAACTCAAACCGTAGCAAGAAACCCGTAGTTAGTGATACTCACTCAATATTCTAGAATATTTAAATAATAAAATTGCCACCGAAATTAGGTAGAAAAAACTAACCTGAAAATTAGCTTAATCAAAATTAATGGATTGTACCAATATAGCACTTTATCTTCTTTTATTAATCTATTTTCTTAAGCCACAAATCGCATCGAATGAACGTATCTACATTGAGATGTGAGGTACGTTCTTCCACTGATGTCTTTATGAAATGAAAACAACAAGGTTCTGTGGTTTCTGTCTTATCTTTAGTAGTGTAAGCGTCGAAATAAATAATTATATATTCCTATCATCCAAGTAAACGACAGGAATTGTTTTTTTTTATAATTCAGGATTATCTTATCAAATTTTCGTTAAATCACGCAAATAAAATACTAACCTTATTCGAAATATATTAGAAACTTACTCCACGAGGGTTATTTGGAGAATATGTCTCCGCCTAATGGAACCGTTTTCGGTGTGGAGAATGTTCTTGTGACCCATTAAAGGATCCGTTTTAGGGCTCTTTCCACCTTCGATTCTATTGTAGCATGAACTTTCTAAAGATAATTGTCCATTTTATAGCAAGAACTGGATCGATAAAATGTATGTTATCTTAAGAAGTACGCTTAATAAAGACAAATGTAATAGAAAGATACGCAAACAACTAAATACAACATTGCAAAGTTAGGAAAATAGAATTATTTTCAGAAATATATCAGTTAAGTCCGCCACTCACGATGAAAATAGTATATATATTCGCTACATCGGTAGCTTAAGATATTGGCAGTCTTCACCATGTGCAATCTATTATATTGTCTATAATAACACCTACCTGCCTTTTAAAGTAAAAAAAAGACTTGAAATACAATTAATACATAGACATCTCTTTAATGATCAAAATCAAATAGCAAGTAAGTATATAAACAATCTATATAATTATATTACTTAAAGATGTTCATTTTCTCTGTTACTTAACTAAAAGTTTGCTTTTTGTAAACTTTGTATACCTTGTTACGAACTGGAGAATGTTTATTAATTAATTTTATCTCGAAAAAGTTGTGCTTTGTGAAACGTAAGTTCATTTACCTTTACCTTTTTTATATTATTTATTTAGGTTTAAACTGCCTCCATGGCTGAATGGTTGCCATGCCGGACTGCCACGCAGAGGTCCCAGGTTAAATTCCCGGGCCGGGAGAAATATTTGTATGGCCTACATTTGTTTCTCTCGTGAGTTTGGGTGTAATTTGTGGTGTCTATATGTGCGTCCATGGTACCCGCGATACAGGGTTTCCCTAGTGCGGGGCTATGTTGAGTGTGTGCGTTATTATTATTATAGGTAATTTTTGGTTGTGAGGTTTTTTGTTTTTTTTTTATGTATGTTACGCGATAACTCCGCCATTTGTCAACCAATTTTGATGATTCTTTTTTTGTTGGAAAGAAGGTACCTCAGATGTGTTCCCATTTAAATTTCAAGAAAATATTCCACTTTTAAGGGTGGCAAACCTGGGATGAATGACTTTTGAGGTCGTTTTTTTAACCGGAGGTTAGGTTATGATGTTCCGAATCGTCTTATCGTAGTATAATGTTTAAGTACTTAATGTTATTTACATTCAGAGAATTTTGACTCTTAAAAAAAGAAAAGTATCTATTAAAATTACGTTGATTTCAATCATTATTCCGCATTTCCTCACGTTATCACGTTGTGAATTTGGAACTATAGTCTAGTGTTAACTGTTAGTTTCGCCAAGGGGCATATAGATGGCGCTGTTATAATTTTACGAAATAAACATCGCGTATTTCTATTTAACGAAAAATTATTTCAACTTAACTTTTAATCATAACAAATCAATATTAAGACAATAAAACTGAAAATAATATTGTTTCCATTGCATCCGTGTAACTATTTTAAGATTGCTAAATTTGACGTAGGAGCAATATTACTTTAATATTAAAGACGCGTCATAGTACGTGCATAGTAGAACTGAGTGAATGAATAGTCACAAAGCTGCCAATAAAGCATCATAGTTTTAACATTACAATAAGTTTACTTTAAGCGCGTTATGTTGGTAAGAAAAGTCAAAACTACATATATTACTTGAACCTTACATTGACTTTTCGTACATGACGCGTTTAAAGTAAACTTATTAT
>NW_020654810.1:17704176-17783128 GCF_003589595.1 Hyposmocoma kahamanoa
CAAGAGACCGATGCAAGTGAGTGAGAGTGTTTATGTTCTCTGTCTACCCCAGCGGGAGACAGGCATGATGGTATGTATATCTTTACATCTCAAAAAGTGAATATTTTATTTGAGGATTATTATAGAAATAAAATGTGTAAGACAACATGTAACGAAAATAGGAAACTACAAGTTTTTACAACTATTTTCGGCAGTGTAAAATTCCAACGGAAGATCGCTATTCTGCTTCTTTTTTCAACCAAACCATTTTGGGCCGTTAATAGGTCCCATGTTCTTGCCTGTCTGAATGAAATATCCTCTAAAATAAAATGAAGAAATGTTTCTTTTCATTGTGTAACTTTAGGCCCTTAACAAATATGATATCTTTGAATATACTTGGATACAGGAAACGAAACTTTTCGAATTTTAATCACGTATATTTGTTTTTCAAACAAACCAATGTTTTGAGCCCTTTACAGGTCTAATAGTTTCATTTCCTATGTGTAACAATCCCGAAAACCTAAAAACCTGTACACGGGTACTTTGGTAGGTCAATAGGTACATAGATAATTTAGTAGTAAATAACTGTACGCACAAGTTGAAAAATAAAACAATATTCCTAATTTGATATAAATCTTCATTATACAAAATATCAGAACCAAAAGTTCACCATAAACTAGTATCGTAGATGAGTGACACAAAAATGAAACTATCCATCAATGTCCAAAAATCAGTGCCTGTGCAAAATTTTGACGTGTTTTGTTAGAACGTGCGATTTGACATCCAAAATTTAATCCTACACTGTCATGAACAGAATAGATAAAAAAACAATATGTATAAACGCACGCCAAATCAATAGGATTCCTGACCTACTCAACCCCTTGAAACATCCAATAAAGATTCCACAACTTTAGCTCACCATTTTCAAACAACCTATAAAATACTATATACAACCCTAACTCAATGTCATACAAAAATAGCGCATGAAATTAAGCAACCTAGTCGAATATACTGTTCGTACTATAACAGCAACACGCAGATGAATACATCGTAAAATAGCCAGGTAGTAGGGTCTGTACGTGGACGGAATGCGTACAGCTGAGACGCTCATACTCTTCATATTGAAGAATGTGTGGGTGAAACATTTCTGTGTGCGTGCCCTACATTCAAGCCAGGGCTGCTACAACTCTATATAGGGATAGATAGTACCCCGTATAGCATGTATATCATACTGGGTAAAATTTATCACGTTCGAAGTAAATTCTGCGAAGTTGAAATATAAGATGAGATACTGCGACTTCGCTCACAAGATTATTTTCTTATCGATCTGGCGCGCCCCGTCATCTTTCTAAAAAGAGATTGGATATGTCGCGCCTCATTACGTCTTTATGTACAACACACGTAAGATGACGTTATGGTAATCATATTTTCATCCCATTTTTGATGTGTTGACGAACTGAATAGATCATAAAAGAATAATAAATAATAATAATTCGGTCGATGGAATAAAGCGGAAATATAGAAGTTTTATATATATATTTTTGTTTAAACGCTGTAACCATAGTTTTAGCTGTGCCTGGTCAAACCATTTTACATGTAAGAAAACAGTTGAATAGCAGGATGTACTAGGAGAGCAAAAGGCTCGAAGGCAGCTGTGAGCTGGGCGTCCCTCACCCTGAACAGCCTCGGTGTCTTTTATTGAATGTCAGGGGTCGCGCGATCGATGTAGCGGCCGCCTACGCCGCCCGCGTCCGCATCCCGAGCTCTGCCGTAACAAGTTATGAGCAATCGAATTGATATGAAAATGTTTTTAACTTGTAAATAACACGCCTTTCATCTGTAGCTACGAAAATTAACCCATACGTAGCTGGAAGAAGCATCACTTCACACAGAACTTTTATTAACTGTAAATATGACTTAGGTTATATATATAATTATGTGACTATGTGTTTGTTAAATGAAGTACATAAAAACGTTTTCAATTTCTAAAACAAAACCAATTAAACAACCCTGAGAAATATGGGCCATTTTTGCTCAAATACGACTTGATACATTTTTATGCTTTCTGCTTTGATGTAATTATATTTATTTGTCGTAAGGTTTTTAGTAAATAGTATATTATTAAATAAATTATATTAAATAGTATATTCCTATCGCAATTATCGCAATTCCTCGATAGCCTTTCGATAGATTTCAAACATTATTTCACTGATATGTTTTATACAATATGACTAGAAACGTTTGAGTAAAGAAAGCATTGGGGTACCTATAATTATATAAAAATAAAAGGTACAAGATTAATGTATACGTGACTTGTTAAATAGATTATTTTAAACTTTTTTGTTATTGAGGAAAAACAGTTACACATATGAGAAAAAAATACATATTTAAATTAACAATATCTAAACCTAGAGTCCCCTAAATATACTTTAAACAAAACAAAAAGATAGCCCCGCAAACTAAAAAAATAAAATTAATAAATAATAATTAAAACTAATACAATTATATTCATATAGATACGACGAAACTAAAAACAACATAATGCAGCGCCATCCGTATCCCAAACCTGTGTCCGAAACATTGCATAAATGCACACAGCCACACAGGCAACTCGCTGCGTTCGGGAGTGGTCGTGTTTTCCGTGGTGTAATATTATTCTGTGGTCGTGTTACGTAACAAAAACATGTGTATCGAGTCTAAATGAACCAGAGAAGGAAGTAATGACTATCCAATCAGTGGATCAACATGCAGTATTCCTTGTTTTTTTTTTAACATCAAGTGACGGGACGAACAAGTCGTGTGCCTGATGGTAAGATACGCCTGTCCCTAACAGTTGCAGTGCGACTAGGAGGTTTAAATTGCAAAGATCTGAGGGGCACTGCCACTGCGCCCGTCACCCTGAGACATATTTTATGCCGTGGGGCGACGGCTTAAGAATACATTGTCGCCTCCCCATACATGCCCGTGGGGGTCGTAAGAGGCGACCGAGGGCGTCACAAGTGTCCATCTGCTTAGCATTGTGGTAGGCTCTGTGCCGACTGGATAGCGACCACAGTACACACGGCGGAAAACCCTCCACAGTGAAACGCTTTTGCGAATCGCGTTCAGGGATCAGTTGGTGTACATCCAGTGCATTTGGCCAGACCGGCAAAATGATAGTGACGGAGTGAAGATATTTGTGTTTTCCATCCGTTACTCTCATCTCTGGACTGTATTCGCACTTTCCATCAGGCGCGGTGCAGTCATTTTGTCGAGTCGCAATAAAAAATTTTTTTTTTAAAAAAACATAAGTTGATAAGTCCCATGTGCCTGTAATGTCATCAGCACCCTCCCTTCAAAGCCGGAACACAGTAATACTGACATTACTGCTTGGCGGCAGAAATAGTACTACCCTGGATGAACACTTTCACAAGGAGCTCTACTGCTATTGGATTCAGTTTTATACAATTTACAATAAAGTGTACTAATAATTGCCTCTAGACTATCGCTGCCTCTTCCTTCTTTAGCCATCCAAGTTGGTGAGCTCTACCCAGCTCAAATGTAGCTGAATGGGTCGAATGGACTAAAATGTCGGATTCAACTCTACACGGCCGGATACAGCCCGTATTCGGCAAACGATGAAAGGACGAACTATAGTAAATTGTGGCGCATAGCAACACAGACTAGAAAGGATTTCAGGTGCTGTTAAGAATAGCTTCGAGAGGCTTTGAAGGAAAGTGGGGCGGATGGGACCGATTTATTTATGTCACTTGTGATGGTCTTTTGAGAATTTACTACTTTGATGTATGAAACCTTATCCACAATAAAAGATAAAAGACAGTGTACTTATATTTTACTAATACACAAAGGAAATTACTTACAAAATGCTTGCGAAATTGTAATAAAAATAATTATAAATTTATTATGATGGTAATTATGAGTGTGTGTTATTATTATTATTATTTGTCCTCTCACAAACAATATAAACATAAAAAAATACAGTTTAATTGATACTGGTGTTGTGTGACGGATTGTTAGGAGAAAATATTTTTAAGAACAATGTGTATTCTATTCAGTTAGAAAATGTAATGTAATTATCTATGTTGAAGTTATAATATTAAATTTTCAAAAAATATTTTACAATATATCAGTACAATCTCGGAAACCGGCAAGTATTTCAAGTATTACGTGTTCGTGGGAAAAAGTGTACGTATAGTTAATGTAAGTGTGTAAATTGCAAAGATCTAAGGAGCACTGCCACTGCACCCATCACCCTAGGATATAAGTTGAAAGTCCCAAATGTCTGTAATTTCACCGGCACCCTTTAAAACCGGAACGCAATATTGCTCGCATTAATACATGGCGGCAGAAATAGGTAAGTAGTGTACTGAGGGGTAGCTCTGATGCGTAGCGAGGGGTACTTCTAAGAATATAAACTGGGATTAACTTCAATAATTTGGTCTATTTCACATTTTTTTACATGGTTTATACTTTCAGTCTAGGATGTAACATGTAATAAGTCAAGCTCTTCTGTTTTCTTATTTCAATTCTTCAAAAGCATTCTAATTACAAAAACTATATTCACTAGCTATATTCAGCCAGCAATTCTACTCATAGAGTAGAGCCTAGACTACATCCCTCTTCCTCACAGCTGAAGGGGTGAATATCCCTAGCTGGTGCTCTACCTATGATAGGCAACTTACATCAGTGATCAACCTTTACTATAGGCTAGCCACACACTGCTCGGAAGTCACTACTTTACCAACAAGTAAACTACCGAGGAGGCTATGGCTTTAGTCTGCCAAAAACCTATCTAAAAGGACAGACCATGACCACATCCTAATCAAACAAATCAAAAATATAACTACTCGCTCTCCTAGCTAATTAGGGAACCTGACTAAACCCTAACACTTTATTTCAGCGACCCTAAACTGGCTGAATGATCCTAATAAAAATTCTAAGCATCACTACAAGTTCCTAACTGTCTAAGCCTAAGCTATCTCCAACGTGCATGCTGCCACAACGACGACACAGGCTTGAACATCCATCGGACGATCACTGGGTTACATCACTATTGATCTCCCAGCTGCCTTAGTCCTCATCCTGCAGCTATCACGTTCCATCAGCTTTTCTCACTTTCTTTAAACAAACAAGAACCAACACACATATAACCCTAACAACATATCCTAACATACATATGGGATGGGGGTATTCCATATGAAAGACTCCAACTAATTAAATAAATATATTTTCCCCGAATGCAGACAGTCCTTGTTCAACTGGGAGGGTGAGCACGAACTATGCGCATACATAGGACAGTATATCTATCAAACTAAAAAAAGAAAAAAGAAAAAGTAAGTTACATCCTTGTAATCCCAATCGGTACTCCATCATATCCTCCCGTGATGGAGTACCGATTGGGATTACAAAGCCTCACCATTTGTACTGAGGGGTAGCTCTGATGCGTAGCGAGAGGTACTTCTAAGAATATAAACTGGGATTAACTTCAATAATTTGGTTTATTTCACATTTTTTTACATGCTTTATACTTTCAGTGCTTTATGTTTTCTTATTTCAATTCTTCAAAAGCATTCTAGTTACAAAAACTATATTCACTAGCTATATTCAGCCAGCAATTCTACTCATAGAGTAGAGCCTAGACTACAGTAGCAAGGTCCCTAGACGAATTTTTTCACGAGGAGCTCTGCTGCTACGAAAATATGATGCGACAAAAGTAAAAGAGAGCTAATACGTGAATCTATTCTTTTTTTTTTTAGGTGATAATGTTTTACACGAAAGTATTCAGTTATTCACTTAGCGATCATCATACGCTATAGGTTTCTAAACCAATACAATTGTTCATTATTCTCTTTATAATTCAGAGCGGTTTTAAGTTGTGATCATGGAGTTATCGTAATAAGAATTAAAAAATATACCACGGCGTTAATTTAGTAAACGTTTATTACACAAGTAAGGCCACGTACCCATGATGTCGTAACGTTTTATTTATCGTTGGACGACTGTCGCGTGTAGCCTGTTTCCATATCATGACTCTCTGTCGTGACTATGTCGTGGACGATTTATTTATCGTCAGATGACTGTCGTTCTAGCTCTTCCCATTGTAAGTCGAAATAGTCGTGAACGACAGTTAATCGTGTTGTTCTATAAGTGAACAACTTCATTTAAATGTACAAGCCACTACACTTTAAGCTGCACGACTATTTGTCGTCACGACAATACGCGCTCTAACGTAAATAGAACGTTGAAATTGAAATTCAGTATTTTAGGTAATGGATATAACAATTAATAATAATAAGGTCCAAAGAGGTAAGAGGCTAAAATAGACATTTAAAACAATAATAATAATGTGCCGAACAACCACATGAACACCTGGTCTCAAATTAGGAAATTCTCTGTACTATGGCTACAAGAGCAACAATTTTTTTTATAATATAACATTATATAAATTAAAAAAATTACTGTAAATCTACTCCACAAAGTTAATGAATATTTTGACGCTTTCTAAAAAATGCTCATTATTTAATGACAATGTATCTAATTTATTTCATATAACACTATTACTACCATTAAATTAATATTTTATTTGTTGATATGTATGTGCAAATATTTGCATTCAACTCTGTTATACATTATGTTAATAATGAATGACTTAGCCTAAGATATTTTGTAATCTTGACGTGATAAATGTTACGCGCTTGTGACGTGGCAAATAAAGTTTTTGAATATTTTAATCAATAACACACACTCATAGCCCCGCACAACGGAAACCCTGTAATACGGGTGCCATTGACACACGCATAGACAACAACACATTACACCCAAACTCACGAGATAAATAAACGAAGGCTATACAAATATTTCTCCCGGTCCGGGAATCGAACCCGGCATTCCTGCGTGGCAGACCAACGTGGTAACAGTTCGACTACGGAGGCAGTTGAATTCACTCCTGGGCACTACCCAAAACACCCAAAATAGAACCTAAAAATAAAGAGAATAAGAAAAATGTAATCAATTAATTACTGGTTAAGGCTTGATTTTTCTCGAGCGTACCTACTTTTCGTTGTTTATAATTTAAGCATATATAAATATTATATATGTATATTTGTTACAGTTACATTTTTTATTAAAAATAAGAAAATGTAACTTTTGCAGACAAAATGTAACTTTTCAGGTAATTAAATTTAATTTTCGACTCAAAGGTTCTGGAGAAACTGTTCTATATAGCTTTAACGCTGTACAAGGAACGTTTTTTTATAGCAAATGAAACTATTTTTCCGGATTTAAATCGCGTATATTTGTTTTTTTTCAAACTATTATCTACCTAGGATGCTGCGAGAGGCCATTGAAATTTAAAAACATCCTAATTTCAACAGGGAAGATGGTTTCTCCGTACCACCAGTTTGGGATCCAGTATTTCCTCTAATGAAAAATCCCAAACAGACATAAGACTGCAGTACTAATTTTATGTTTTAGTTTATTCTAATTTATATTAATAATTAATAATAAATTGAACTTAATAAAAATTCATTCAATAAAATAATTTGTAAAACTTAATGTAGCGTAAATTGGAATGTTTTCTTTGTAAAATTAAAAATAAGGTATTTAATTAATAACCATTGTAACTATAGTGAAAAAATAATGTGGTTTGCATCAATATTAGATATAACTGGTTGAAGACTGTACCACCTCAGTCAACCGTGACCATGAGACCTGTAAAGGGCTCGAAACGTCGGTTTGTTTGAAAAAACAAATATACGCGATTTAAATCCGGAAAAATTGTTTCATTTCCTATGTGTAACAATCGCGAAAACCTAAGAACTCGAAACGTTTTTTTAGTTAGTTATATTTTTTTGCTTACGTTACAATTGGGATGAGAGAGGTGTTAACGTTAATGGTCGCCGCATGTCGCATTGACGTTTCGCAGACGACCTGATCCTCATGAGTGGGAACTCCGCTCATCTCCAGACTTTACTCCATGACCTGCACGAGGCTTCATTAGCTATCGGCCTTGAGATGAACAAGTCCAAAACCAAGATCATGTCCAACCGTCCGGACCCAAAACCCACCATCTTCGTTGGGAACACCTAGCTAGATGTAGTAGACGAGTACATTTATCTTGGACACTGTTTATCTTTTGGCCGATCTTCCCAAGACAAGGAGATCGCAAGAAGGATTCAGTTGGGATGGGCCACCTTTGGAAAACTGGAGCACAAAATCAGAGTAGCACAACGGCCAATAGAGCGCACCATGCTCGGCATTTCCCTCATCGACCGCTTACCCAACCTGGAGATACGACAGCGAACAAGGGCTGCAGACGTCGGTATGCGGATCGCGAGCCTAAAATGGAGATGGGCAGGACATGTTGCTAAGCAGGACGACGACCGATGGACCAAGGCGGTTTCTGAGTGGTACCCGGTAGGAGCGAGATGTCCTCGAGGTAGACCACCATTCCATTCAGACCATTGTCGGGGTGGCCGGTAGATTGTGGATGAGACTCGCACAGGTCCGATTGAGCTGGCGTGCAAAAGAGGAGGCCTATACCCAGCAGTGGGTGTTAACGGGCTGAGCTGATGATGATGATTACGTCATAAAACGATACAATTGTAAACTGGCCCTAATATTACAAAGGTAATTTTTTTTCTTAACCAAACGAAATTTTCATATTAAAATACACAGCCGACATGTACTTAGGTTTTACGAGGCTCTTAAACAGCACCGGAGAATAAGTATTATCTAAATGCTACTAACACGGTCTGAGTATCCCTTAGTATCTCTGAGTATTCTATAGTATCTGTGAGATCTTTTATGAGCAGTCGAAATTCTGTTTTATTCCTTTCAAAACGCCCTCATGTTATGACGCCTTTACATTATTAGTTAGAGTGAGTGCCCTCAGACTTATTTTGCTTAAGTTAACGTGATGAAACGTACGAAAAATATTTCTATATAGAGGAGGCCCATTTTCAGTGGTCCCCATTTTTTTGGTAGAGAACATTGTAAAGATCCCTTTTAAAATAAATATTAGTTCCGCGAAAATCAATAGTTTAGAAGCAGAATTGATTGTTTTATGTACTTTTTCAAAAATTTCTACTCTAGTCACTAAAACCACTCTAGTTTGAAAACTATTCCACAAAATTAATTGAAATTTGGTATGGAAGTATTGTGATCATATGGCTAGCGTGCTATGAGCCATTTTTGTGTTTATTCTTAGATAAAATTGCTGTTATTTTAGACATTTAGGTTTTTCTATTTGTTTTCGAAAATTTTTGATAAAATAAAAAACATTTTGTTCGTGAACAAAAAAAAAACCTCCTAAAAGTCTAAAATAACGACCGCAATCTAAGAACAAATACAAAAATGGCATTAGCATTCAATATCTCAATCAATAGCTTCATGGTTACACTACTTTCGTACCCAATTACAATTAATTTAATAGAATAGTTTTCAATCTAGAGTGGTTTTAGTGACTAAAGTAGAAAATTTAAAAAAAACTACGTAAAAGATCATAATGTCTAAACTATTGATTTTCGCGGAAATAGTGTTTATTTTAAATGGGTCGTTACAATGTCCTCTATCTAAAACAAATGTTGGGACCACTGTAAATGGGCCAACCTGTATATCGCACATGTGCACGCAGCGTTATGTAAATTACCAAGGAAAATATTACTAACCTTATGAACTTTGGTGCAATTTACCAGGTCCCTGCCACACTGTTGTAATATATAATGATAGTCAAATACGTTTGTATGACTACTATCTCCGCTAGGTATATAAATACCTATTAATATGTTTCTTTTTGCATTTGCTTTTAGGGTTAGAAGTAACAAATAAGTAACGCAGGGCTTCCAAGCTACATAATCTACGCTTCGGAGTAATCTCCGCGTAGCACTTTTATTATTCAGCGTAGAGCTATAAAATATATAAAATATAAAAAGTTCTTAGATTGTCTTGTCGTAAACAAAAAAGAATGTGTAAAATACATGTTTTATTCCTTTTTCAAATATGAATAACTCACGTAGTAAAATTATTTAACATTCAAAATACAAGTAAGTTACTTAAATGTATCTTTTCATGTTATTAACCTCAAAAATAAAAATAAAAAACGAAAATCCTTATTGTAGTTTTTTCTCAAAATGCTGTTTTTGATGTAATATTTTTTAGGTTTGGTTTGACATTTGATTTCTACATATAGGATGAAATAGCGATTAAATTTTAATCAAAATAGTAGTACATTTTTACTTAGTATGAAAAAATGCTTTCTAATAAATATAATTATTATTCAAAAACTCTCAAATCTGCTAAACTGTCAGTTAGCCAGTTAATGTAAACACTTGATTCTCAGTAGCGGATTGAAAGGTGAAAAATCATAAAATTAAATGATATATTATCAGCACTAATAATAACTTTAATAGCTTTTGTGGGTTTTAGACCAATAAAAGATGTCAAATTATGCACTATGAATTTTAATCAATAGTAATTAGCACTTTTAAAATATACAAAATTAGTGAAAGAATTTATAAAGTAAAAAATAACGTTTGTTCGAGTGATGCTCGTAATTGGATCTTTCCCACTAGTGAGCCGCCCGCGGCTACCCCGCTGTCGTTGGCTAGCTTCGGTACGCGTCGGTTTACGTCGGCAACAACAACAATGCAATCATCAATTAGGTGCAATAGAGCTCCTTGTGAAAGAGTTGGTTCAGAGAAGTACCTTGCCTATTTCTGCCGCTAAACAGTAATGTTGAAGCAGTAATGTGAGCATTACTGTGTTCCGGTTTAAAAGGATGAAATTACAGGCATATGAGACTTGTCAACTTATGTTTCAAGGTTACAAGGGCAGTGCCCCTTTCGCGGGAGTATCGGTCCCGGTCAAGTCCCAGATGAAATATCTGGGACTTGTCCTAGACCGGCGATGGAACTTCGGGGAGCATTTTCGGCAACTTGCTCCCCGAATAGTGGGCGCCGCATCGGCGTTGGGCAGGCTCCTGCCCAACCTCGGGAGGCCGGGAGCCCCATGCAGAAGGCTATACGCCGGGGTGACCCGGAGTATGGCCTTATACGGGGCTCCCATTTGGAGTGGGGCCTTATCAGCGGCGACGAAGTCGCTGCTGAGGAGGCCCCAGAGGGTGGTAGCCCTGCGAATGTGCAGGGCGTACATGACGGTGGCCTGCGCTGCCGCATGCGTCCTCGCCGGTACTCCGCCGTGGGACCTCGAAGCCCAGGTCCTGGCGGAGGTCCGCACCTACCGGCGGGGAATGAGGGACCGAGGCGAGCGACCCGCTCCCCAAGAGGTAGAGCGGGAGCGCCGCCTCGCGGCGCAGCGCATGCGGGACCGGTGGAAAGAGGGCTTGGCGGATCCCCCCTATGGTGCTCGTACCATAGAGGCGATTCGCCCTGTCCTCGTAGAGTGGGTAAACCGGTCCCACGGGCCACTGTCGTACCACCTTGTGCAGGTGCTGACCGGGCACGGCTGCTTCGGTCACTACCTGCACAAGGTGGCGAGGAGGGAACCGTCCCCGTCGTGCCACGAGTGTGGCGCTGCGGATGACACCGCGCAGCACACCCTAGAGGTGTGTAGCCGGTGGGATGAGCAGCGCCGCACTCTGACGTGGACTATAGGGCAGGACCTCTCGTTGCCGAGCGTGGTTGCCGCTATGCTCGATAGCGAGGACTCCTGGGAGGCGATGGCCTCCTTTTGCACAGAGGTTATGTCGCAAAAGGAGGCCGCGGAGCGGGTGCGCGAGGACGCGGCGGACGCGCACCCGCTCCGGCGCAGACGTACGGGGAGAAGGCGAAGGCAGTTCGCTGCTCGCCTGATCCCCTAGTGAGACCAGCGGGCTCTGGACAGGGACTCCGGAGCCTGCATTGCACGGCCTCACTCGTCTGGGGGGCGGGTCGGAGGACAACCGACTCGTCCCTCCGTTGGCGCGGGAGCCCTGGCGCAAGCTAGGGCGGCCGGGCGGCGTCGTGGTGAATGTTCACTGATCCCACGGCGCCGACTCAACCGGCGAGAGGGAAACCCGGGGGGGGTTTTAGTGGGGTAGGCCTTCCAGTGTGGAGGGAGAGTCCCCACATAACCCCTGAGTCTCCCTGGGCTCAGGGGTATCCATAAAGATTTCCCCCCCGTCAAAAAAAAAAAAGGGCAGTCCCCTTAAATCTTTGCAATTTAAAGCTCCGTTGTGGCACTCAGGCGTGTAGCTTACTATCAGGCGCACGACTTGTTCGTCCCGTCACTTGATAGAAAAAAAAAATGAACACCTATTAGACGTGAATAGCTGAAAAGCTGGCAAATTTAGAAAAGAGAACAATCCATTTATGTTTCGGTTCTAAATTCAAACCACCAGCTTTCATCTTCAAGGCAAGATAATTTGCATCGACCAAAAGTCTAAACTTCAAGCTGGAAAGTTAATCTGAAGTTTAAAGTGAAATGTCAAATTTTATTTATTGCGCAATCCGTTCTGTTTTTCAATTTATGGATTTTATGAACGTTGCGATTACGAATTATTTTGATAACTCAATGATTTCTACGAATTACTAAATCACTAGTCGCGACGCAATTTAATATAAGATATTTGTTGTTGGTTGTGGTGCTAATGTAATTGTTACAGAGTTCGAAATCGATCCGCTATATTATGTGATTAATCGTAATACTTAACGTTTAGTGAAATCCGCAGTGAATCCTATTAAAACTATGGCATAATCTGCCAAATCCAATTTACAGCTGAGATTATCACAACGAGGTCAATTATATAGACTACTAGCAGCAACTTCTAAGTTGATACTTTTAACTAATAATATAAGTAATGAACTACGAACAACTATACCAAATGCCTGGTCTCAATCTAGGGAATTCTCTGTACTACGAGTACCAGAGCAACGGATTTCACTCTGGGGCACTTCCCAGTATCATCATGGTCAGCCAACATCAACCCATTGCTGATATACCTCTTCTTTATTGCGCCAATACTTTCGATACTGCGCAATTCGCATCTAGCGTGATCCCGCAAATCTGAGGATATCATACGACTATCGAGCTGGCAGTCTGCCCACTGCCCTTTTTGATCGTCTAGGCCATCAGTCCATGACTGCTTTGGTCCATCGTCCGTCTTCTAATCTAGCCAAATGTCCCGCCCACCTCCACCAACCTCGTGATGCGATTACCGATTTACAAAATTTCATTTCCTAATTTGGTCCTACCGGGAATCGGGTTCGATTTCAATTATTCAGAACATTCATATCCAGCGTACAGTATACACAGTTGAGCCACTGAGACCGTCAGTAGATTATCATCATTATCATTTTAGGCAAAAGACGTCCACTGCTAGTCATACGCATCCCCCGAAAATCGCTACAACGACCGAAAATCGCTACAACGATCTTACACTGCTTCAGCATCAACCCATTTCTATCTCCCACTCCTTGGCACGTATCTCCTCTCAGGCGAGAGTTTAGAACATAGATCGCCACACTGGTCCAATACGGGTTGGGGACTTCACATGTTTTCCGAGGGTTGTAAACCTTATTCGAAATGTATCATCACAATGTTTTCCTTCGCTGTAAAAGTCATGGTAAATTTCAAATTAAGTTTCGCATATAAATTCTGATTCAAACCTACGGCCTCTGCGTTAGAGGCGGTAAGTCAAACCATTAGGCAATAACGGCTTCTTGAGTTGCTTGCATCCAGCGAATACCGCAACCTTCACCAAGTTATCGGTTCACCTTGCGGGTGGTCTGCCTACGCTGCGTCTTCTGGTACGCGCCACTCGAGAACTTTTGGGCCCCCTCGGCTCTCTATTCTACGAGCAATGTGCCCCGCCCACTGCCACTTAACTTTTGCAATTCTTTGGACTATGTCGGGTACTCTGGTTAATTTGCGGATATCCTCATTCCTGATTCGTTCTTGCAGTGAAACTCAGAGCTTAATTATCTTTGCTCTTTTGTCTTTTCGGCGACCTTGAGCCGTCTTATGAGGCCCATGGTCTGTGACTGCGTCTCAATGCCGTAAGTCATCACTGGTCAAAGACTTTTGCCTAAAGACACCGTTATATGTATATTATTAGGGGTTAAAGTATGAAATTGCCGTTTTATTGCAATAGGTTCTTTGAATTTTCATGGAATCTTCATGGTTTGAGGTTTTCGAATGAAACTTTTTTCAAATGGTTTCTGTGATTTTTTTTTTTAAATTTGAAACATTTGAATATCGACTTTCAATTGTTTTGTTATTCAATTTAGACAAGAAAGATGGATACTGCGAAAATTCGAGTGATTTTTTAATACGAGTTCCGACGCGGAACTAACGCGGCAGAAACAGCCCGCAATATCAATGCTGCGTTTGGAGAGGGGTCTACTAATGAACGCACCGTGCGATTTTGGTTTAAACGCTTTCGTGATGGAAATTTCGACTTAAAGAACGAGTCACGAGGAAGACCGCCCACACAGGTGAATAACGATGAATTAAGAGAGATAGTGGAAGCCGATCCTAGTCAAACTACCCAGGAATTAGCGGCATGGTTTAACGTTACCTTACCCACAATATTGACTCACTTGCATCAAATCAATAAAATAAAAAAATACGAAAAATGGGTGCCTCATGATTTGACTGATCTGCAGAAAGAAACGCGTGTTGAAACTTGTGTTGCCTTGTTGAACCGGTACAGAAATGAAGGAATATTGGATCGAATTGTAACATGTGATGAAAAGTGGATTCTTTATGATAACCGGAAAAGAAAAATGCAATGGCTGACCCCAGGTCAAATGTCACAACAGTGTCCTAAAGCAAAACTTACCAATAAAAAGGTAATGGTAACTGTTTGGTGGTCTCAGCATGGTGTTATTCACTATAGTTTTCTCCGATCTGGTCAAGCAATAACGGCAGATATCTATTGTGCCGAACTTCGAACCATGTTGACAAAACTAGCAGTAAAACAGCCCCGACTCATGAATCGATCTTCACCATTATTGCTCCACGACAACGCGAGACCTCACACAGCACGAGAAACCATTTTGACCCTTCAGGAACTGCAGTTAGAAACCATTCGTCATCCTCCGCATTCACCAGACCTTGCTCCAACGGACTACCATTTTTTTCGTGATTTGGACAATTATCTACGTGACAAGAAGTTTTGTTCCCAGGAGGCAGTACAAAATGCTTTCACACAGTTTGTGCAGTCTAGATCGTCGGAGTTCTATCGCAAAGGCATTAATAACCTTCCCATTAGATGGCAGCAATGTATAGATAATAATGGCAACTATTTTGATTAAATAAATTTGTTAAAAATTTAAAAAATAAACAATTTAGATTTTCAGTACAAATCGGCAATTTCATACTTTAACCCCTATTATTTTGGACATGAAGATATGGCACAGCTTCCCAAACACCGCCCAGCGAAGATTGATCTCTTTCTCGAAGTTGGACCTAGGTAAATTATAGGTATTTTTAATTATTCTAGTAATATGCGTACTTTACTAGGTTAAATTATTTTTAATTACTTTGTAAACAGAACATCGATTTCCACGTGCGATTTACTCGAGATATTTTCCTAGAATAGCGATCTGTAAACGTAAGAGGGTCCACTATAAATACATAATGTCTTAAGTAATTTACAATTTCGCTTTAAACAATTCATGGCTTCAAGACGTTAATAATGTGCTTTACACGTATTACTTGTTTCCTGGAACGTTAATTTATTCGAACGTTATATATAGGTTTGCGCGAGCCCGAGCGCGAGCTACGTACTACGCCGCCCTATACATATATTTGTAAGTGATGTAGAACAACGGTGTTCAATCGAATAACGTATTAGCGATACAAAATATTAATAGTGACGTGATTGCTCTACAACATATCAAAATATTGAATCTCTAGCGACACTTAGTATCTAAATTTCACAGGATAAGTAAGCACTATTCACGCACGCCATATTTGACGACCTCAGTGGTCGAGTGACTTGCACATAGGTTTTCATGGTGTCGCCATCTCTGAGGTCCCGGATTCGATCCCCGGCCGGGTCAGTGTAGAGAAGTAACTTTTCTATATTGTCTCGGGTCTAGGTGTCTGTAGTTCCATAACACAAGTACTTTAGCTACTTACTTTGGGATCAGATCAATGTATGTAATATTGTCTAATATTTATTTATTTAATTATTATTTATACCAATGTGCACTGGCATACACGCGTAACGATTGATAAAAAATATAAAGAAATACATAGTAGGTAACTCTTCATTATTCCTTTTATTATATCCTGGAAAATATTGCATTTGTAGGTAATTAAGTAATAAATTGTGACTAAGACTATTTATTATTTATAAATTTGATAACGAACCATACGTAGGAAAATTATTACGTAATTACTCGCGTAATAAATAAGGTAAAATTCTACTTTATTTGCCCACATTAACAATACACAGCAGAAACACAAAATTTAAGTTCCGTTTATTTTTATTATATTTATAATTATTTAGTACCGTTATTGCATTAAGCAATTTCTTTCAGATACGTTCCAGGTAGGAAGCGCTGTACTGAGAATTTATGAATTAAAGTACCAAAGTAATCAATAAGTTAAGAAAGCAAGCCTGTCTTATAATCTAATAATTGATCAAGGTATAGGCGGCATCATATCAAGCTAAACATTATCGAACTTTATTCCGTCGCTCAGGAGACGGTATTCAAACAAGGGTGTATAGCTGTGCTGTTGACTGTTCCTTCAAATATTTCGTAGCAGTAGAGCTCCTTGTGAAAGAGTTCGTCAATGTCAATATTACTGTGTTCCAGTTTTGAAGGGTAAGGGTGCTGGTGAAATTACAGGCACTAGGACTTGTCACCTTATGTCTCAGAGTGATGGGCGCTGTGGCAATACCCCTCAGATCTCTATTTAAAGCTATGAGCGGCACTGCAATTGTTATTGACAGGCGTGTAGCTTACCATCAAGCGCATGACTTGTTCGTCCCGCCACTTGATATTAATAAATTGATATTAAGAAAAAAATACCACTTTCGATTTACACGTGTAATAATTTTACCCAACATTAGGAGAGAATAATAATCATCTTATTTAAGAGTCAAACTTTTGTCAGTGTAGCCTCCTCCCCTGCTCATGGTCTATAACCAGCTCGTATACCTCTTTGAAGCAACTTACTTTGACATTCTTCTTTATTTGTTCACAATACGCAATTCTTGGTTTTCTCTCTTTATATTTCCGTCTATCTTCCCCTCAATTAAAAGTTTTATAAATTTATCACTACGTAACAGATGTCCAACGTTTTACCCCTTCTTATTTATATCGTTAGGTAGGGAAAGCAATACTAATTAGTAAGTCTAACAAGAACAAGTGGTGTACTACAAGTAGAAACAGGTGATAGCGTATTGAAGAACAACGTGCTAGAGCAATCAAGTCAAGAGTCTTTGAAATGGGGAGAGACTTTCAAAATTACGAACAAAGTTATTAAGATTTCATCAAGTAAATAACCCTCAAAAGAGAATTTATCGAAAGCATGAGGATCATTATATAAAAATTTCAAATTCTCCCATTCAGTTAGCAATTTCCATTCCAGGCCAATATAACTATTCATTAAAACAAATGAAAGAGTTTTAAAGAAGTCCGCCAGCAGCATTTTCTAACGAGGTTAACAAGCGACAACGGCTCGCACTAATTAGGAACATCGAGATTCGCAGCTTCTTGTACACCATGTCCGCCTGGTACTCAGCATTTAATTAACTAGTTTTAAACGGCGCTAACAACTTGTATCACGTTTCAAGGGAAATTATAACACCTCTTTAGACTCTTATCAATATATGTCTAACAGTTAAGTCTAACTTGCATAAAAAAACTAATAGCAGATAATTATATAAAATAAATATCACCTATTTTAAAAGCAGGTGTTAAAGTTGCAAATCTAAACCACCAATTCGGAAATGCTGCTGAGAAGAGGGGAGCACGAATACTTGAAATTAACGATTTAACATTGCAAGCTGCGTCAAATAATGTATTTAGTATTTTCTGACATATCTATATATACTAATTGTGTTTTAAGTACATATTTTATTGTGACATCTAGTAACATTTTTCAACTATTATCAAATGTGTACAATTGCGTTTAAATTCACGTATGCAGGCTGGGCTTCCATGTGATATTATTAAAAGAACATAATATGTTACACGTAGTTTAGCCTGTTGAAGTGCAAACGTATGATGTACATTCAATACGTTTGTATGCCCAATGTTTGGCCGGAAACTATTTTGTTATCTAACACTTTGTTTATATATGTACATCATATAACTCTACTGCAACAGACAGTAGAACTACTTGTGAAAGAGTTCATTCAGGGAAGTACTGTCACCTTATTATCAACATTATGGCACCTTATTATCAACACAACAACACTGTAGTGTTCCAGTTTTGAAGGGAAGTAAGGGTGCTGGTGAAATTACAGGCACATGAGACTTGTCAACTTATGTCTCAGGGTGACGGGCACAGTGGCAGTGCGCCTTAGATCTTTGCGATTTAAAGCTCTCAGTGGCACTGCAACTGTTATGGACAGGCGTGTAGCTTACCATCAGGCGCACGGCCAGTTTGGCCCGCCGCTTGATATTATAAAACCTGTCTTTTGTAATGAAAATTAATTAAGAATTTTTGTAATTCGTACACGCAGTTTATTTGACACGACATCTTTATTATAGTAATATTTATGCTATAAACATTAACATCAACAAATTGTAAAATATATGAAGGCACTCGTGCTGCTATCAGAGTGGTTTTCCGTTTGTTTTTTTCTCGCTAGGCGTGTATTATTGACCGAGTAAATTATATCTCCATAAAATACGGGTTATCTTAATTACTTTTACTTTCTTATTACTCTTAATTTTAGAATCACTAACTGAAGGAAACGATCAAGGATAGCTATAATTAATTAAGGTTCAAAAATATCTAATAAATATCGTCCTCCAAACACGTGGGTGCATGTGCACGTCAACACGATCCAAGGATGACAACCCGCTCAAGATGGCCGCCTCCCCAGTGTTTGGTGTTCGTTCTAATAATGATGCCAGGTATCGCCAGAATCCTCTTAATGACGACCATCGATTAGATGTGACGCCTCTAATGTCTTCCTCCTATTTTGCGAATGCGCTGACATATATTTTAATAGACAAGCCGGAGATCAACAACGTAAAGTAATAAACAAAACAAAATTTGCTGCCATAAAATACCATAATTTATCATAATGGTCACGAAAATGTACTGTATAAATTCTTAGATAATAAATTATCGTCCTAAATTGCTAAAGGTGCTATAAAACCGCTTTAGAAGGAAAACACTTTAAGTAACGTCGTCGCAAAAAAAGCCGTGGGTGTTCTCGGAACTCATTAATTTCCCGTCGCCCAGTTTTAATTGGATATCCTTAAGAAGTTTGCAAAGTTCGTCCTACTTTAGTTACGCAATGGTAGTAAACAAATAAATCCTCTCTGGGGCGGAAACCATTGGATTGAAAAGTTTGTTGGTGGAGTACTGTTGTTTGACGCGAGATTTAAAAGTAATCGTATTTTAACATGGGCGATTTTTTCTTAGATACGACCAGAAAATTGTTTTCATTTTCATCGTTATCTGGTTGCGGATTTCAAGGAAATTGTTCTTTTTTATTTTAAAAAATTTTCCTGTGTATTCAAACATACATACTTATACATACATACTTTCAAAGTACATCGTTATGTCATGTCCTCCTTACTCTAAGTCTCTCAGCACTGTGATTGTTTTTGCAATTGAAGGTGCTCATGACGATGTTAAGGTGAAGTGAGGCCCTAAATAGATAAAATATGTTTTGACGTATTTAGACCACAAGGGAAAGCGGTTTCGACATTATAAAATACTAAATCAACTTGTATTTTCAATAATAATGAAAACAGAAAATACCAATAGCGAACTATTATATTAGTTAACTAGACTTTCCTCAATAAAAAAAATCCGCAAAATTTACATTTTTTTATACCCACAGAAAAATCTAGGTATTGCATTATTTCAATGAAATTTTTTGTCCCATGTTTCGTAATAAACACGTCAGCGTACTATGCTTATTTTACGGTAAAAGAGTATATTTTATTTCTGAAAGACCAATGTTTAAATATGGTGCAATGAATATCTTCGCGTCTTCAAAATCTACACAACCACGATACCATTTCGCTTTAACTTGAACACCAATTGTTATACTTATTCAGTGGATTATTTAGTAACTTGAATTGGATGGGGATTGAATTTGAAGTTTTGAAATATACGTCGATGCCTGCGAAGCATTGATCCAGCCAGTTGTCAACAATATATGTCTTTTGGTATAAAGTTTTAAACAAATTACTTATCCTTACAACATCATCATCAGTAGCAGAGAGCTCCTTGTTTTAGAAGCAGTAGAGCTCCTTGTGAAAAGTTCGTCCAAGTAAATTACTGACACCTTACCTATTTCTGCCGAAAGCAGTATAAATGTGAGCATTATCGCTTTCCGGTTTGGAAGGGTAAAGGTACTGGTGAAATTACATACACATGAGACTTGACAACTTATGTCTCAGGGTGACAGGGCGCAGTGGTAGTGCCCCTCAGATCTTTGCAGTTTAAAGCTCTGAGTGGCACTGTAATTATTATGGATAGGCGTGTCACTTACCACCAGGCGCACGACATGTTCGTCTCGTCCCTTGACATTATTAAAAATAAAAATAAAATAAAAAATAGTCATTTTAGCCCCCAAAGAACGCCACAACAACCACATCTTCGATGTGCAGATTTCATCATGTGTTTTCCTTTACTGAAAAGACTATAGTAAATTTCAAAAATAGTAACTTTTTTGTTAATACTTTTATGTAAATTATCGTCTTAATTTCAGACTAAAGATATTCACTGCTGGACATAAGCCTCCCCGAAATATCATCACAATGACAGGTTTTGCGCTGCTTCATCATCAATCCGGCTAGTAGAAGTATTTAGGCCATAATTTGCCACGCCAGCGAAATGTGGGTTGAGGACTTCATACGGGTTCTGATCCTTCTTTGACGTGCAGGATTCATCACGATGTTTTCGTTTACTGAAAAGCTCATGGTAAATTTCAAAGTAAATTTCGCACATAAATTTTGAAACATTAGAACGGATTTGAACCCTACTGCCTCTAAAGCAGAGGTAGTATGTCAAACTATTAGGCTACCGCGGCTTCTTCTTGCGCTGCTTGCTTCCAGCGAATTCCCACAACCTTCATCAGGTCATATCAGTTCACCTTGCAAGTGGTCTGCCCAAGCTGCGTCTCCCGATACGCGGTCGCCACTCGAGACATCTTCGGTCTCATCGGCCATCTGTTCTGCGAGCAAAGTGCCCAGCCCACTGCCACTTAAGTTTTGCAATTCCTTGGGCTATTTCGGTTACTCTGGTTCTTTTGCGGATATCCTCATTACAGATTCGATCTTGCAGTGAAACTCCCTAGCGCTTTCCATAACCCTTGGATTTCCTTTTTATGAGGGTCATAGTGAGAGAACACGTCTCAGTATCTTATCTTTTAATACTTAAAACTGAAACACCTTACCGAAGTCTATTCTATGTACATATACGGATGATACCATTCTTCCTACAACGGTTACCGATAGGAATAATGTTATAACCATGTTTGTAACAGATTAATGCGCCTTAATCCTGGGCGGTACCTATAGGGGAAAAACAGGAAGTGTCTCGCAGACAATTCATTTATCTTTTACCTTTGTGTGCTATGCTTTTATGCTGTGTAATCTCGACCTACTTATTTTTGGTAAACAAAGTAATCTTCCATTAGATAACGAAGTTTAAACATACCTGGGCGGATGTAGCTATTTAAACAATTATAAACAATTTAAAAAATTGTTACGTTTATAAAAGGGATGATGCCACTCAATGAGACCTAAGTTGTGTCTATTTTATAACCGACTTTAAAAAATAAGAGGTTCTCAGTTCTGCTGCATTTTTTTTTATGTATGTTACGCGATTACTCTATCGTCATTCGGAATTTGTGAAACAATTTTGATGATTTTTTTTTTTTGTTTCAAAGGGGTTACCTTATTGGTACCATTTAAAATTGAAAAAAATATGCCACCTATTATATTATATGTATTATAAGGGTGGCAAACTAGAGGATGAATCCAGTTTCGCATTTTCCGGTAACCGATTTCAATAAAACTTGACAAATAGATGTAATTCCACAAACTTTTGAGGAAAAGTCAACCACATCAATTATCTAGTCTCCAAGTAGGGAATTCCGTGTACAGTGAGTACCAGATAACCCAAATCAGAAGTAATTTAGAAAAGTTTCTTTCCCAAATTGGTCCTACCGTGGATAGAACCCAGGACAACATCATCCATTGCGCACAATCCACAGCCACCGAGATCGTCAATATTAGGTTTGGTGTTATAATTTTATACCTCAATACAACGACGTACAACAAAATAATCGTAATTCTTGTTATACCTAATTGTTATACAATTCGAATATGCACCAGCAACGCACCAATTGTTGGTCCGTGATAATAAATATCCACTTTGGTTTATGCTCGCTCCAAATCGTTGCTTTTGAAGAATAGTGGCTCTACCCAAAATAATTCATATTTGTCTTTGTAACAAGGCTGCATTTAAAATGTGCTAAATTTCATTGTAGAAAAACACTGAACTTTTTATAGGTTAAAATTCAGACGTGATAACATGGACTGGAAATGTATGATTCGTCGGCTTTGCCCGCTATATATGCTTTGTTGTTTTTAAACCACCGTTCTTGAATTTGAGACACGCCGCTATTTTGAAAGCCAACGAAATTTTAAACCAATCGTAGCTATCTGTTCTTATGCACATGCTACGGAAAAAAATTTAATTAATCAATTTAAACTGCCTTTGTGGCCGAACGGTTACCATGCTGGACGGCCACGCAGAGGTTCCAGATTCGATTCCTGGGCCGGGAGAAATATGTGTATGGCCTACATTTATTTCTCTCGTGAGTTTGGGTGTAATTTGTGGTTGTCTATATGTGTGTCTATGGCACCCGCGACACAGAGTTTCCCGGGGTCGTCGTCGTCGTCGTCGAATTGCCTATACTATGGGTACCAAAGTAACGGAGTCCACTCCGAGGCACTTCCCTGAACTCTCAGACGAGAACAAATTTAGAAAAGTTCATTTTCCAATTCGTTCCTACCGGGAATCGAACCCGAGACCTCCTCATCCAGCGCCAGTCGTTATCGAAGACAGGTTGGTTTTATTCACACCCGTTAAAGTGATGCGGGCATTATTCATAGTAGACGGGCATATCAAATTGCCTGTAACACGTATAAGCATATTATTCAGGATTATTTCAACATATTTGCGGCGGTTGGCACAAACATTTGGGGCAAACGTGCGTAGAGAGATTTTGCGAGGACTTAGTTCCGACCTCGACAACTTTTTGTACCCGCCTCGTTATGTGTCCCGTTATATTCTAGGTCAGTAAATGTTGATAATTTAGATCTGTATATGTAGTCCGACTATAAGGCAATTTTATTGTGTGAAATTGTAATATTATTAAATATTAACTTAGCAGAGCTGCAGTCGGCTGTCATGTGTCAGGAGATTGTACAAACAACTTTAGTTAAGCTGACGATATGGCACTGTTGAGTCCTTCTATTAGTTATTGGAATGAGGAAAGTTATTGACATATGTGAACGGTATGCTATCGCTCATGGTCTCATTATAACGTGAAAAAGACAGAACTGATGGCGTTTAATTATGACAAAGGGCCAGACATTGTTGCGCCGTTAACTTTAACGTTAAAAGTAGTTTCTACATTTAGATACCTGGGACACATTGTTACAGATAGACTTACGGATGATGAGGACCTTGAGAGGCAGCGCCGAGCTATCTCAGTGAAGGGCAATATGTTGGCGCAGCGTTTTGCAAGCTGCTCTGACCAGGTGAAAGTTACTCAGTTTCGGGCATACTGTCAGGCGTTGTATGCGAGTCAGCTGTGGTATAATTACACTAAACGATCGTTAAACACTTTACGAGTGCAGTACAACAACGCATTTCGAGCCATGTTACGTTTTTACGCCCTTTTACGAAAGCGTCTGTGGTCTTTTGCATAGAGACTAAATAAGTCCAGTAATGAACTTGTGCAGACTTTGTTTTTACAACTGTTTTCAATATTCCTAATGTTAATCTTGTTAATTGTATTTTAATTTTCTAACTTTTTGACATTTTTAATTAGTAACTTGAATTTAATTTTTAATTTTTATTTTATTTATAGCTTTTAAATTTTTAGAACCGTGTAATGTATAATGTAATTTTATGGGATTAATGCCTAAATAAATAAAATAATTGAATTGAATTGAATATTATGTTGTAAAGAAAAACGTGTCTTATAATTTTTTTTTGTTTATGGTACTAATAGATGAGACGACGTAGACGTGGTGATAAGCGATCCAATGGTCCATAGCAGTTGCATACCACTCAGAGCTATCAAAATTATCTGAGAGGTCACCACGTCCGGCACCCGGAAACATAACTTGACAAGTCCCATGTGCCTGTAATTTCACCTTCACCCTTCAAAACCAGAACGCAATAACATCCATAGTGTTCACATAACTGCCTAGCTATAACTGTTATGGATATCATTAAATAGTGACATTTTCTATAACATTTTGTCGACATGATCTAGTAAGTAATATCTAAGGTCGGGCTCATGAAATATTTTTCAACACACACATAGCCTCGCACTAGGAAAATTCAGTATCGCGGGTTCATTGGTGATAAAAAGTCGGTGTGGGTCCTAAAATTTTATTCAGTTTCATTCCATGAATCCCTCACGTAGTACTTGCAGTGCAATATGGGTTTATGGTTAAAAAATCCCCACCAATGTATCATTTTACCCATTATATCAAATTTTTTGGTAATAGATTCTAAAACAGTGCTTCTATTAAATGATTATTGACTATTTTCGTGTTCCAGTATACAATCAAATAAAAATGTCTTACAGTGTTTGAAACGTATTACAGGGCGAAAATAAGCAAATTTGTTCGAGAAAACGTTTAAGAATAATTTAATAGCAGTAGAGCTCCATGGAAAAGGGAATTACAGGCACATGGGACTTGTCAACAAATGTCTCAGGATGACGGGCGTAGAGCAATGGCCCTCAGATCTTTGTGATTTAAAGCTTTGAATGGCACTGCAACTGTTATGGACAGGCGTGTCACTTAACACCAGGCAAGACTGGTTCGTCCCGACGCTTGGTATCATAAAAAAGATCCGAAAAAATGGTTTCATTTCCTATCTACCATAATAATGTAAAATCACGAATGTTGCAAACGAGTACAATCACGTTTAGGTAACCAGACCCGCATCACGACTGATTGTGACTGCGATAACATTACCAAATAGTTTATTACACAAATAGATTAATTATTTATATACTAGGTTTTCATTTGTTAGTCTATTTACAACGAGCAACGCCTACACTATCATGTCAAACTGAACACTGCAAGGCTCATACAGTGTTTTGTAATTACATTAGGTACAACTAGAACCTTTCGACTGTTATCAAGGGTAAATATATTTATTCGTTTTTCAGCAGAAATAGCTTATTTTAATGGCTGATAAGAATTCTTTAATATTTAATGTATAAAGTAAGTTAAATGTGAATGCGGAGCAACACAACGCATTGAGAGCATACAACGACTGTTCACCAGACACCTGACTTTCTGCTTCAACGGATTCTCTCACATATGAACAACGTGTACAAAAATTCAAATTGGTTACTGTGCATGATCGAAGACTTTTGTATTTTCTACTCGAGCTCATGATTGATCCAGGTCCAATTTAATGAATGCAGCATGCAACACGAATGCATTTCTTTAAATATCCCATATACATATCCATGTTTCAAAATAACAAACACAACAATTAACAAATGTTTATGCTCATGCCTTGTGGGGAAATAGCAAAGACGCCTTGAAGTATTCACTATACAGAAGAAATATATTAGAATACTAGTAAATTTCGACTCAATGGAAAGTTGTAAACCGTACATCAATATGTACTGTTTTAATTTTAAGACCACTATGTAACACATGAAGGCAATAAAGATTTTGACATTGCCTTTGCCTTAACTACAAGTTTTATATTTTATATTCCCCCTCAGTAAAACCAATCTTGGCCTTCAATCCTCTTTGCCAGAATTTTGAACGAGTACAACACCATTAACAGTAAAAAAAACAGGTTTCATTTTAAAAGAATATTATAGAGGAAAGCCAATCAAGTTACCCTCAGATTACACACGAGAGCGTGATGTTATCATCCAATACAGTGAGCTATGCACATAACTAATACACGAAATGCGAGGGCTGACTGAAAAGCAATCTCTTTTGACTATTTACAATTAAAAATGATACTGGCCACTATCAGGACGTGTTCGCTTCTTTTTATTTTTTCAATATTAACTTATTACGTTTTGCTTTGCACGGACACATATAAAAAAAAAAATTTAATAATCTCAGTACAAAGTACTAAAAAAACCGACCTCAAAAGTCATTCATCCCCTAGGTTGCCACCCTTAGAAGTGGAATATTTTCTTCAAATTTAAATGAGACCACTTCTGAGGTACCCTCTTTCCAACAAAACTTATCATCAAAATCGGTTCAAGAGTTACCGCGTAACATACACACAATAAAAACATACAGTCGAATTGAGAACCTCCTTTTTGTTAAGTCGGTTAAAAAAGAGCAAGTACTTTTTTAAAAGGCTGAAAACCCTTAATAACAAATGAAACAAGGGTATTTATTTCCCTTGTAGGGATGTTGAAAAAAAAGTTACCATGATCGTCTTGTATTTCATACTTTGCTAAATTACGTTTAGGCCCTTTGCACGCCGTATCACACTGCTGAGCACAGGCCTCATTTCACAATTTGCAATTCGCACGCGGAATCTATGCGGATCAGGATTTTCACACACAGCTGTGCAGGTTTCCTCACGATATTTTCCTTCACTGAAAGCATTAGCAGTAAATTACAAATTTCAAATTAAATTTTGCACATAAATTCCGAAAAACTCAGAGTTAAATTCTCAAAATAATAATGTAAAAGTGTTTTTTTTTTTTCAAAAGATTGGCCGCTTCTTTTGTTTTTTTACTTTACGCTTAGTTTCAAAATAAGAAATAAGTCGACTATAATTTTTTCATTCCTTTCTTTTAAGTCCTTACTAAGAAACACGTTCATGTAAATTTCATGAAATTTAATTTAAAAAGTTTCTTTACTTTTTAAATTTAATCAATGTTTAACTGTTACAATTTTTAATTTTTCAGCCGTCTTTGCTTTGTCACAACATTGTAAAAAAAATTAATTTTATCAATAAAGGTTCTGTAAGGTTGTACTACGTCGATGTTAGATGTTAATTATAATAAATCAGAATAAGATATAAAGTAGCAGTTAATACTTGATATCTAATTCTTAATTATTTAAATAATACAAATTCATCATAATCATTTCAACCAAAAGACACCTTTTGCTGGGCGTCCTCTAAAGAACGCCACAACGATTAATCTTGCGCTGCTCGCGGATACCCGCAACCTTCATCGGGTCATCGGTATACCTTGTCGCTGGTCTGCCCATGCATCATTTTTAGGTACGCGGTCGTCTAAATATAAACGTTACTATTTTAAATTCTCTTTTTTGTTTCGCTAAATATACCCATGCGTAAACCATTTAAACCATTTATTTACCACACACAGTAAATACGAACAGAACATAACTGCCTCCGTGGCCGAACGGTTACCATGCCGGACTGCCACGCAGAGGTCCCAGGTTCGATTCCCGGGCCGGGAGAAATGTTTGTATGGCCTACATATATTTCTCTCGTGAGTTTGGGTGTAATTTGTGGCTGTCTATATGTGTGTCCATGGCACCCGCGACACAGGGTTTCCCTAGTGCGGGGCTATGTTGAGTGTGTGCGTTATTTATTATTATTATTTATTTATAATAATATAACAATATTGTGGAAACAACAGTACGTGGAAGGAACAGGCACTGTATAATCCTTGTGGCTGTATGCCACGCGGTACTGATGTGCAGCCTGGCCTTGTTGACAATCCGTTTTTCAACATAATCCAATTTAACTACACCACTGTCACGATAAACATCGAATATTAATAATTATATTTGTTGAAATTATTAATAACATTTAATAAATAAATTTAAAAAAAAATGATACTATGACTATGTACGACTAATTTATTTATTTATTTATTTCATAGTAATAAACTATTAAATAAATACAGGAAAAATACAACAAGTCACAAAGAATACAAGGGAAATGAAAAACAAAAGGTTCTGCTTATTTCTAATAGAAATTTCTTCCTGCAGACCTAAATACAACATGTAATGAACAATAATAATATTAGGGGTTAAAGTATGAAATTGCCGTTTCGCACTGAAAAATTAAAACAATTTTTTTTAAGATTAAATATATTTGTTTAATCAAAGTTTTTTCCCTTGTTGTCTATACATTTCTGCCATGTAATCGGAAGGTCATTTAAACCTTTGCGATAGAAGTCTGGAGACCTGGACTCCACAGCTGTGTGAAGGGATTTTTGTACTGCTTCCTGGGAATTTTATTTCCATACAAAAAAAAATCAAATTGCGGGAAAAAATGGTAGTCGGTCGGGGCGAGGTTCGACGAATATGTAGGATGATGGATAATTTATATCTGCAGGTCTTGTAGTAGTAAAACTGTTTCTCAAGCAGTGTGAGGTGTTGCGTTATCATAAAGCAATAACGGTGAAGCTGTTTTGCTGCGAGTTCCGTCGTCATTATTCAAACGCCATAATATGTCATATTGTGGGTATGCTAACATTAAACCATGACGTTTCGTGGTAGTTTGATACGGATCGGCTTCCATCATTACCTTCAATTCAACGTTATTTACATTTGTGACTGGTCTTCCTCGTGGTTCTTTCTTCAAGTCGTAATTTGCCGTATTGCCGGCGTTTGCCGTATTTGCGTATGCCGTATCCTCTCCAAATACAGCATTGACAGTTTCTGCTACGTTAACTCCATGTGGAAATTCGTATTCGAAAATTAGGTACTCAGATTTTCGCTGTATCTGTCTTCACGTTAAAAGCTGAATGTAAAAACAATTGAAAGTCGAACAATCAAATATCATGTTTTTTAAGTTAAGCATGTTTTACTTTTCGTGTGAAAAACGTTTCACTCTGAAATCGGACACCATACAGGTTTAATTTTAATTTAAAGTGGCCAGTAAAATAAATCGGCAATTTCATATTTAAACCCCTATTATTAATAAAAATGTATATATAAACCAGACAATATTCTCAATTACACTGACGCTGGCTCGCTCTCTGCTCTGTCTCTCAACTAATAAGAAGAAAAAAAAACCAGTTCGTATTAGTATTTCACTTAAATTAAAATAACATTTTTCCCGTATTACTCATACGAATTTGTACGAATTTGAATGGAAAAAATAAAGGAACCAATAGTCTAAGAGAAGGAGTTACATTCGTTGTTGTCGCTCTAATAATTTTCTTTTCGTGTGCACCTTAACTAAGTGCTGGTAAACATACCCAAACTCGGCTCAAGTTTGAAATTACTACTTTTAATAATAAATATATGTAACAATACGACCCTTATAACTTCAACAAACAATCCTAAGAACATTAAAAAGAAAACAAACACAATTCCCGTCATAACACCCAACGGTACTCTGTAATTAATAAAGAAAGTTCTAGATGGATTCAACACCAAAATAAAAACAATTCAAATAGCAAAAAGGGAATTTATAATTCAGGTTATATATACTTACTAAAAGAAATTCCGAAGTTGTTAAAAGGCGTGGGTAATTAATAAAGTAATAAAAAGAATTCCTTTCAAACAATGAAAAAATTAAAATGGGTCGAACTAAGGATGAAGCATCCCGGGAAAGTTCTCGATAAATATATATTTTTTTAAACAAATTTAATTTAAAAGTACGAAAGAAAACTAATGTGTAGTTTTTCATATTAAATACAATTTTGTCATTATTGTTACCAGCCAAATGGCATGTGTGGCTGGCGCCACGTGCGTCTGATGCCATGTGCGTAATTTTTTTTTAGGGACAGGCAGAGTAAGAGAAACACCGAGGGAAGAGGAACTTGAAGCCTTAACTCATAATCTAAACACTTTAGCACTATAGTCTATCATTCGATAAAATAGACAAGTTTAGCAGTAGAACACTTTATCTATTTCCAGCGCCAAGCAGTAATCTCAGCATTACTGTGTTCCAGTTTTGAAGGGTAAGGGTGCTGGTGCAATTACAGGCACATGGGACTTGTCAACTTATGTCTCAGAGTGACGGGCGCAGTACTTGCTTCGGCAGTACATATACTAAAATTGGAACGACACAGAGAAGATTAGCATGGCCCCTGCGCAAGGATGACACGCAAAATCGTGAAACGTTCCACATTTTTTTGAGTGGCGAGTCTTAACGGGATCCCACGAGCCGGCACCGGTGGGTGAGGGTGCATACACAGGTTTTTAGTGGGTAGGCCTCCGAGGATCCAACGGGCGAGCTTGTATCGCCGGATGGACCAACGGAGCAGAGTCCCGCATAACCCCACCATGTCATCGCCCGCGGCGGGGTATGCGTAACGCATTTTCCTGAGTATAAAAAAAGGGTGACGAGCGCAGTGGCAGTGCCTCTCAGGGGGCCTACCATAACCTTTTAAAAAACAATCTTATTTCAATGTAAGCTTAAAGTAAGCTTATTATAATATTACTCATATTCGTACCATGACAAACCTGTCAACCAAGTAACATACTACTGCTAAAGTGATTGAAAGAACGAATGATTTCCCAATATTGTCTATTCCTTACTAGAAATAGGAAAAAAATAACGCTATATGAACTATATAATGCAATCTTTTCCTTTTTTGATGTTTCAAATCGTCTTATCGGAGTACAATGTTTAAGTACTTAATGTTACTTACATTCAGAGAATTTTAACTGCTAAGAAAAAATCTTATAAAGCTTAGAGCTCAAAACATTTGACTTAAAATAAAGTAGGTTTCTCTTTTTCCACTTTGGCTATAAATCTATTTGTCAGATTCCCAATAATTCCTTTTTGTATTCAGTTATTTTTGATGGTGTGATAGAATAGAATAGAAGCCACAATATTAAAATTTAAAATACTATGTCAAGGTATAATAACTGCCTTCCACTAACTAAAACGCGGGTAAGTGACAAATGGTCAAATAACCAGTTTAAATAGCAAAAAATAGAGCACAAAATTCTCTTTTGAAAACAGATGCAATTAGTTAACGTATTTGAGTTATCGGAACTTACCCTAACGATGCATAGCTGAAATATCATATCTAATATCAACAATGACTATGTAACTAATTTGCAAAAATGTTTATGGTTAGGCAGTATTGGTTTCTGTTGAATTGAACAAGCAAATATGTAGAAAAGAGTAAGCCATACCTCTCAAACTATATTTTTGTGACCGTCACAGTGGTATTTACATAGCTGTCTATTTATAAAGCGGTATTTAAATAATCTCGCAAATCTACACATCTCTATCTTTTTGTCATCAATTTATATAATTTTGGTTGAAATATAATTTGAAATATTATAATAATAGTTCCCTTTTTGTCTGCAAATAAAGAGAAATCCGAAAATTTCAACGTTTCCTTAATTATACACAATTTTCAACTTTTCGTTAGCAGGGCAAATAATAATATATACAGTGTAATAATAATTAATATAAAACAAAAAGTACCTATAACTAAAAAATAACGAAATACCCATATTATAATTCTTTGGAAAGAAATACCTCTCCTTTGTAAAATTTATTATCCAATAAAAGGAGTTTGTAACAATTTGTACATTTAATAAGTGTTCATTGTGCAGGATTCGGTATTCCGTGGTCTAGGACTCGACATTTTACAAAAAAGGAAATTATTTTTTTTTACACATGACAGGCAGATAACTCCACTCCACCTGATATTAAATGGAAAGTGAAATCCAAACATGAAAGTACGTAGTGCAGTGTTGACAAGATGCCTCTTCACGCCTCGTTTGAAGGACACCATATCGTAAGAAGGAGGGAATATTATTTCATTTGTCGACTGTGCGACAGAGAAAGGTGGCCACCAAACCTTTTACGGAGGCCAGCACGCGTGTTTCGGAGTAAGAACGTGGAGGGAAGGAGAAGGTTGAACATTTCTTCAGAGCTCTCACCATGGTACATTCAATAAAAGACGATAAGTGATGCAAAATTTTACGCAGTTGAAGAGGTTCAAGGTGGGATGAGACCTCTTCATCGCCGATAACTCGCGAGGCGCAACGCTGCTATCTATCCAAGGCATGATGATTATAAAACCGAGACACTCTGTCACTGTCATTTCACCTATCCACAATTTTATTATTGTGTGATGTATATGTTATACACGTACTGGCACTTACGAAACTAATTTGTAATATACCTGAACATTTTCAAAAGTTATCATCACAGAACAGAGGTTCTGATTTACAAGCTTAAAAGCTCTTATTGCTCTAATAAATCTCATTTAATACTACACTATGCTTTTCATTTGGTAATAATAGCTTATTCCCGGCCTTTCTGACTTAAGGTGACATTCTACTTTTCTTTTTTTAGGTTTTAATGAGTTTGTCATACCGTAAAAGATGGAAAGACGACCCACTGTACTTCTTCGGATTTAAAAATTTAACATACTTTAGCTTAAAATTATTTATACAAAGATCGAACACTTAGAAAAAATTCTTTCGATCATAGATTTCTCATAGATGGCGCTACGGTTAAAAATCGCTGAAAGCTAAATACAAAGCTCCGACAACAAACACAGAAAAATTTGTAAGGTCCGCTGGTTCATTCCGTGGCTTAGATAACATAGCGTCTGTAGCGTTGGTTCGAATTTGGCCGAAAAGTAATTTCATGGTGAAATATTCAGACATTCAATAAAAATTTAATACTTCAGCTTCTTGTAAAAAATCAACAAATTTATCGATAAAGGTTGCATCACTTCGTGATTATTTTCTTATAAGGAACTGTATTGTATTAAAAATACTTACGACCTATCCCTTTCCCTATGTAGGTTTATTCCCAGCTTAGCTTAAGGGCCCTTGTTCCCGGTTTAAGGAAGTTTCGTCGGGTTCTCGAACAAAGGGTATTATTTCAGGCTCGATTAAATTTTTTCGCTATAACACTGCAGTCTATTTGAAAATTTTATGCTCCATATAATGGAAACTATACAAAATCGAATACCTTAAAATAATGATATACCTAGTCTTTGTTAAAAAAATAGTTTATAAAGAAACTCTGTGATGTAAGCTGACAAGAGAAAATATTATTTATGTTACCGGTCACGGCATGAAAAAAAAACGTAATTTGATGAAAATTAAATAGGAAGATTATGAGAGCGTTAATACATGATATTTTATAGCAAAGATATTCGAACCAACCAGCAAAATAAATACATTATTATTTATTACAGGAATTTGTAATCCATTAAGTCACAATAATTCAATGAAAGTAGTCTTTGGAGAAATCTTTTCACGTAACACGAACCAAAAAAGAGTGCAATTTAAGAGTGGTTGCACATGGTGACTTTTAGCAGCGATGCAAACGCGCATTCTTGAAACGCGTGATTGCATCGCTACGCTTGCGATTTATAGGCGACTGCATCGATACAAACGAGCGACTGCATCGGTACAGATGCAATCGCGTGCTTGCATCGCGTTTGCATCGCGGCTTAAAATCACAGGCGTGTGTCAATCAATCAAAGGTAGACGATTACCCACTATATCGTAACTGTATCGCGTTTGCATCGCTGCTAAAAATCGTTGTGTGTAACTGCTCTAAACTGTCCTCTATCGTTATAAAGTATAATTAAGTTAAGTTATAATTTTCTCTAAAAATTCTAGAGTATTTTGTTAGCAATACAAAACAAATTATTGAAAGCAGATGGCAATCGATACAATAAAAAATCTTCATCGGCAGATGATTAAGATATTCCGTCAATAGAAATCATGCTAGCTTATATTACTATGTGCGTCTTTAAATCAGCTTATCCTAAAAATAACCTTCGGAGGAGGAAATGATTTTTTCGCCTACATTATCTCGGAAAGGTGAAATGTCACGAAATTCAATAAAGTGATAATAAGTGGATTTCTTGCGAGTCATATTTTCGACGATTCTCACATTCAAGCGTTTTATTGAAACCCCACCTGCTCCAGAAGGTCGATGAAAATAAATTTAATATTTTTTTCTTTACAAATCTTTTTAGAACATTATTCTTTGGAGAAATTGTGAGTTTTTGTATAAATAACCCCCCTAAAGCATTTCGATGGGCACAGCGCAAGCATAATACGTCTTCATTCAAATGTCAGTTTGTCTCACAAGTTGGCACGGCAAACACTGTTTTTTTTTGTACTTTTAATAGCAGTAGAGCCCCTTGTGAAAGAGTTCGTCCAGAAACTGCCACCTTACCTATTTCTTTAATATACTGTTCTTGTATGATTTTGAAGGACAAGGATGCTGGTGAAGCAACTGCTACGGACAGACGTGTCCCTTACCGCCAGGTGCACGATTTTACTTGTCTCATTTTGGCGACATATTTACTATATTGATTGGTGGGTATATGTTGGCAGTGAAGCAAAGCAATTAAATCACGTATCACATCTTGCTTACCCAGATAGCATATATTTATTACCTATGTATACAAGGTTAATTGTACAATACTAATAACATCGCAAAATACTAATAACGTTATAAAAGGACATTTTACAAAACAATAAATGCACTAAAAATAAACTTTTAAGTTTTACTTGTACTATCTGACATTTTTTAAATCTGTATTTGGCAGAATAGCAGTAAATTTAAACGTACAACCGCTCTCCTCGCTTTTGCGTTTTGCATTTGACTAGTATTACTAAAACTTAAAAAGTCCATTTTTGGTAAATTTTTTAAGTTTTGTAAAAAGTAATGGAATAAAAGTTGTTACATATGATGTTAGTAATATAGCTATTATATATAGTTAGTATTTTACAAGTAATTACCATGTATACACATCGTTTATAAATTATGAACTTTAAACCTTATTTGTTTTTAACCTTAGCCCGTCATGTTATAATAATAATAATAATGTATTAATGTATTAATTTGTTATGCACCGCCCGTTAATTATTCTGAACCCAGTTCTCCGGTTAACTGCTAGAAAATGCTTATAAATAAAAATAAAATTTAAATAAATAAATAAATAACCACTCACAAATTTCAAAAGAGATATCGAGTTCTTAGGTTTTCGCGATTGTTACATATAGGAAATGAAACTATTTTGCCGGACTCAAATCGCGTATATTTGTATATTCAAACAAACCGCCATTTCGGGCCCTTTACAGGTCTCATGGAATGGAATTAATTAAGCAGATACAATGTGTATCGCGAGATATTAGATATTACTTAAACAAGGTGATAACAAAAACATTGTTTATTTTAAAGAAGTTACTTTATTATAAAAATAATGATTATGATTCAAATAATCTCAGTACAGAGTACTAAGAAAACCGACTTTAAAAGTACTTGGAATTGTGGAATAACTGCCTCCGTGGCCGAACGGTTACCATGCCGGACTGCCACGCAGAGGTCCTAGGTTCGATTCCCGGGCCGGGAGAAATATTTGTATGGCCTACATTTATTTCTCTCGTGAGTTTGGGTGTAATTTGTGTTTGTCTATGTATGTGTCCATGGCACCCGCGACACAGGGTTTCCCTAGTGCGGGGCTATGCTGAGTGTGTGCGTTATTATTATTATTATTATTAATTACATCTACTTGCCTAGTTTTATTGAAATCGGTTACCGGAAAGTGTGCAAAGTGCGGACTTGACACAGAAGATAATAAAAATTGATTCTCACTACTTAAATTATATATTATTAGAAATAATATAAAAATTTAGTCCTTGTATTTATTAATTTTGTGTAATTTATTTCAAATTATAATATTTCTTTTATATATATTGATTCCTTCCAAACTAACTCTCCTGATCATGTTTCCTTTCCTTTTTGGTTTTCCTCCCGTCTAAAATAATTGCTCCTAATAATAAATTTTAGGCGCTATTTATAAAAGTGAATCTTCATGCGCGAACAGCCACCCTTGGAGGTGGATGATTTTCTTCAATATTAAATGGGACCACTATGGAGGTACCCTCTTTCCAACAAAAAAGAATCATCAAAATCGGTTCACAAATACTGGAGTTATCGCGTAACATACATATTAAAAAAAACATACAGTCGAATTGAGAACCTCCTCCTTTTCTGAAGTCGGTTAAAAAACGGATAAATTGATAGTGTTTTTATCACTTTATAAATTAAATACTACGAGAGTCATACCTAGACATAAATACACAAACATATATTATAACGGGCATACACTTTATCTAGCGTCTTAAACTTACACAAAATATTTAATCCTTTAGATTTTTTCAGATTTTAGATTATTATCTTAACGTCCTGGCTATTATTATTATATAATTGGCTTCTATTTTCTTAATATAAATAAATACCAATATAATCACTCAGTTATTAGTATTTTTTATTTCACTCGTAATGTTTTCTATTTCTCTCTCCATCTCTATCTTTCTCTCTATTTTTTTCAAGGTAATAACCTCAGCACGTACAGAAACAATGCAATTCAAGAACTGTGTATTTTTCGTCGATATTTATTGACACTGTGACAGTTTTTTATCATACTAAGTGATAGAATGAACAAGTTGTGCGCATGATGGTAAGCGACACGCCTGTCCATAACAGTTGCAGAGCCAGTCACAGCTTTGAATCGCAAAGATCTGAAGGGCGCTGCCACTACGCCCAGTACCCTGAGACATAAGTTAGAAAAGTCCAATGCGCCTCTAATTTCACCAGTAGCCTTACCCTTTAAAAGTGATTTACCCTGAAAAACGCAGTAATGTGACTGCTTGGCGGCAGAAATGAGTAAGGTGGCAGTTCTTCCCTTGACGAACTCTTTCGCAAGGATCTCCACTGCTAGTTACTAGTTTAAATATAAATAAACCAAAATACTACCATTCAGCGTGTTTCAAGGCTAAAATCCATTGCTCAAAGGCGCAAGTAAAGATGACTGGTCGACAGTGAATAATGTTGGTTTGATAGATGAACAGGTTGAGTTATTTAGGTCGCTTCGAATTCATAGCACATACACCGGTTCCTATCAAGAATGTTCCATGGTTAAATAAAGACCTTGGCAACTACATGTAAAAGAACCATGTCTACATCATAAGCATTATCGCAAAACTACGAAGACTGGTGTTCAGCTGCGTCTTATCAATAAATCAATTGAAAATGGTAGCTCTTAAAGTTGGCAAAAGTAGGCATCAAGGTCGGTGATGTAGCATACACTCCTAAATAATGCCAATTTACTCTCGCCCTTAAAAAGGTCCTAGTTATAGCGTCTGAGGAATACGTCGGCAGGCAGGAAATTCCACTCCCTAGCCCCTTGCCATATTGATATAAAAGCGAAACGCTTCGTACGATGCCTAGTAATACCCACAACATAAGTGTGGAACCCCAGCCTACATCTAGTCCCCTGATGATGAAAAAATAATTTAATCACAATTTTTCAACTGCCTCAGTCTTATTAGTCAAATACAATACAATACATCACTGCCAATTACTGTATACTTCTTTGTTTTTAATAATTTGACTCTGATATTAAGAGAACCATTTTAGCTACCGTCCTTAAAATTGTTTTCATGACACCAAGTGACCGGGTATGTAAGACGTGCGCCTGGTGGTAAACGACCTGACTGTCCATGACAATTGCAGCTTTAAATGGCAAAGATCTGATTGGCACTGCCATTGCACCTGTCAGCCACCCTGAGACATAAGTTAACAAGTTCTATCTATCTGTAACTTCACCAGCACCCTTACCCTTCAAAACCGGAACGCAGTAATGCTCATATTATTGTTTGACGGCAGAAATAGATAAATTGGCTGTACTAGGTGCAAAAATAGGTAAAGTACTTTCTTGGACGAATTAAACCAGTAAAGCGCCCTGTGAAACGCTTTACTGGCACTAAATCTAAAGTAAAGCAAAGCTACTAGTGCTGGAATAACTTTTATAATAATTAAAAACTAGTAATTGTAATAAGTTTCTTTCCTCGATCTCCCTAGTGTATACGTTTGTCTCCATTAGTGATTTCTCCTCTGCCTGAAAAGCGTTATTTGATATCACTACTAAAAAAATCCAATTCACTAGTTAGAATACCATCCTATTTCAATTGTTCCTTTCCTGTCTAAAGCTTGCTCACCACCAATTTATTTATTTCGTAAACAATTCAATTCTTCGCAGTCCGGATTCCGCGTAATTCAATTAAAACATACCAGAAAAAAAGGAATTTCGAATTTATTTGTAATTTTGCTTTCATTGGCAACACGAAATGATTTATTAATTCCAGAAACTCGAAACACGATAAAAATTTGAAATAGAAAAGTATATAATCATTTTTATTCATTTTTATGGACGACACACGCTTGACCAAAAAAAATGGCAATCACAAAATTGTTTTCACAAAAAAGACTTAATGGTTCATAAGACAGCATTCCTGTATCTCTTGTAGTTTCGAATTTCCCCATACTGCCCCAATAAAAAAAAAACACATCGTATTATGCTTTTACAGCTAGAATTAATTTAATAAAAACGAACTTGTAAAATATAACTTTTGCAGTAAAAATTTAACTTTTCAAGTAACGAAATGTAATTTTCCACTCTAAGGCAAGACTGGCAACACTGCTGTGGAAGCTCTAGGGACTTGCTATTTTTTGTCACTTATAAACGAATTCCACTTAAATCCAATTTCCCAGGTACCCAAGTTAATATAAAATTTCTCCACTAATAGAGGTTGCATGAGACGTATTTACAGTTTACTATGTTTTAACGATCTTCTTATAAAAAATAACCTTTGATTAACCTTTTTGAGCATCATGAGCCTCCATAATAAAAAATGATTAAAAAAGTCACGATTTAATTTAATTAATTGTGCAATAATACATGGTTCAGTAAATTTCTAGAAAAAAAATACGTAGTTATAATATTACCTTCAAAAGAAGTTATTATTTGGACTTCTAGTTAGTGAATAGAATCTAAAGAGTGCCAGTGCCGGTTTTGGATGTTGGCAGACGTCCAGGGAAGCCAAAGCCTTCATGGAGACGTTAATACAACCTGAGAGATATTATGTGCGAGAAGACTCTCGAATGTTCTGAGAGTTCTTTTCTTATACGCAAATTTTCGGTTATATATATATATATATATATATATATTATATATATATATATATATATAATTTTGTAACTAAAAACATCGCATTTTTAACCGACTTCACAAAAGGAGGAGGTTCTCAATTTTCATTTTTATGTATTTTAATTTGATTTGACTTTGAATTTGATGATTCGTTTTTGTTGGAGGACCTCAGTAGTGGTCCCATTTAAATTTAAATGAGTTATTCCACCTCTAAGGGTCGCAAACTAGGAGGTGAATAACTTTTGAGGTCGGATTTTTTAGTACTCTATACTGACTTTATTGGACTTACCAATTATTATTAAGTACTTACACAAGAAAAAAGATTGAAGAAGAAAAGTTGCCTTCATTGTCTATTTCTTAACTGAAAATTTTATTCTGAAATTGTAATAATTATTTCAATATTGTAATTGCAATGAATCAAATGTTACATACAATCAAACACATGTACATTACTTACAAACTCATATATATCTACTTGTTTGGTTCTAAGTTAAGAAAACCTAAATCTATAGGGAAGGCAAGGAGATTACGAATAAATACGAATATCTTTATGCTAGAACTCATACAGTACTAAAATTAAGTTTCGAATAGAAAATAAAACATCCCAATTCCAACTCTGCTTCTCTGTGTCAAAAGTCCCTTTGAAATAACCCAGTGAGGTTCTATTTAAAGCTGTAAAGTCGAATCGGCCTACAAATCTAGGTTTCTTCATAGTATTTCACGTGCTGAGTGGATCTTTGGCCTAACTCCAAATGTGTTAGTTACGACATTCTGTATCACATAGATTACTTTTATTAAATAAGTCAAGTTGTAAGTATACTGTACATATAAGGCCTACAAACCCTTTTTAACCGACTACGAAAAATGGAGGAGGTTTTTACGTTACGAGGTGTTACGCGAGAACTCCGGTATTTATGAACCGATTTTGATGATTCTTTTTTTGTTGGAAAGAGGGTACCTCAGTATTGGCCCCATTTACCTCTAAGGGCGGCAAACTAGGGAATGAATTGAGAAAGAAAAATGAAAAATGAAAGTTTCGCGCACTTTCCGGTATCCGATTTCAATAAAACTTGGCAAATAGATGTAATTCCACTAACTTTTGAGCTCAGTTTTTTAGTACTCTTTACTGAGATTATTTACTTCAAGGTCAGATTTTTACTAAGACAGATTTGTATACGGTTTTGTATATCGGTTACGGGAATGTTATTTCGTTAGATTCGTACAGTTAACTGGATCAAAAACCCCTGACTGATCTTCTATACTATGTTACGGTATTGTTTTATGCATAACCTAACATGTAATTTAGTTAGTGGCTAACTAAATTACATAGCGGTTTTTACAACTGTGAATCTTATTATTATGAGACCAAATTACAAAAATCGTGTCCCTCAATGTGCTCTACTGAGATCAATCTTCAGTTATCATGTGTCACAGAAATATTTCGCGTAGAGCCTAAATGGCTTGTGCTCTTAGATTACTACTTAGTACTTTCTTAATTTACTCACATACTATGAGTAAATCCAAGTGTTAGGTATTATACTTTGTTTTATGATTTGTATAACGTGTTTTGTATCACTTCAAACGTAATCGATATCGTGCTTTGACTACATTTACCATCTACTTAATAATAAAGTTTATTATTGGCCACTAAAATAAAAATATATCACAGCTAGGTACACGTTGAGTTTTAGTAAGTATAATTTTATGGGAGCCTGATATCTAAACTGAGCATAGTGCGTCCGGACGTCCGGATACTAGGTTCCCACCTCTCATAAATTCAAGTTAATTCATTAAGCATATTGGTCAATAGGTACAGTACAGATACAAACATGAAATGAATCTTAGAAACTAGAATCGCAGAAAGAAAGATTGGTCACGTTTATAATAAAATAGGTTTTAAATAGTAATATTGTAATTGACTAACTTCTTGTGAATAGACTGCAGTGTCTTCAGCCTTCACACAAAAGGAAACAACTTACGTATAGACGTACTATATAACAGAAGTTTTAATTAAGGAGAAAAATTGTTTTCGTTTATTTGTCCTGGAATATCAACAAAGAAGAGCATTTTGTCGTATGAGACCATCGAGTATATAACCAGAAACTCGATGTATGAGACAAACTGTTACTTTCTTGTTGGCATTTTTATTTTTTATTTTACATAATGTCTATTGTTATGGTTCTTTAGAGATGGCTAGTTAGCAACAAGCGTAATAAGCGCTAGTGTGTTCTGAGTCTGTGGTCTAACCACTTAATTGGATGGTCTCAAACGTAACGTCTTCTCGGTACTGACAACCGTATTAATGCATTTAGGAAGTAATTGAATAAAACTTTGTTACTCGGCATTTAGGACGTAATTGAATAAAACTATCTTACTCGAATTTGAAATGCGAACTCCTTCACAACGTATGTTTTTAACCTCAACGTCAACCTTTTCTACATCATGGTAAAATTCTTTTTTTTCCTTTTTTTAAAGAGTATTTTACCTATACAGATATGCCACCCTCATAGGTGCGATATTGAGACATTATAATGCATACTTCGTTTTTAGCGTTAGACGGATGGAAATTTTGGGTCTTATCAGGCACCATTTCATTCAATCATTTTATAAGCAAAGCATTTTAATAAATACCCTGAAACAATATCATTAAACATTTTATACTACCTTTATGTATTTATTACGTCTTTTTATTCGTAGTAGGTAGGTACTCACAATTATAATTTACATGAAAATTTTCTATCTATATTAATACCGATATAGTTTATTTAGTCTTTGACTTGCAATATAAAAAAGTTAAAGAAAGAGAGTTTACTTTTTTTATAATAATGACATATTATCGTATTATTTGTAAATGTCATTTATCATTATTTCTGACTGTGTTTTCCTTTAATGTAATTTGTTGACTGAAGAAAAAGGTGTAAATTTCTAGAAATCACCGCGTAAACCGTTAGACCATGGAGGTCGTCAAAATACAAAATAAAAATGGAAGTGAATTACTTTGCTACTCCGCGAACCCAGTGAAAGTTAAATCGTACAAAATGGCTGTGCTTGTGTTCAGTTTTTTTCATGTAGTCCATTTTCCCATCCTCCCTCCGCATTAAATTAATAAATAGGTAACTAATACAAACGCATCTACAATCACAAACATCACTAAAAATTATACCCGATAAAGTATTTCGCCTCTTTACGCAAAAATTGTTGATTGGTTGATGTACCGTCGGAAGTTGTTGATTCTTCGGTAGTTTGTGCGGGGGAAGGGTTGGATAATTAGTTGCATGAAAAAAGTCAACACATGCGCAGCTATTTCGCACAATTTAACATTCACTGGGTTAGCGGTGTAGGAAACTTTTCTTACTTTCATTTTTATATTACAAAATAATAAATAAATGTTATACAACAACACACACGTTGCTCTGATCCCAAAGTAACGTGCTAAAGCACTTCTATTATGGAAATCGGAATCAACGACGGTACCACAAACACCCAGATCCGGGAAAATATAGAAAAGTTAGTTTTTCTACACTGACCCGGGCGGGGAGAGAAACTCCCGGGGTCACAAGAGATGGCGAAACTATGAAAATCGGTGTGCAAGCCACTCCACCACAAAGACCGTCAAAAAGGATGTAGGAAGGGTTTGTGTTAGATTAGTTTTTTAAATCTCTGAAGTAGAACATTTTTCTGTACCCGTCAACGATTCAATACCAGCCAGTTGAAGTAGGAAAGAAGACGATTTACATAAAAGAAATCGATTGTCAGTTCTACATAGCTCTGATTTAAAATATCTAAAAATAGTACATTTGTAAATGAAGTAAATTTAAGAGTAATTTAATTGATTTCCAAGTTTTTCCAAGTTCCAAGGTTTTCGAGTGACTTTTAGATTTAAAAGGATTTAAAATTGCGGCAATTGAAGTACGGAATTTCAGGTCCGTGGTAAAGAATCTTAGGAATTGGAATTTTCTACAAAAGTTGATTGAAAACGTTTATTCACATAATTTTAGTTTTTGTACACGGTGACAAACTATGGGTAGAAAATCAAAAAGATTTTCTTACTTGCGCAGTGTGTTGTTGACAACCTCAAGGGCCCAACGGCTTGCAATACGGGCTACGGCAATACTGGATGAGGAGGTCTCGAGTTCGATTTCCGGTAGGACCAATTAAATGAGCTTTTCTAAATTGGTTCTAGTATGGGGGTCTGGGAAGTGCCCCAGAGTGAGTTCCGCTGCTCTGGTACTCATAGCACTAGAAATGAGACCAGGCAATTGGTGTGGTAGTCTGGCACATTATTAAAAAAAGCTGTAACAAATAAGAACCAAAGGTCACTTAAAAATGAAAACTGAAAAAATTGATCAACAGCCTGCAAAAAATATCACCATTCGAAGGAATATCTATTTTTCATCTAGGTACACTCTGGGCAATTTGTACAGAAAGTGAAAATGTTCAAATAATCCAGGCCGCTACACAAATTTCAGTCTTCTATAAGTGGTGTTCAAAGAAGGCTACTTCGATATATTCAATATAATAAATATAATTATAAAAATAAATATCACTCTCATCGTGCAAAAAATTTGCATGCCGGAGTCATTAATCATAATTTGGACTTTTCAAGTTTTCAATATAACTGCCATAAAAAGTTTTTTTTTTTCATTTTCCACGAGGAAATTACTTGCGAGGTCACAGGATATGCTACGCTACGTATCTATTATTTGTTACTACAAATACATAAGCAGATACGATAGATAGATACGACTTGTTCTACAATAAATGTATAGAAAAAGAATTTTACTACTGTCACCCCATTTTTGTAACTTGTACAAACCATCTGCAAACTACACGGCAACCAAAATCGATACGATTATACTTGGCAGCATTCCAAATGTGTCTGTGGAGGCAAATCGATGCGACGGGCTGAATCTAATTGAACCTGGAAACTTCGCTTGAAAAATTCGAGAGCTACTAACTTATAAGGCAGACGTTGGGCAACGTTTGTACAGTTTGCCTTGGTTTGCTATATCCACAAGTTGGTGAGGGGGAAAGTTTACAACGCGGAGCTCCTTCTCCATGTTCAGTTTAGCGTACCAAACGAGTACGCGGGGCGGCGACGCAGGCCGCCGCTGCTGGCGCTGCCGCGAGCGCGCACCAACCTGCTGGCTGGGGCGCCGCTCACGCGCGCTTTGCGCACTCTCAACGCGGTAGCCGAGAGAGTGGATATTTTTACGTGTGCTCTGAGTGATTTCTCAAAAACTGCATTATTTATAATAAGTTATACATGAATAAGTTACGTATATTTAGGATAGTACATTAGATAATAAGATAGTTACGCTATCGAATTAGGTTAAGTTTACCTGTAATGTTAGCGTAAGAGAAAGATAAATAAATAAAATAAATAAATAAATAAATAAATAAGTTTTCGAAACATGAAATTCTGAACGAGAGAATACTTCAAAAAAGCAGGAGCTGCTAAATTCGACTGTATTTTTTTTGTGTATATGTTATGCGATTGCGGTTGTTTAGGACAGTAAACAATTACAGTGACATTATTGATATTCACCCAATTCACCATGACTCTCCTCTAAGCACCCGAAAAAAAAAAATGTAGTAAGTTCACTCAAATAATTCAACTCGTAAAACTGTACGCATCAATTTCCAATCATATAGTTATTTGTAAGTGTTCGTTTTATTTTTTAATTTTATTTTTTAACATAGTTATACTTAGGAAATGAAACTATTTTTCCTTATATGTGTAACTATCGCGAAAACCTAAGAACTTGATAGTTATGTTTTTTTAAGTATTTTTAACGTTAACGCGATTCAGTCGCAGCCAGTAAATCTTTGCGTTCACAAATTCAGTGGCGCCATAAACGCGCCTTTATGAAACGCGCGTCATCTCCGCGTTTAAAAAATTCCGTATGCATGCGACGATACAGACGATTGCGGGTGGCCGAGCGCCACCGAGGCGTAAGCACGCGTCCCACCATCGTTGTTGAATCGATTCAAACGCGCGTAAAACGCAATTTGAATGCGCGCAATACGCGATAAAAATTTTCCCGTGCACGTTAGAATCGATAAAAACACAACATCTGCTTTTTGAGCCTCTACAGCGCCATAAACGCACGTTCGTGAAACACGCATCATCTGCGCGTAAAAAAATATGCCGTGTGTACGATATAACGAATTCTTCATTTTAGCAGTATCTAGCTCCTTGAATTATGTAATTGCAATTTCTTTAAAGTATCGGTGCCAAGAAAAGGTTCTATATTCAATTTAATAAGCGATTGAAGTTAGCCGTATGAAGTTACTTTCTAAGAGGTAAAAGAATTCAGCCACATACAGCGTATGAAACTTTAAAAGAATCTGTGGAATACTAAACGTTATTACGTTATTCTAAGTATAAATGTCGTCCTTTAAAAACTTAATCGGTCCTAAATTACGTTCTGCCATTATGCGTTTTTCTTTTATTAGAGCGAATGAGAAATTTTTACTAATGTACCATTTTATGTTATGTGTTTTTTGTAGTCTTATATTTTGGAATAAACTTGTATTGGTGGGCTTATTATGGTCCATTGTACAATGTAAGCGCTTATAAATACACACTGATGCGATTAAAAAATAATTGACAAATGAAATAAAGAGACAAACAAATGCAAAAGTCATAAATTTACAATCCACAAATTCCTGTTAGTTCCTCTGTTAAATACGACACGGGTCAAGGCGAAACTGACCTTCACCTATGTCACTTACTATCATATTAACTTTTAATAGTAGACATAGAAATGAAACTCTAGCAAATGTTTCAACATGGTTACAAATTATATTAATAATTAATAAGATCTTTTCACTATAAATCCAAACAAAACCACGGCCTTTCTCGTCAAATATGTTTTTCACAATGGCGGCCGCCTGTCAGCTTTCGATATCGATGATGGTGATATCGATTTATTTCTTATTTCGATAAAACTAATTCTTAATGATGCAAAGTAAGTTTTGTAACAAAACAAAACAAATTAAAGTCACGATCACGAATCAGATGAGATTGTGGAGGAAAAACATTGACTTACAATTATATGGACGTCGGGTCCGCGCTAAAAAGTGTCCGCACTTGTAAGGCGCTAAAATCGTATACAGAGCGCGACAGTCTTCATTTGTTCTACTGACAGCGCGATACTGCGATGACATTACAATTTAAATTTCGAATAGGTTGACTTGGGACATTTTTTTCGTGGTTTTTGTATTAGACCCGTCGTCCATTTATTTGTAAGTCAATGAGGAAAAAGAATATTAATTATATTATTCCGATGACATCGTTAGAGGCCAAAATATCCATTCTGTCTCTCTCCATTGACTTAACTTGATATATTTACTATGAAATTTCAATTTAAGGTATGAAAACAGTATTCCCTAATGGGTTACTTTTTTAACCGACTTCAAATAAGGAGGATGTTCTTAAATCGTCTGTATTTTTATCTTTGTATAGATGTTACGTGATTACTCCGACATTTGTTAACCGATTTCGATGATACTGTAGCACAGGTTGGATAGATTATATTATTATTTTATATTTAGAACTAGATAAAAAAGGAGGGTTATTGTCAAAGGAACATCTGGGGATTCTTGATGGGTCTTCTAACGGAACGCTCACAATAAATTTTCAAATATGATTATATTCCTCGTTTAATATTAAATAGTACCTCTCACTACACTGTTGTCAAGGCTACATTCCAACAATACCGTTTTTGGTGGAAAGTAAGTAACGAAGGCAACCCTAGACTGCTAGAGTTGCCTTCGGTCCCAAAATTTGAAAAAAAATTATCATTTCTAAGGAAGGATGGATTTTCTTCAAATTTGAATTGGAGCACTACTAAAGTATCCTCTTTCCAAATTGAGAACCTCTTCCTTTTTTGAAGTCGGTTAAAAAGTTTCAAACTTGTACCTACAATACATATACGTTCAACCAATAATTAAATTCACAAAGAAACTGTCACCATCTTACATGTAAACAAATTGGTTAAATTATCGTGTAAATTCGTCCCCAGTGACATTACATTTCATGCAAGGATTGTTTCATGGACATAGTTGGCTCATGCCCAAATGTTTCCTGGCAGCCAGTTTACTAAATTCGTCAACAAGCTAGCCCTTTTTTATGGGCAACTTGTATAGCCGCCTGTTTTCTTTTATTTTTATGGCAGCACCGAAGTAAAAATAACTTATTCAATATTTAGACGTCTAGTCGGCGAAGTTGATAAACAAACATTTTGATAGTTGATAGTTAAGTAAGTATACGTAATTATGACTCGTTTTGTAAATAATAATTGTTATGTTTGCTTCTGTCCCTGAGAATAGTGTCTCGACAATGACGTAACACCTCGTTCACTCTCGCAGACGGCTCTCGTGACACTGATTGGGTATACCCACACATGGACACACGAGACAGTGTGTAGGTATGTCAAGTCGCATAGACTACAATAATCATTCTATAGTTTTTATTTTTATGATATCAAGCAACGAACAAGTCGTGGGTCAGGTGGCAACACGCCTATCAATGACAGTTGCAGTGCCACCGAGAGCTCTAAATCGCAAAGATCTGCTGGACACTGCCACTTCGCCCGTCGTCTTGAGACATAAGTTAACAAATCCCATGTGCCTGTAATTTCACCAACATCCTTACCCTTCAAAACCGGAACACAGTAATGCTCACATTACTGCTTCATGGCATAACCAAAATATATGAGTGATCATTCTATAAGGAACTCGATAGCACTGAAATATAAAAACTATACTCTACCGAAATTTGATGTAGAATAAATTTCACGTCAATAAACTAAAACATAACATGATTGTAGGGTTTTCACCACAGAATGTTTGAATCACAATTACCACAATTTCAATATTTTTCCCCGGAATTCAATAAGACTATTGATAATACTGATCTTCAAGACATGACTCTGATGAATTTTGTTCAATAAAAGTTTGAAATCACTATAGTAAATGTTTCGAAATTATTATAACAATTATCGGTAACAAATTATTTACGAAACTGCGTCCATCCCTAATGATTTTTTGTTCTGAAGAGAGAAATTGCAAACTTTTATTCATTTGTAACGTCTATAAATAAATAATAATTTAAATATTTTATATCAATAAACTTAATTGCCTCCGTAACCGAACGGTTACCATGCATGACTGCTACGCAGACGTCTCAGGGGGTCGATTCAGAACCTTACAATAACTCAATTGTCGACCGATTCGATTTGATATCGTACGATTTCTTTTCATTTTTATTCACAACACCCGATTCGAACGCTAAACTGTCGTATTCGAAACCGAACCGAAATGACGTCACACCCTTACGATTACTCGAACTTCTTGACCGCCAAAGACTACAAACGTTATTCAGAACACAGTTATCGAATGAATGTTACTGAACGTCCTATTGTTTACAAAGCAAGAATGTAATACGTCCTATTGTTTACAAAGCAAGAATGTAATGTGGAAGTCTCTTATTATTTGAATATCCAATAAAGTTTGGATTTTGTTAAATTTTATTAATTTATTTTAATGTGAGAATGTACATAAAAGGATTTTCATAAGGATTTTCATTTTTTTACCGACTTCAAAAAAGGAGGAGGCTCTCAATTCGACTGTATGTTTTTTTTTGTATGTATGTTACGCGATAACTCCGGTATTTGTGAACCGATTTTCATGATTCTTTTTTTGTTGGAAAGGGGAATCTTCCATAGTAGTCCCATTTCATTTTGTCATATCATCATGTCAAATCATCCACCTCTAAGGGTGGCTGTTCACGCATGAAGATTCTCATTTTATAATTAGCACCTAATTTTAATTTAGGAGCAATTATTTTAATGTTTGATTTTGCTATTTCTCTAATTCAAGGTGTTTTTCTCTCAATATAATATGAGTAGTGAGATCCGATTCTTATTATCTCCAGTGTCAAGTTCTGTATAGTGGTAAACTAAGGAATATTTCAATAAAACTTAGCAAATAGACATAATTCCATGTACTTTTGAGGTCGGTTTTTTTAGTACTCTGTACTGAGATTATCTTATAATCTATTTCACCGACTAACTCCGTAAACGCTGTCGGATAATGATACAGTATCCGAATCCGAATCGAACGTTTAACGCGAATGTTGTGAAAAGCTCAGAAAGCTCCATTCGATTCGAGAACGATATCCAACCGAACGATTCGGTTAAAATATCGAAGAGTTCTGAATCGGGACCCTGGTTCGATTCCTGGGCCGGGAGAAATATTTGTATGGTATACATTTATTAAGTTGCATTTAAATTTAACCGTATTGACCTGCGTGTAACATTCCACGAAACGTAGTTTATATTTAGATTTCTTATGTTTGGTAACTTTACCAAACATAAGAAGTCTGCTTTGAATAAACATTACGTATTTAAAAATATTAAAATAATTTAGCAAACTTTATAATAATTGGCCAGGTATATATTACTTCTACATAACCGAATTACATTGTTACATACATATACATTTCTATTACGCCAGGAGGCCATGGGCAGAGTTAGCTATAGTCTGTCTTTTTCGAAGACGGAGTAAATTGACATTTGTAGGGTTGCCAGTTTTCATAAAATTTTAAATAGTTATGTAGTTCTTGTTGATAGTTTTATCGATAGATAGATTGTGAAATATGATAATATTATGGTAAAAATGACTAAATTGTGAATGTTACCACGTTCTAATGATTACTAATTGCGTTATTGCCTCTTTCTTTATTCGTATTATGACAGTAGACCTACCAACAAGAATTCAATTGTCACTAATGAATTAAAATGAAAAACTTTAAAATATGTCTTCTTTTTGTATTTTTCATAAACGTAGTTCTAAATACAGTGTCTGTTTGTATGAGCTTACAAAATTGACAATTCAAATGAATTTGTGCTCAGTAATTGAATGAATAATGGGTCGACGATGATTGAAATGAAACAAGTTCGGCTATTTATTCTCTAAGCGTGACCAATATTCAGTCGATAGTCAATAGAATATTTATCGACTGCAATTACTAGCTGCTCGCAAGCGAGCAACACTTTTGCGCAGTGAACTGTCATTTTACTGCGTCTTCAAAAAAGACATATTATAGCTAGCATTGACAATGTTTTTTACACCTGGCATGACTGGTTGCCTAGCAATGTTTTATTGTTAAACATTCTATATAGAATTTCACAAGAGTATAGAGTATTACAACCATTTTAAGGATAACAGAAACACTATCACCTAATATTCTATAAGAAATTTTAACCAAAAAATAGTGTGAAAGATACCACCAAAATCTATATATAACTTCAATGTTCACATTTTCTTCCGGAAACAGAATTCTATAATACATTGCAACTTAATATTCATTATTCTATTACAGTTTTGGGTCTCTATAATGTTTAAATCACTTGCGTGGATGGATTCCCCGATTTTCGATCAAACCGTACAAAACTATCCCGTGATTCGAATCTAAAGAATTCACAAACTATATTTATTTTTACACAAGTTTGCCAACAGTTATCGGATATTTACAAATTGGAAAAAAGGGTTGTTCACGTGTAACAAAAAGGGACATTTTCGTATAAAAACAAAGGACAGGGAACAGTTTGTGGAACAAACTGATTTCAAATAATAGATACTGGATACGACTACTTCAGTTTTAAGGCACAAGCTCGAGTTTACACATGAACATAAGCTCATGAAAATTTTAATTAGTAAGTAATATCAATCGACACAGTGGTATTCCAGCCTAAGCATATCCACTGCTGGACATAGGTCTTCCTTAAAAACCATTCTCACAACCGCCAGTCGCCGCTCTAGCTAATGGGTGGTCTGCCCATGCTATGTTTTTCTGATAACATAGTTATTCAAAATTTCCTTTACTCTTCTTACAAAGATAACATTAAAATTGTGGTCTCTTTAAGTAAGAATTTTGGAAATTCTAGAGCTCCTGCGTATTCTCGGTCTCTACGACTTTCGCCGAATGTCTATTTGAATCGTTTAACTATATAGTTAAAGTTCTGGTATCTCAATTATCAAGTTTTGAAATGATATTCCGATTTATGAGTGCTTGTGCTTAATAACTACCGTCTCAGGTAAAACATCATTATTTTTGACCACCGTAAGCTAATGCTTTCGGATGCTAAAAAATTCAATGTACAGGATAAAATACCTTTCCGTTTCAAGTGGCACATTTCCCCGTACACACATTAACTGATTTATTCATCTAAAATACATTAACTGGCCAGCCACAATTGGTCTCTGGGTAGATGGAACAAAGGTAACCTCCTCGGGTGTTTTTAACTGAGACTGAAAAGATTGTGGTTCGCTTTGGCAAAATTTTTATTTATTTCTTATTACATACATTCATTTAACTATCGATTTCATATGTATTAGAATATCAATATTTAACATTTTACTTAATATGTTCGTATGTACATTCGATATAATAAATTGATTTGTTTAATTATTGAGCACGTAGCATTCAATTTATTTATTTATTTATTTTTATTACTAGCTCAGGACCCAACTCTCCTCTCAATTATTCAAAAGTTAGCTAAGAAATTCCTATAAGACATATACTTGCCTTTGTACACTAACATTTAATATTGGTTATGTAATTTGTCCTGTGGTACAATAGGTGTCATACTTCTAAGAGCCCATGCACGCGGCGTATCGTCGATCGCCGACAATGCGCTGTAGTAAATCAATTCAAACGCGCGCAAACATCGCGTTGCAAGCAAGAAGTATCCTCCACTGGAGTTTACACTTAGAACTTCAACAACAACTGTAGTTGCGTCAATTCAGAAACTAACTGAAATTAACAAACATATCTAAAATTAAAACTACCTTTTATCAAAATGCGCGATACATACGCGCGACTACAGCTCATCTGCGGCGCGTATACGCGTGGCGTCGGCGCGTATAAAACACGCCGTGTGCGTAGGCTCTAACTATTAATTATGTCCTGTTCATCTAAGGCGATTATTGATTAAAATGAAAACCTACATCTTATTAAAATCTATTAACGTAATTCAATTGCTCATCTACGTGATTATCTCTGTTTCATTTTTTGATCCTATTTTTGAAATAAAAACTCTATAAACAAACTAATAGCATGGAGTTGAACTCCATGACCGCGCAATAATTGGGCCAACTGGGGTCGTAATTAACTTCGGTCAAAGGACACGATTAGTATTCTCCTTTCTAGAGCATTCGTTACGATGCTGAGGGAGTAAGTATCTAATTTGAATTCATGGGAGAATGAGTGAATGGAACGTGAGTTTCTGCAAAAAAAGGGAAATTTATTGGTTTTCACCTCATCTACCTAAAATTCATGACTCAATCTACGGTAAGTAAAATGTAACATAGGACAAAGATACATTTGTAACAGACACGAAAACTATAAACCAAAACTTAATTTTTAAGAGCCAGGCCTTTGTCGATGATGCCTCTCCACCTCACGGTTCATAGCCAGCAGCTTGACTTCCTTACAGCTGCTAACTTTGATCTTCTTCATTATTTGTTCACTATATATGATTATTTGTCTATCTTTCTTTTCCCTTCTATCGTTTCCTCAATTATCAGTCTCACAAAATCGTTATTACGTAGCCAGTTACGAGCCTTTACCGCAGACTTAGACAGTGTAAGTTTTTTAATATTGATATAAATGTGATACTAAATTGAATTTTAATATAATAATAACGAATTTAACTGCCTCCGTGGTCGGACGGTTAACTTGTTGGGCTGCCACGCAGAGGTCTCGGGTTAGATTCCTGGGCCGGAAGAAATATTTGTATGGCCTACGTCTATTTCTCTCGTGAGCTCGGGTGTAATTTGTGATTGTCTATGTGTGTCTCCATGGCACCCGCGATACAGGGTTTACAGGGTGTCCTAATGCAGGGCTATGAGTGTATGTGTTATTGTTATTATTATCATTAATTTTGTAACCTATTGTGTAACAGCTACTTTTTTTTAAACAATGGGTGTTAAGCCTTTTTTAGCCTTTACAATATTTTTGTTATCTCTGTCTACAGATTTTTGAAGCTTTCAGACATTTAAGGTAACACTTTAGCAAACGACTAAATTGTGATGTACTATGTCGGTAACGATAACAAGTGGGGTCGCTTATGTAAAAAACAATCGAGCTAACGATAAACTTGGCTTGTGATATAATTTCTATTTGGTGTAATTTTGGAGGAAAATGTCTACGCGTTCTTGTCAATTATAGCTGTCGTGCCTCGAAATGTCCCAAACATTTTTCCCCTCCTGTTCTCTTTAATAATATTAAAACGATTTCTTTCTTCTCTAACCCTTTTCAAAACTTCTACATTTAATATCTTCTCAAATCATTTAATTTTTTCGGTTCGAAACAAAAATTATTTAGCCAATAACATTTTGCTAACAGAACAAACCGTACCAAAACAAAGTTTCATAACATTGAAATGAATTCGTGCGGTCTGCGGTCGACCATCTTTGATTAGCATACATTGTTATGCACCAACCGTCAGATTGCATTTATTTGCATAATTTTGTGCGGAACTTGCATGATACGTGTTTGAACGAAAAACTGTGCCATTTAATATAATATTAACTGACTATGGCACTTAATTTTTGTCGTTTGTGAAAATGTGTCATTTAGTTTTTTATAATAACATTAACGTCATTTTGGTCTACATCCCTCCTCCTCATAATTGAAGGGGGGAACTTCCCTAGCTAGTGCTCTACCTACGATAGGAAAATTGACGATCAGCCTTTACTTTACTATAGGCTATCCACACACTGCTTGGCAGCCGTTATACCTCTAAAGAACAAAACTACCGAGGAGGCTGTGGCTTTAATCTGCCAAAAACCTATCTAAAAGGACTGATTATGACCACTCCCCAACATAGCTCTCACGAAGATGTACAAACAAATTCAAATATATTTTAATTGTTTGCTCCGGAAGTGATCATACTGCCTAGTCTACAATACATATTATTTGGTTTGAAATCGGAATCGCACCCTCGCCTGAGCGGAGATCCATGACGTAGAAATGGGTTGATGATGGTGATGTATTATTTATGTTGTATTATATTTTTAGGATGTGTTGCACGGACAAAATACGCTTAGAACATTTCTATAACAACCTCTGAAATGTGTTTTTTTAAAGTCATCATATGTATATTATTTGCTACTTAAACGTTATGTGTATGTAAATACTTTATAGTGCCATAAAATAAATCATTATTATTATGTTAGTTAACACAAAGTACAATTATATATTGATGGACAAAGGTACGTATAGGCTAAGGGGCTCCAAATGTACAAACTCTTTGTGACTTTATTGCTTATTATATTTGTATAGTTTTTTTTCATGATGTTTTTGTTTGTTTGGCTGAACATAGGTATGCCGTTTCCATAATCTGCCATTCACCGAATAATGTTTATATGGTATGTACTATACATAAAAAAATTATAGTATGATCACTCGATATTTGATAGAAATTAAGGTCCCCGGTTCGATTCTTGATGGAAACAATTAAGATAACTTTTTTACTGTAGTTCTGGTCTTGGTGGTACTATGGGACTCATGGTGCATGACACATTTATTTCAAAGAAAACTTTTTAATTAATAGCATTCCAAACATTATTGTCTATATTTATGTAGGTCACGATGTAACATAATTTTAAGTAGTTGTAGAAGTGGAAGCTCTAAAAGTGGAGAGTAAAGCAAAGTTTACCAATAAAACGTGAAAAGCAAGTGGAAGGAGTTAAGTTTATACATCAAACAAGCCTTGAAAGAGGAAGGAAGTTTCAGGCAAACGTCGGGTCGTTAGTGCCTTCTAATCGACGCAAACATGATCAAATGTTCTAGAAGTTTTTCTACAGAGAAAACGGGTTAAAGTGTAATTTAGAATAATATTAATAGCAATAATGAATAATCAGGGTAGAGTACTACAAAACCGACCTCAAACGTCATTCATCCCCTAGTCTGTGACCTTTAGACGTAAAATATTTAAATGGGACCACTACCGTCTTTCCAACAAAAAAAGAATCATCAAAATCGGTCCACAAATGGCCGGAGTTATCGCGTAAATGCAAGCAAAAGAAAAACAGTGGAATTGAGAACCTCCTCCTTTTTTGAAGTCAGTTAAAATTGACGGTGTTGGGAAATTCATCTATGCGAGTACTCTGGAAAATAATGCTGGCGAGCTCGAGCCACGGGCGAGTCTGGGCGGCCTCGGGCCGACGACGCGCGTGCTGGTATGTGACACAAGTGACGTTACAGATACGCGACGGATCGGAACGGGCCGCCACGGGCGGGCACGGAGCGCTCGGGCAGCCCTTTTCCCACGGCGGTGAGGCCACAGGCAGTAGGAAGCCGCCATAAGAGAACCGTACTTTCCGTGCTTTCGTATTCAGTTGGGATTAAGTTGTAAAACTTTTCGAAACACGTGGTACTAATTGAATAGAACGGAACGGAACGGAACGGAAGACGGAACGGGGGACGGAACGGGGAACGGAACGGACCGGACAACGGAACGGGGAACGGAACCGAGAACGGAACGGACCGGACCAGACCGGAACGGACCGGAGCGGACCGGAACAGCACAGAACAGAACAGAACAAAAAAGAATGGACAGTACGTAAATATAGCAAAAAATTTAAATATATCTTGTGTTATTTTCAATACTAGACATTAATTACGTTTTAACTACTTTTAAAGACGACCTCCGTGATCGAGTGGCTTGCACACCGGTTATCATGGTGCCGCCATATTGTCTGAGGTTCGATTCCCGGCTAAGTCAATGTAGAAAAACTAACTTTTCAATATATTGTCTCGGGTTTGGGTGTTTGTGATACCGTCGTTGTTTTCGATTTCCATAAGTGCTTTAGTTACTCCAATTTAAGAAATTGGTTTAATAACACTGAAAAATAACAATAACATTGAAAACACCGTTATAGATCTAAAGAATTCTGGCAACTTTAGGTGCCAATACCTCGAAACTTATCAAAATGCAAATTTTAATGCGTTGTTTATGACAAGGAGGGCAGAATAGGTAACCACAAAATAAACGTACGCCTAGTACGGTATTATACAAGTACGCTAGTAACCTTTAACCTAATATGTAACAAAATCAAATAATCTATTCTGGTAGGAACAGGAAACTAACGAACAAAGTTTCTCTGACCTTTGAACTTCAAAGTCTCGTTAGCAACAACGTTCATTTCAAGCGTACCGACATAATTTTAAAGGCTTTGTCAGCGTTACCGGTTTTCGTTTTATAATATATTTAAACATGTAACATGTGACACTGGTAAATCGATATATACATACATTGTCACCTCATTTGTACTTCCCACTACTGGGTATGGATCCCCTCTCAGGCGAGAGTTTAAGCGTTTAAGCCGCCATTTTCTGAGAGCAGTGAATCGTCTTCCACGTACAGGTTTCCTCACGATATTTCCCTGTATCGAAGTTCAACAGTTTATAGTAAATTTCAAATTAAATTTCTCACAACAAATCCGAAAACTCAGAGGTGTGAACCCGGTTTCGAACCCACTGCTTCTTTTTGAGAGGCAGTAGGTCAAACCATTAGACTATCTAAATGAATTAGTATATAAATCGTAAATTAGAATAGTAATTCTAATTTACGATTTATATACTAATTAACAAAGTTACATTGCGCTCAAAAAAAATGTTTTTGTTATACATACTTTCTCGTATAAGTCGTTATTACAAATGTAATAGTCACACATTTAACCATAATATCACCAGTCATTAAAATACGATATGGTCGCACTTGGAAAGTGCTTTGAAAGACCGTATTAAATCTTATCATGAAAAGTCTCAAGTGATATATCCTAATTCCATTTGTTATATGTACACAAAATCATCTAGCTTTTACTTGTCTTCCAATTTTATTACTCAAATTAAAAAAATACTCAAAACTGTGGTTTAAATACAAGTTAAAAAACCTTAATTTTATTGCAAAAAAATTGTAACAATGCATTTCAAAATAAATTCCAAATGGCAGCATAGTAACATTTTTAAATTTATGTTCGCAGCAATAAATAATTCATCTGGTCTTTTCCCTGTAGAAATTATTTCGTGAAACATTTTTATCGAAACGGTTCGTCAAATATTATTTTCAGGCGGTTTTGTAAAGTAGGATAAAGTAAAGGTATTATTAAAAAAATAAGACAAAGTCTTTCTCTTGATAATTTAATTATAGACTCAATTTTCTAAAAACAGTACCCACAAAGTACGAGACACAACTCTTAACGATATGAGTCTACTAAATATTTTAAAAAGTGAACGCTTGAAGACTAACAGAAGCACCAACATGTAAGGCTATGAGGTGAACGCAATAAAATCCAGACTAATAAAAGTGGGACCTGCGACAATGGCGCAACTAGGCGAGCGCTAGCATCCGGGAGCTGGGCGGGTCAAGGTCACGGCCCACGATCGATGGAGCTACAAGCCTGCCCCGCTCCCTGTGGGGGGTACTCCCCCGCTAACCCCGCTACATTGCTACGTACTCGCTACGAATATTTCGATTCGCAGCGTAGCATTTTTAATCCTCAAGGTCCGCAAATTTCGTACTTTATTTTATGAACGAAATTGTTTTTAGATTATTAATTAGGGAAATTACCTTTAGGTTTTATTTTATTATTTTTAAACTTTAAGTTAAATAAAAACGGTTCAATAATTAGTACCAAAAGTATAGGTGGACATATCTCATTATTTAAAAAAGACATAAATTTTAGTAACAGTGGAACTCCTTGTGAAAGAGTTCATCCAAGGAAGTACTATCATCTTACTTATTTCTACCGCCAAACAGTAATGTGAGCATAACTGCGTTCCGGTTTAGAAAGGTAAGGGTACTGGTGAAAATACAGGCACATGGGACTTTTCAATTCAATTTATGTCTCAGGTTGACGGGCGCAGTGGCAGCGTCCCTCAGATGTTTGCGATTTAAATCTCTGAGTAGCACTGTAACTGTTATGTATAGGCGTGTCGCTTACCACCAGGCTAACGACTTGTTCGTCACGTCACTTAGTATTATTTTTAAAAATGAGTTGTCTTCCTTAGAAAATATTTTGGTTATTAGATGGTTACTTTTATGTAAATATAGTTTTCAAACGTTTAAGGGCTGAAATAAAGGCAACAAATTACCATCAAGACAGCCTCATGACAGCAACATCAGTCTTTACTTTTAATTCTTTGCAAGTAGTCATACAAAAAGAAAAATGACTTAAAAAGAACCAGAGATATACGCACCTACAGCACTGGAAACAAAGACAAACTGATAGTACAAAAAACGAGGTCGCAAAAAGCTGCTAAGGTTACTGTCTAAAGATAGAATAATACAATGAACTACCACTGACTATATCTGAAGTGGTCGAATTAGAATTTAAAAGAAAGAATTTTCAATCTATTTACAAAGTTTATTATATTTTGACGTTATGGGTCCTAAAAAATGATCGTTATTTAATGACATTTAATGTATCGATTAATACAATTTTTTTTCATGAAAATACTAATTGTTTTATATGTGTATGCATATTGCAATTTTTTAAATTTAATTATGTTATCTGAAGCTATAAAGCTTACAATAAACTACAAAAAATACCGGTACTATGTATAAACATAGTACCGGTATTTTTTGTAGTTTATTGTATTTCTCTCTCATTCTCTCTTGCACGCTATTTATAAACTTAGCCCCCTTTGCCTTAGGTTGGCTGAAAAAGATCTCTTTTAGAGATAAGTCAACCTTTGCCCACCTTCTGTTCATTTAAAATCGTGGGCTTCTTGCAAGAAGTCATTACTTGCCATATAATTTATACGGCTTATGTTGTATTTATTTGATGCAATAAAGAACATAATATTTTATATATATTATATATACAATTTTTAAATCTTTGAATCATGTAACTTTACAGGTATATAATGTAGATAAATATGTGTCACGTTGAATTAATTAAGTGCAGTAAGTGCTATTTATACTACTCATTCAAATTCCTTATTACTCCGTTTAAATTTAGCTCTTACATACCTTCATCATACACCCTACATATAGCGACACTTTTTTGTCTGGCAGACATAATACTCGGGAAGAAAACAATCCTTCTTATTCGTATCATTCATTATCGATATACACTCCAGGACACATAATTCGAGCCACCTTGCATTTTTATCCTAAGTAAAATTTTATATACAAATAAAGTTAGCATCTTGAAAAAGTTTTCTTCGATATTTTAGATTAAAATTTTCAATAAGGACTTAAGGACATAACGTTTAGTATACCAGTTTCAAAGTTGCATAATAGCACTTTTGAGCAATCAAGCATTGTTTAAGCTACGCATTTAATATTGAAAATGCAAGGTGGCTCGAATTATGTGCCCAGCAGTATTTAAGCTCAACTCATCAGAGCACTGCCATTCCGTCATTATGACAGTAAGTTACAAACGCATTTGCATGTTGGTAACTTTCGAAATTATAAGACGGAAAAAAAAGGAATGGAGCTGCTGTACCTACAGAATGTATGTGCTATTCGAATTATTGGCAAGTAAACTGTTACACGGTGGTTATTTTGAATAAATAAATTTAAAAAATGTATTTGTTTTTCTTTAAAATGTCAAGTACACTAACAAAACTGAAACTTAACGCACAAAATCATAGCCCCGCACTACACAAATTACACCCAAACTTACGAGAAATAAAGACATACAAATATTTCTCCCGGCCCGGAAATCGAACCTGGGATTTCTACTTGGCAGATCAGCATGATAACCACGGAACAACTTAACAAAATTTTTTTTTTTTTTTAATTTTCAGTCTTTACTGTCCCGCTGCAGGGCAAAGGCCTCCATTCCCTTTTTCTACTCTTCGCGATTTAACGCCGCTATAGGCCAAGACCTCATATACGCGCCATCTCATTCTAGGTTTACCACAGCTTCGTCTTGCGTTTGGTGAGATCCACACTGTGGTGGTCTTTGCCCATAACTCGTTTGACATGCGGCAGATGTGACCTATCCAGTTCCATTTTAAGCTCGTGGCTTTATGACTACGGTTAACGATTTGTGTTTTGGAGCGCAATATTCTGTTTAGCACGCGGTCTCACAGTTTGACTTTTAAGGTACTGTGTGCTCCGTGTCTCACTGACACACCCCTAATGCGAAATTCGAAAAAGTTAACTAAATAAGATATACTGCTTTTAGGGGATTGTAGATCTCGTTTCGTTGAATTTAATGTTGCTAAAAATATCGACTGTATTATTTATGATAAAGAGGGCAGCATTAGTTATGTGCATTTTTAACAACACAGAACATAAAAATCTTAATCCAACTATGTGAGTAAGGTTTTTAACGTATAAACGTAACGGAGTGACCTTTCGATTTTACTGGTTTTACAAAGTAGAGCAAGTTGTAAAAACACTTAACGACAGCCTTTACGCGTAGCAGTAAATCGAATCTTCTCGTAAAATACAACATCGAGCGCCGGCAGAATCGACGCTCCGATCTCAATGTATAAGCCGCCCAATATAATTTCACATTCACCGAGTAACTAGGACGTGCTTTTAAAATTCAAAAGAATATTTCAGAAGCGTGTTTCGATAAAAGTGAATACATTATTTTATATATATAACATCAAGTGACGGGACGAACAAGTTGTGCGTCTGATGGTAAGCTACACGCCTGTCCATAACAGTTACCGTGCTACTCAGAGCTTTAAATTGCAAAGATCTGAGGGGCACCACCACTAATTAGTAGTTTCACCAGCACCCTTACCCTTCTAAATCGGAACACAGTGACGCTGACATTACTGCTTGGCGGTGGTAAGTAAGTAGAAATAGGTAAGGTGGCAGTACTACCCTGGACGAACTCTTTCATAAGGAGCTCTACTGCTACGAAAAACAACAAAACAACGAAAAACATATTCATTATCTTTTTGAAGAACCTCGTGTCTTTTTGAACCACCACCACAGAAGGAAGATCTTTCCGTAACCTGCAGGTTCGAGGGACGAACAAGATGCCCGCGTGGACTTACATTGCGAGGCATCTTAAGATGTGGGGATGGACTCTACTCCTTTGGCGGGAGGTGCGACGGTGGAAACGAGATGGTGCACTCCCAATTGTAAAGACGGTAGACACAGAGAGCCAACGTCTCTTCGTAGGCTAAGGGGCTATATATAATACCACTGCTAGACACAGCCTCCTGTCACAATGAGAGGGCTTAGGCTGTAGTTACAAACCAACACATCATTAAATTGCTTGGCAGGGTGTATGCAGGTTTCCTCACGATGTTGTCCTTCACTAAAAAACATTAGTAAATTTCAAATTAAATTTCGCACATGGATTCCGAAAAACTCAAAAGGTGCAAGCCCGAATTCGAACATACTCCCTCTCATTGAGGGGTGGTAGGTCAAACCATTAAGCTACCACGGCTTTTTCGACGATAAGTCCCTGTTTACCTGGAATTTATTGTACAAGGTACCCAAGCATGGGAGCTAGGTCGATAGCTCTACAAATTGTTTTGATAATAAATATTGGTCTTTGTTTTCTTTTAATAAAGTATCAAAACAAAAACATGTTTCCTCGCTTAAAACGTATGTCAAAATACTGGATAGGTATGAATACAAATTGAGAGTCCGTGTAAAACGCACAAGGCTATTACAAAATTGACGTGGCATATTTTAAAAGCACCGAGATAACTAATGGCTCTGTTCCAAACACGCGAATGAAAAGCAAAAAAAAAAAAGAATAATAGGCTTTCTTCGTATTTTAAGTGGACTTTGTTTCGAATAACAAAAACTTTACTGTTATCAATATCATTGATAACCTGTAACAGTGAATAGAGGCCCATTATGCGACTTTAAAGTTACCGAGAAAGTTATCTAGTCAGAGACAATTATTCAGCAATCAGTGATACTAAGCCGTCCTCTAACGCTCTAGGTGTCAATACCCCTTGCTATATAATTATCTTATAGTATTTAAATATAAATAGAAATCTATACCATAGTTGAATTTTAGTAGCAGTAGAGGTCCCTTACCTACCTAACCTTACCTATTTCTGCCGCCTAGCAGTCATGTCAGCATCACTGTGTTCCGGTTTTAAAGGGTAAGCGTGCTGGTGAAATTACAGACACATGGGACTTGTCAACTTATTTCTCAGGGTGACGGGCGCAGTGGTAGTCCCTTTCAGATCTTCGTGGTTTAACTGAGTGGTACTGTAATGTTACGGGCAAACGTGTAGCTTACCGTCAGGCTCACGACTTGTTCGTACCGTTATTTGGCATTATAAAAAAAATTATGACAGAGGTGTAAGAGGTAATTTAGAGGTAAATTTTCTGTAAAAGCAGATCATTCAATGCTAGTGTAAACGTTTTGCATCTTATCTGATTTATTGTCGTCTATTGTTTGAAATGATTATTTATTTGTTAGTACACTTTTGAATTAGAATGCAAAATTGTAAACACGGAAGTCACAATGCAAATTACAGCCCAGCACGAATTTAAATATGGCCGCCTGAATAACCGAAAACAACTTTATAGGGCTTTGCGAATTAAAAACCGTTGCCGATATTTACATGAAACGAGTTTGTGTTTGGCAAATATTCTGCCAGAAATGGTAAATATATTTCGTATAAAAATTAAATCCAACAACATCGCCCATGAACATTCGCAACATCAGAAGAGCTGCGTTGCCAGCCTTTGAGAGCCCTGTAAACACGCTTTTTGAAGAACCCCATGATATAGCGAGGAAGATCATTCCATATCTTGCAGGTTCGAGAAAGGAACGAACGAGATGTCCGCGTGGTCTTACAATGCCAGGTATCTAAGATATGGGGATGGTCTCTATTCCGTTGGCGGGAAGTGCGATGGTAGAAACGAGACGGTGGCACCAGTTCGAAAAATTCCTCAGACCATTCCCCATTATAAAGACGGTAGAACACACACAGAGAGCCAACGTCTCTCCGTAGGCTAAGGACTCCACACCGTCTGCGAGTTTGGGATCATCGATAATAAACAGCCTTACGTTGGATGGAGTCAAGGGGTCAAGCTGGTATTTGGGAGCTCCTGCCCAGAGATGCGAGCAATACTCCATATGGGGCCGTACTTGTGTTTTATATAACAAAAGTCAGGGACCTGGTGAGAAATACTGCTTCGCTCTATTGAGCACTCCGAGCTTTTTACAAGCCAGGACTTCGTTCGTGATGTCGACTCCAAGTATCCCAGTACTCTTAGAGATGGTAAGGGCAGTGTTCTGGAAACTTTACTAATATTTTATTGGCAATCCGATACTACATGAAGCTAATTTTACTTACATTGAATATTAAATATTACTATGTATGAGTTACAGTTACATTCAATTTATTTTATCTTAATTGAATTTATTTTTACAATAAATAATACTTTATGTATTGTAAAAATAAATTAAATACTCGTTCATAAAGATTAAATTTTTAATAGAGTTTTTTTTTTATATTATCAAGTGATGGGACGAACAAGTCGTGTGCTGGGTGGTAAGCTACATGCTTGTCCATAACAGTTGCTGTGCAAATCGGAAAGGTCTGAGGGACACTGCCACTGCCCCGGCACCCTGAGACATAAGTTAAAGTTAAAAGTCCCATGTGCCTGTAATTTCAGCAGGACCCCTTACCCTTCAAAACCGGAACACAGTAATGCTGACATTACTGTTTGGCGGCAAAAATAGGTAAGGTGGCAGTACTTCCCTGGACGAACTCTTTCACAAGGTCTCTACTACCACTAAATCGATTTTAATATGTGACAATATAAATTCATCCATTGGTTACTAATGTTGCAATATCTCTCTCGAGAAGAGGTACAAAGATTCTTAGAATAGGTACATGAAGGTAAATAGCAGGCACCTTACATCTGTGATAAATTCATGCTATTCTGAGGTGTACACCTGCGACTCTAGCGTTCACGATGGAAAAATCGCTAATACATATATTTTGTATTCGCTTCACATCTTGATTTTCCTAAGAGTATAAAATACACAACAGGCGTGCGACTACACACGCGTAAGTATCGGTAAATGTGGCTTATTGCAAACAGTTTCAAGAAGAGAATTGCAACATGGCAGTTTGTAATTTCTATAAAATTTAATTACTAAAAATCGTTTGCATGTTTGGGTAGTGTCGTGCTCTCGAATCACGTTCTGCATTACTCATAGCTCCACGTTGTTGAAAATTTAGAACTGTTAAATATCCAACTTACACTACATTAAGTACCGAGAACATTACCTAAATACATTTAGTAGCAGTAGAGCTCCTTGTGAGAGTTCGTCCAGGGAACTACTGCCACCTTAACTATTTCTGCCGCCAAGAATTAACGTGAGCATTACCGTGTTCTGATTTTAAAGGGTGAGAGGAGTTGTATATGTGTATACAAATATATACAATACGGCTGTCTTCAAGTTAGAACGAGAGTAGAAAAGGTATAAATCAATATGAATAAATTATGTCGGTATTCGTCCTGTCATGTTTCAAAACACAAGTCACACCTCATAGTATATTTTGCAGCAGAAACTCAATAGATTTAGACGAATTGACTACAGTTATTCTTTTATTACCCTCTATATAAAATGTATTATATCTTAATTAGAAATCTGTAAATAGCGAGAAGAGTTACGAAACGTTGACTCAGTTCCATTTATAAAAACAGACATCATAACGTCAAATTTAATATAACCTTGAAACGGTTTTATTGCGGGCGTCCGACCTCTGGGTGGGGTGCGGTCATGGTCGCGGAACAACCTTTGCAATTTACAAGCAACGTCCGCTCACCTCGAGCGCTGAGGGCCGAATGGCTTTCTATAGCGTGGAGCGACGACGACGTCTCCCCCGAGGGGGATATTTACCCTCCTACCCTCACCCAACCGTGCCAGCTGAGCAGCGGCACGCTATATTTAGGTTGAGCTGTAAATATTCGTTCCAAGAACGGAAAGCTCCCCACCGAAAGGGTGGCATCCGCGGGTGGCGGTACGTATCTACACAAGCGGGTAAAAGTTGAAAGTTCACCAACAGTACAGAAGTACGTTCGTGATGTTTAGGAAATGCTTTCTTTATTTAAATTCTATTGTGAACTTGTACAGTCATACTGAATTCGCAATCATAGTTTGACGCAAGCAAAAAGTTGCTATTGCGTTCTTGACTAAGATTTTTGTTGAAATGTTTTTTGGAGGCGTTACTATCGTAGCAAGACTGTAATTTAGCTAAAAAAAGGCTTGGAAATAATAACGGCATGCATTCAACGTAGGGCCGGACATGAGCTCTCTTTAATCAAATTGAAATAGATTAGTGCCCTTGATATGCTGTTTGCGTGTCTCTGTCATTTGAGACACAATCATCATTGCTGTTTGGAATGTGGCGTTTATGTTCGCATAGAAAAAACAAAGACATTAAACGTTAAACTTTTATTTTACGCACTTTAATATACGCACGCACTTACGCATTAGAATATTTGTTTTATTTTTTGTTTTATTTTATGCCATTTAATGAAATCACTATAAATAATCTTCAACAATAGACTAACTAAAATTAATACCAAAAATAAAGTACATTATATCTGTTAAGTTCGAAAATAAGAACAGAAAAGTTCTACACACAACTAGTCTTGTTTCTTCAATTCAACCTTGTCTTCATTATTGTCTAGTAAAGTGTCCATAGTCTCGTTACTTGTCCTTGTTGATTTCTTTTTGCCTTCCTGGTTCTTTTTCAAGTCTTCTATTATAGACGATCTTCTTGTGAGATCCATTTCATACTCCTGTATCGGAACTCGTGTGAAGTCCAAGGGACTGATATCGACTTCGTATTTTTCATGTTTCGGATCGTGGAAGCTGACTATGTTGAATACTGGAGCGGTGCCTGTCAGAAAGGTTTATTCCTTGCAATTTACAGATAGCCTGATTTTAGTCATTCTACTTAGAAAAAAGAACAAAGGCTCATGGTAACTCAATGGTTTGACCTACTGCTCTCAAGCAGTGGCCGTGGTTTCGAATCCGGTCTCGGGCCTTTGAGTTTCTGGGAATTTAATAAGCTTTATTCGCGTTTATTCGACTCGAATTTCATCGCGCTCACGCCGCGCGGAAACCGCGTGGCCGCCGCGCAGCGACCGCATGCATCTAATTGTCATGGCAAAACACGCTCTATTTATATGGGTTTTAAGTTTAAGAGCGTCACAGGCGTGCGGGCGAGATTGGCTTATCTTTGGTCTATGCGGCGGTCGAGTGGCGTAGGGCGCGGCGATCGTGCGGTTGTATTGCTCTGAGGAATTTAAATGTTGTTGCCTAGTAAATAGAATTCAGATTCGCCAGTAATGTACGTGAAAGCGGATAACATAATGATGAAATCTGCACGTTGAAGAAGTTTCACAACCCTCGGAAAAATTATAAAGTCCCCAAAGCATTGTGCCAGAGTGGCGAAAGGAGACCCGTGCCCAACGTTGAGACCAGTATAAATGGTTTGACGATGATGTCTTAAAACAATTATTCTCTTTAAGGCTGATTTTTCTTTAAGTGACGATACAGTTTCGAAAGGTCGCAGTTGAACAGAACATGCGAGAGCCTTGCGCATCGGTTTTCATAGTGTCGCCATCTCTGAGGTCCCGGGGTCGATCCCTGGCCGGGTCAATGAAGAAAAACTTTTCTATATTGTCTCGGGACTGGGTGTTTGGGGTACCGTGCTTGTTTCCGATTTCCATAACACAAGTAAGCTACTTATTATGGAATCAGAGCAATGTATGTGATATTGTCTAATAAATTATTTATTTATTAGTGTCCAAATATCCCTGTGGCTACTGACTCGAGTTGGTTATTAATTTCTACTTCTGTCTACCGTATGTACGTATGTAAAATATCATGGCCAATATAATGGTTATGTATATGGATCTTTTTCAGGTTAGTCATCAACACATTTAAACGTCCCACTGCTGAACTCAGGTCTCTCGGGCAAGAGTTTAGGTCATAGTACTTCACGATGGCCCGATGTAGGTCGGGGATTTTACACGTTTTCCGTGAGTTGTGTACTTTTTTTTGGCATGCAGGTTTCATTACCATGTTTTTCTTCACTGAAAAACTCATGGTAAATTCCAAATTTAATTTCGCACATCAATTCCGAAAATCTCTAGAGGTACGAGCCCGGATTCAAACTCAAGGTTTTTGCTTGAAAGGTAGTACAAACCTTTAAGTTACCACAGATACGATACGATTTAGGTTGGTGTTTTCTGACTAAAGGTCGCAGTATACGGGACGGGAATGGGCAACATATAATTTATGTTACGGGACGGGACGTGAAGAATATCGGCACATATAACATATGTGTTATTCTTCACGTCCCGTCCCGTTCCCGTCGCGTATACTTGAATACTAAGTATGTTTTTATATGTAACGATATTAACAATAAATCCCGTCCTCTACGACATATGAAGCCGACCGCCCCGTAGGAGACAGGAAAAATCACGTTACGTATGCTGTGACCTTAAATCCGATGTCAAATTTTATTATTTGAATATTCCAACATATTATCGCCAAATACTAAATTATATTTCAGGATAATACACTCTGATATATTAAATAATGCTTCCTGATAATATTATAAGGCACTGAAATAATAAAAATTGTCATCGAAATTAGGTAGAGAACACTAACCTTGAAAATAATCCATGTATTATTTCACAACAAACCAAGGAGTACCTACTCAAAAAATTAAATACGCCTAATACGGGTCGCCTCTATAGTAAGTAAGAAGTACAAGTTTAAGCCAAGTTGAATCCACCAATAAAGAACAGGTTTTTTTCTTTAATAAAATTTATTGGGGTCACATGGGAGCAGGTGCTTAAGAAAAGGGTCCATACGGAAAATGTCAAGGATTTTCCTTTCATATATTATGTAGATCTCGAGTCCTTTAGGTACATTAAGCAAATACATGGCTTGTAATTAACATTGATTTTCAAAGTTTTGTGAAGAAAAACTTTCATAGATATGAAATTTCAAAGGTGGCATTAGATTTCTTACAGCTAGCACTATGACAAAAAAGTAAAAACATACAACAACAAATAAACGCATAGAGAAATTTGTAAGTTCCGCTGACTCGATTTGTATGAAGTATGAATAGATATTAACGAAATTAATGTTATAATGAATTAATAAGCTTTATTTACAAGTTTACTTTAATTATGCACTTACACAATAAACGTTGTACGCCCGTAGCGGGCAGATTGTGACGTCAGTTTTTTTTAGGTCTTTAATTTTCACCACATTCTATTATATTTTATTCTATTCTGGCTCAGTTGGTAGACCGGTATTTTATTAATAATGAAATACATAAGTAGTTTGTTATTTGTCAGCCTCAATAGGAAAATTCTGATATGTAGACAGACACGGAAGGCGTAGGTACAAGTATGATTTAAGGCTGTTCACAAAAATTCGACCTTAGCAAGCGGCTGTGTGTTTTCAAATGTTAACCAGCAAGCCATGTGGGCCGCCGGCCGCCCACATAAACCCAAGTGCAACAGGCCACCATGTATTTTCGAATTTTATCTAGCAGGCCATATAAGCCTACATAGCTACAAGCAGGAACCACAATTAGGAATTAAATTTTTTTTCGATTTTTGTAGACCTGACCAGTCAAAGGTTGCATCAGCAAGCCGATAATATAAGTTATGCGACGAATACAGCCAATTATTTGGCTCTTCTGCTAACAACTGATCCAGATCGTAATATAGTATCGATCTCGTCCTTAGTGGTGACATCCGTCTGTTTTTGGTGGAATCACGGCGTAACGCGCGGCCTGCTACGACACCTTCAACTTGTGTCCCACCGGCCGCCCACATGGCCTGCTACAAAAGATACTCTAGATCAGGCGTAGCGTGCTGTGAAAAAAAAACGCATGTCTAGCCGATAGCCCACATGGCCTGCTACAAAAGTTCCTTAAGATCAGTCATGGCGTACAGTGAAAAAAATGCGTGTCTCGCGCGCCGTCCACATGGCCTGCTGCTTCAGAAAAATCAATTGTTCTATGGCACTGAGAGTGTTAACAAGCCATTTATAATATGATATATAGCGTTTTCTATGTGAAATATCCTAAATAAATAAATAATGTAAAAAAATACAGCCACTACGATATTTGCTCAGTGGTGGCTTTAACCATTAAATGTGAATAAAAATTACAATAACCTCTTATTTATATAATTTTATGATATATTAATACTACTATTAATACTAGTGGGGTGCACGAAAGGAACCTCCCCGTAAAACGTAATATTGATATTCCCTATACTTCTGACACACCCTGAGCAACAATCAGCGAGAACCTTACGCCGATTGGCAAATCCATTCACGACGATGGCAAACGTGTCCTATAGGTCTAGGCTGCAAATCTATGCCATCGATACGATAAAAGGAAGTATACTAATAATAGCTCGATATTTCACACAAAGGTTCTGAGTGTGTAAATAAGAAATCTGAGTCACACGACTAATGATTTGTGTCGAAGTAAATTTGAAAGAGTTCCGAGATACAATAGTAAATTAGTCAGATTGACCAGATTAGTGTGGGAAAGACGGTAGATCGTTGGCATCAGATCTACGGGTAATACCCGCGTCTCCTCAGTTGGTCCAAGGATGGTCCAAGCGACTATGTTAAAATATCGGGCAATGAAAAAAATTGAATAACATATTTATTTTTTATTAGCAAACCTTCCAGGTTTTTTAAATTCGTGAGTGTGTGTGTATGTGTGTGCGTATGTGCGCGCGCGCGCGTGCTTGCGTGCGTGCGTGTGTGTGTATGTGGGAATGTGTGTGTGTGTGAGAGTGTGTGTGTGTGAGAGAGAGTGTGTGTGTGTGTAAGTGTGTGTGTGTGTGTGTGTGTGTGTGTGTGTGTGTGTGTGTGTGTGTGAGAGAGTGTGTGTGTGTGAGAGTGTGTCTGTGTGCGTGCGTGCGTGTGTGCGTGTGTGCGAGTGTGCTTGCGTGGTTGCGTGCGTGCGTGCGTACGTGCGTGCGTGCTTGCGTGCTTGCGTGCTTGCGTGCGTGCGTGCGTGTGTGCTTGCGTGCTTGGGTGCGTGCATGCGTGCGTGTGTGTGTGAATCATATATGTGTGAATGTGTGTGTGTATGCTCCGCTTAATTTTTATTGCTATTTATATTTTTTAACACTTCACTAGTTTCTTATTTATTGATATAAAGATCGAAGAAACACAAATACAAACTTTTCCGATCCCACGTGCTCGTGGCTCCCATTCTTACCAACTGAGCTAGAGATCGAGTCAGCAGCAGGCCATACACAATTCTTTATGTTCTTGCTACATATCTTTGTTTACTGAATTTAAACACTTATGAAAGTTTCTTCACTAGTTACACTTTGACTATTGTGGTCGACGTCATGATTACCACAACCGTTTTAAAAATTTACAATAGATATAAAGGCCTAAGTGTTCATACCTCCAAAAGCAATACGGTCTTCATGGCTGCTAACAGCCAGCACGGTGCCGGAAGCCGGGTATGAGCACGTGATGTATCTGTTGTGAAGATTAATCACCTCCACGCAGTTAGTTCCGCTGCCTCCTATGATGGCGTATTTGCCTTTGTGGTTGAACTGCGTGACAAACGCATTATCTTTATAAAAACTTAATATTCTTTATAGAAACTTAGGCAAAGTGACACCTAAACCTACAAGATTTCATAATAATATGGATTTGGCGGCAATTGACATAGAAACAGATTTTAGTTGAACATTAGATTATTATATTAGTATCAGTTAATTTTATCATAATTTGCAAGTTTTATTGTAATCTAGGGTTTTAAATTTTTAATTCTTACTTTTAATTTTATTTTAATATTTCTTCCACTGATTTTATTTTAAATTTGTATTGAATTGATATTCAATTATTTTTTGTGAAATTACTCCACTTTTTTGTTATAATACGAACACTTAAGCTTAGTTGCTTAGTTGGCATAGCGCCTGGCAAGGTTTAGGTTTAGGCTAGAATACGTCGGTTCGAATTCGGCCGGATCGAAGGAATTTTTTGTAAGTGTTCAATCTTTGATTTTATTTTATTCGGATTTTATTCAACTTAATGTTATTTTGGGTCAATTTAATAAATTTAAATTTATGCTAACAGTCGTTGTTACTCGAAATAAATTTATTTATTTTTTTATTTATATTTGTTGTAAACTGTACGTCTTTTATACAGCTTTAGCGTTAAATTATATGACAAAATATTAAAGACGAAATGGCTATGTAAATTATTATTTATAGAGCATTCCAAAAAAAAATCTATTTTGTTTATATGAAAGCAAAGCTTCTAACTAGGCCTAGACCTAGGACGTGAAGCATGATAAGTGTGTCGGTCCGGTCACCTCTGTCGAGTTTATCTATCTAGTTTTGTTGGAAACAACCCCGATTGGGAAATCCTTTGACTGCGATGGCAAGCATCACAGTGTATGGTTGATACGATTTAAAATTATAAATTTGACTACAGCCTTACAATTTATTACATAAACAGAGAACAAATAAGTAACGAGAACGGACACTCTCCGCCCCTCCCTAGCTTTAGATACCGCACCACGCCTCGCACATTGACGGTCACATTGACTGAACGAGAACAAGCCTGTCGGCGAGCCGTTTTCGCGCCAAGACGGCTTTGATATTTGAGTAGTTTTCATTTATTAATTACGAAATTTGTAGGTTATTAAATAACATCATTTTACGTTACTATTTATAATGGTCGTGAATTGTGCTGTGTACGGCTGTTTATAATAATCTAAATGGGTAAAGAGAGGAGTTTCTTTCGATTTTTGAAAGATGAAACTAAGTAAGTAAAAAAACTTATGTCTGAGACTGTGTGTTTTCTTTAGTGCAGAGTAATATATAATACAGATTTATTATACCAATATAATAAGACGCCATAACTTCGTGAGCTAGACAAGGGTTCTCGAATTTTCTATTTGTATTGCCGATAAATATTACGTAGTGAATATACCTAATTATCAACTAGGTAATGATAAAATTGGACACGCAATTTCAAATACTTTGGTTACTTTATTTAAAGTTACCTGTCCAAAATATAACATTTTAAGTGCTTTTAATATATTTTTTAAATAAATCTAAGGAATTTTCGCAATGTTGCCGCTTCACGTAACGTAATAGTACGAGCAAGTGATGGGTAACCCTGCCACTTCACGCACACATTTGCGCGTGTGCTGATAGCGCCTTGGTGTATGTAGTAGTAGTAGGTAAATAATTTTCGACCGTTATATGGAGTCTCCGGGCTGTGACATAAATTTGACAGTTCGCACTTGACAACTAACATATGATTATCTCAAAAATTGCGTTATATTATGAATTTATCCGAAAAATTTCACTATATTTATGTGTCATTCATATACGATTTAATTTCAAAGTGACAGGACAACACTATCGCTTTGAAACTAAATAGGTAATATTAACTTAAAGCCATTTTGAGATAATACTATGTTAGTGGTCATGTGGGACCTATTATCAATTGAATACTTAAATAAGTCCATCCCGCTTTATTTAAGTAAGATGTCGTCAGGATTTGAGAAAGAAAGAAAGAAGATAGTAGCTTTAGAGCTCTTTGTAAAAGCGTTAGTCCAGGGAAATACTGCCACCTTATCTATTTCTGCCGCCACGCAGTAGTGTGAGCATTACAGCGTTCCGGTTTTGAAGGTACGGGTGCTGGTGAAATTACAGGCACATGGGACTTGTCAACTTATGTCTCAAGGTGTCGGTGGCAATGGCAGCGCCCCTAAGATCTTTGTGATTTGAAGCTCTGAGCTCTGCAACTGCTATGGACTGGACAGGCGTGTCGCTCATCGTCGGGCGCACGACTTATTCGTCCCGCCAGTTAGTAATTATATAAAAAAATTACTCTTAATAATATTTTACTTCGGCTCTCCTACAACGAAATTTTGAACTTCAAACTCGAATTTGGTATATATAAGCGGCTAACGACGATAAGCCCATCGAAAAATGGGAACGGTTTTTACCCGCTGTAGATAAAGTCATGCTTAAGTTGTGAACAAGAGTACTGACAATAATTATTGTTATATAGTTGTAAATATTTATTATAGAATTTATAGTCAGTTTTAGTTAAGTAAACATTAAAAGTCTGGTTGTTGAACGTTTCACTGATATTAAAAGAGAATTTTAAAAATTAGTAATTGACATTATTGTGCTTTTAGCGCGTTAAATTTTAGCGTTATTTATTTTTTTAACTGACTTCAAAAAAGGAGGAAGTTCTCAATTCGACTGCATGTTTTTGTATGTATATTACGCGATAACTCCGGCATTTATGAACCGATTTTCATGATTATTTTTTTGTTGGAAAGAGGGTACCTCCATAGTGGTACCATTTAATTTTAAAGAAAATCATCTACTGTACTGTACTGGTGGCTGTCCACACATGAAGATTCATTTTTATAAATAGCGCCTAAATTGTACTATGTATAAGGAGCAATTACTTTAATGGTTGATTTTGCTATTCTCCAATTCAAGGCTTTTTTCTCTCTCAATATACTTTGAGTAGTGAGAACCGATTTTTATCACCTCCTGTGTCAAGTCCCGTATAGTGGTGAACTAGGGGATAAATTCAGATTTGCTCACTTTCCGGTAACCGATATAATAAAACTTATATGTAATAATTATATGTAATTCCGCGTACTTTTGAGGTAGGTTTTTTTAGTACTCTGTACTGAGATTATTTAAATAACATAATACTTAGAAAAAGAAATTATTTGAATTTTGATTCGAAACAATCAAAAAACTGTGTAATACGAGTATATCTGTAGAACCGTGTAAACTCTATTCGTATTTCTATCTAATCTAATATGAAATTAATTAATTATAACAAAACACAATGTTTCTGGTTCAACACCACCAAAAAAATTTACAAACGAATGATTTCACAAAAAACTAATTGATTTATCGTGGTGGGGAATCATCCTGACATTCAAAATTTAATTTTACATTCGCTTTTCTTTTGTAACTATAATATATTAAAGAAAACTATTACCAATAAAGTAACTGGCTTTAGCTAGTGATTTTCTAACATCAGTAATTATGTAATTAAGAAAGTAAACAAAACGTTTGTAATTCATCTGAAATAACACACTGATCAGTAAGTAACACTTTTTTATTATTATTATTGTAAATGGTTTTGCCTTCGCATTTGGTCAATGAAAGTGTTGGTAAAGCTGAATTACAGATTATGAAAAAGGTACGGAATTTGAATGAAGAAAGATGTGATAGGTTGGGTAGGTGAGTAGTTATTGATATCAAATTTTTGCAAATCTTGACATACGAGGTATATAATTATTTATGTACACACGCCAGCACATCAAGCTACACATTGACGTATCTTGTTCCGTTGCTATGGAGGCGATTTCCGAACAAAAATGTGTAGTCTGATGTGCCGTTGTCCGTACAATGTTATGTTCAAAATAATTAAATAGTAATGTTTGATCGGAAGTTTGTCCCTCATGAGTAAATAGAATAACAGGTATTTTATAGTTTAGCCTGTTTTTTATTTTACACAAAAAAGAAGCTTTTCATTTTGTGAAAGAGCATCGTAATCGTGCAACTTTTTTTTATGAGACCAAGTGACGGGATGAAAAAGTCGCCCACCTTTTGGTAAGTGATACGCCTATTCATAACAGTTTCAGTACCACTAAGTGCTTTAAATCACAAAGATCTGAGGGCACTGCCACTGCGCCTGCCACTCTGAGACATAAGTTGACAAGTCCCATGTGTCTGTAATTTCATCAGCTTAACTTAACCTGTCATAGCATTTGGTGGTCGCGATACTGTACTCGGACTGCATTCCAACAACTACGTATTCCGCCTACCCTAATTATTACTAATGTGCCAATTGCACGTGGTTTATCAAAATGAAATTGGTAACGCTACGCGTGTGTTTTTACACACCATACTACTAAATTATTCATCAGCCTGTATTATTTGAAAACGATATCACAATGCGCCAAGTTCATTATATTTTCGCCAATTCATATTAAACTTGATGTGGAATTAATGTCGAACATTACAAGTTTGAGCTTTCGACTTCAAATGCTATTCATTAACTTACGACAGTCAAAATGATAATGAACTTACTTTATTAAAATTGCTTAATTAAATTTTGGATGTTGAATTAGGCTTCTTCTTATCTTCGAACTTAAAAAAGTTTGAAATTATTATAAATTCCTATAATAATAATTCGTAGTCAAATAAGTACGTCGCGACACGTTTAGTAAGTTACTAACCAAACATATTATGTTTATATTATCTGATAATACATTATGTTAAAAAGAAAAACTTATCACCTACGGTGTAAAGAAAGTAACATTACAGTGGCATAGAATGCTGTATCTCCTAGTTTACCAAATACCCCAACCTCTACCGCGTAGCACCCTTGCTTCCGCTAAATTCAGAGCTTTGCTGCCGGGCTACATTTCAAAGTTATAGAGTTGAAAATAGCTTGATATTGATTTTATAGGGATCAAAGGTTTTAAGAGCGTTAACGCAATACAAAAACCTGGAACGTAACAGAATCTGACAACGAATATTCTTTATCATAATAAAAGTAAGGATTATATTGCATTTTCATAAGATATCTTTTATCGTAATAAGTTGAAATGGTATCGCACGAAAAGACTTAAATATTATTTTAATTTTGTAGATAGAATAAAAATTTTACATTTATTAATTACAGTTCAAAGTGACATTTGTAAGTCGACTAATATAATTCTTATTTGTTAGCTAATATCTTTTGAAAACCATGTTCAGTACATTAAATAAAACAAGTATTAAATCATAATCCCTCTGAAATCCTTAAAAACAGTTAAGACAAGTTAAAACATACATTTCGTTTAAGTATATATTAATATTGACTGAGACAGCAGATTTTTACTCGAGATTCGAAAGACATCCAACAGCCTTATACAGGGTGTGATAGGGTTCGTACAGCAGCAGAGTTAATTATGACTTACTATCGCATTAAAACCATTACGCAATCGATTTGAAAGCGTTAAGATAATAACTTTTTTCATGCTAATAAAAAAATATTTAATTCCAATTGTTTAGCAAGTTTTATCAAATTGCTTTATATCATGAGTTTGTCAGAAAGGTCGTTTCCTCATGCTATTACTGGGTGCTCCTACTCGTAGGAGCACAAGGACTAATACGTCCATATGCTCCTACTGGTAGGATCAAAAGGATATATATGTCCTCGTGCTCCTACTAACGTACTGTCACCTATATTTATATATATTTGATATTGTAGTACTCGTATATATGTTGTCGATTCTCTAAGCTTATCAGCAGTGAAAGCTATTAACGTATTTCCATATATTTTATAAACAATGAAACAAAAGTCATTTTACTTGTCATTTTCACATGTCTGTGATTTTCCTGAAGACGGAATCGAATTTGATTTTTGATAAATAAATTTAAAATGTGTGATAATATAGAAAAGCCTACACTTATAAAAAGCAAAAGTGGAACAATATTGTTACACTCAGGTTATCAGTTCTATAAGCAAATAAGTATATAGGAAATGAAACTATTTTTCCGGATTTAAATCGCGTATATTTGTTTTTTCAAACAAACCGACGACGTTAAGGGCCCTTTACGGTCCCATGGTCACGGTTGACTGAGGTGGTACAGTCTTCAACCAGTTATGTCTAATATTGATGCAAACCACCCAATTTTTTTCACTATAGTTACAATAGTTATTAATTATAACATTATATACAAACATATAGTTATTAAAAATAACTGCCTCTGTGGCCGAACGGTTACCATGCCGGACTGCCACGCAGAGGTCCCAGGTTCGATTCCCGGGCCGGGAGAAATATTTGTATGGCCTACATTTATTTCTCTCGTGAGTTTGGGTGTAATTTGTGGTTGTCTATGTGTGTGTCCATGGCACCCGCGACACAGGGTTTTCCCTAGTGCGGGGCTATGTTGATTGTGAGCGTTATGTTGATTGTGAGCGTTAAGTAAATAATTAAATACCTTATTTTTAACTTTACAAAGAAAACGTTCCCATTTACGCTGCATTAAGTTTTACAAATTATTTTAATTGAATGAATTTGTATTAAGTTCAATTTATTATTATTTAATAATAGAAATTAGAATAAACTAAAACATATTAATTAGTACTGCAGTCTTATGTCTGTTTGGGATTTTTCATTAGATTTCATTAGAGGAAATATTGGATCCCAAACTGGTGGTACTGAGAAACCATCTTCCCTGTTGAAATTAGGATGTTTTTTAATTTCAATGGCCTCTCGCAACATCCTGGGTAGATAACGGACTTCTTTTGCAAGGACCTGGGGTTTGTCAAACTTCATTGAATGTGTAGGTTTATCCATGACATGCTCGCTATAAATAATAAATAAGGACAAACTCATAAGACTGCAGTACTAATTAATATGTTTTAGTTTATTCTAGTTTCTATTATTAATTAATAATAAACTGAACTTAATAAAAATTCATTCAATAAAATAATTTGCAAAACTTAATGTAACGTAAATTGGAACGTTTTCTTTGTAAAATTAAAAATAAGGTATTTAATTAATAACTATAGTAACTATAGTGAAAAAAATTGGGTGGTTTGCATCAATACTAGACATAACTGGAAGACTGTTACCACCTCAGTCAAACGTGACCATGGGACCTGTAAAGGGCCCGAAACATCGGTTTGTTTGAAAAAACAAATATACGCGATTTAAATCCGGAAAAATAGTTTCATTTCCTATGTGTAACAATCGCGAAAACCTAAGAACTCGATACAAATAAGTATAATTTTATTTTGATTTCTTTTTTATTCTAGTTCAGTGTACTTATAAGATACGACGTCACGATAGGAGCATAAGGATATATTAGTCCTCAAACTGCTACCAATAGGAGCATGAGAAAACGGCCGTCAGTACTGCGACTTTTGACAATTTCCTAGTCGCCTAATCAAAAAGGTTTTAACATAAAATGTAAAGTTTTAAAATTGGGACTTAATTGTATATAAAAATACATTATATACTTCGACATTTTAAGCGTGTTGCAACGTCCATTCCAGGTGGATGTACGAAGGGAGACCCTTCGAGATCATAGACGTTAAAATCAAATAATGTATGAACCTTGTAAAAGTTTGAAATAATGCAAAATATAAGGTGTCTCTAATGTCAGTATTTATTTGGGATACATAATAATAATAAAACTATTTACTAACAAAACGCTTTACTGTAATTATTTCAAAAACCACTACATTAATAAAATTATAATCATTTACTGACTTAGAAACAATGGGTTGGGATAACGTATCCGCAAACACCCTGTATATCTGTATTGTATGTGCTCGGCTTAAAATCATGATACATATTGAGCGCTCGTCTAGGTTTCGAGCTTCACGAGTCGTCAAAGGGTTTTGTGAACCAAAATAGTTTTAATTTAAATTAAGTTAATTTCTGGATAATACTTTTAAACACTGAAGTGCTAGTAAAAGTGCAATACATACTTGAGATCTCCAATATCGGCAAGCGTATACATATTCCCCATCGACGTCAGGGCGACGATTCTGGACACGGACTACGTGGAGTTTCCTGCGAGCCACGATATCAAA